>NC_142037.1:24576027-24891384 GCF_982192425.1 Myodes glareolus | reverse complement strand
AGTTCTGTCATTTGCAACAACATGAACAGAATTGAAAAGCAGATCAGAGGAAATGGGCCTGACCCAGAAGGGCAGCCTCCGCTGCTCACTTAGATGAGGACTCTAAGGCAGCCCAGCCCACAGCAGCAGAGTCTTAAGGGGGTTATGGGGTGAGCGGTGAGGGGTAAAGAGATAATGGCCAAGTCCAGTAGCTAGGAAGATGCGATTCTATTCTTTTGTAGGTAGTACACGGTGTGACGAGATGGATCTAGTTAGCAATATGTATGACACTGTCAGAATTCCCAAGATAGGAAAAATAAAATGTTCCCACCACAAAAACTGGTGATTATTTGAGGTGATGGATTTATTAGTTTTATTTCATCATTTGTTATTGTAGTCATAAACCGTGTCTTTGTACCCCATAAATACATGCCAGTGTAATTTACTAACTTGCGGCTGGAATGTTTAGATGAAGTCAGGCATAGTAGCCCCTGGCTACAATCCTCCCACTAGAGAGGCTGAAGCAGGAGGGTTGTGAGTTTGAGGCTAGCCTGGGCTCTGTAGTGAATTCATAGCTGATCTAAGCTACATAGTGAGATATTATCTCAAAAAACAAAAAGAGACAGGGATCTAGCTCAACAGTAGAACACATGCTAACTCCAGCCCCAGACTGAAAGCCTGGTTCAGTTCATCACTCTAGGATACATTTCTACCGTGCAATGAAAGAATAGAGCCAGACAGTCTGGTGGGACTCCTCAGCTTCTCACCAGAAGATAGCCAGAACTTCCCTTGGTGGTTGTACCCTGAGACACACTCGGAGTAGCTTCTGTTCCTCAAAATTCCGCTCTCCAAACATCCTAATTATCCTAATTGCTTCTTCTGACTTTCCCCCTGACTATCCAGCTCATCTATTTGCTTCTAATGCCCATCAGGTATGTTGCTCTCTCTCTCTCTCTCTCTCTCTCTCTCTCTCTCTCTGTGTGTGTGTGTGTGTGTGTGTGTGTGTGTGTGTGTGTGTGTGTGTGTCCATGTAGTAAATAAAGACATCTAGCCAAGACCTCCATTGAGTGCCGTACTTGCATTTCTAGGGCCTCTCATATCCTTCATCAGTGTGGTCACTTAATGACCTGTGGTGGTTTGAATGAGAATGCACCCCCGCCCCCAGGCTCATCCAGTTGATAGACTGCTTAGAAGGATCAGGGGGTGTGGCCTTGTTGGAGTAGGTGTGGCCTTGTCAGAGGAGCCGCGTGTCTGGAAGTGAGCTTGAGGTTCCAAAAGCCCATGCCAGACCCAGTGTCACTCCGTGCGTGTGTGCTGCTCGTGGATCAGGATCTGAAGCTCTCAGCTGCTACTCCAGCACCATATCTGTCTGCTTCCCACCACGATGATAATGAACTAACGTCTGAAACTGTAAGCAAACCCTCAATTAAATGCTTTCTTTTATAACAGTTCGCTTGGTCATGGTGTCTCTTCACAGTAATTGAACAACAACTAAGACATACCCCTAAATCAAGTTCATTTTCTACAATCTACAGACATCAGTAGTCATCCCTGGGCTCCAACCTGAACCCTCTTATAGCTGCATTTCCCCACTCATTCACTCTGTGTGTGTGTGCGTGTGTGTGTGTGTGTGTGTGTGTGTGTGTGTGTGTGTGTGTGTGAGCATGTTGGAAATACACAGCCACATCTCACACAATTTAAGTTGCTCGGCCCCGGCCTCAATGGCATGTATTGTAAGTACGCTCCTCATTTCTACATTTCTGATGATGCCATGCTGACTGAGGTCTTGTCCCCTTCAGCCATGCCAGAGCTGTCACAGGACAAACAGTGTCAGGATCTCTCTCACCCGAGGCTTCGTCCTACAGTACAGCTTGCCGTGGCTCAGAAACATGGTCATGGTCACAGCTCTGGACACTGTTCTTAAACTAGAGTTCTCTAATGCCCACAATGGAGCCTCCCTCTGCCACCCCCTGTAGGCTCTTTACCTGTGCCTGAACTTCTCCACATTCCCTGCTAAGACTCAACTCACTTTGCCAGCACCAAACCTTCTCCATTTGTCAATGCTCTGTCATGGAAGGTATACTTCCTGTACAGAATCCTGTCCAAACTCCCCGGCTAAATCCATGTTTCTCTGTGTGTTGAGCCATAGATAGATAAGTCAGAATTTAGTTAAGGACCAGAAGCTAGGCTGCTTAGTTTAAAAATATTGTACTAAGTCAAAAATTATTTGCTGAGGGGATAAAAGAGGTTGGGAGAAAACCTAGAGGTGAAAGCAGACCACCACCATCCTAGGCTGGAAAGACAATGGCAAGAGTACCGTTATTAGTACCGGGAAACTTGAACTTTGTTGGGCCCCACTCTGTAGTATGGAGGAGCGGGCTATGTCCCGCTGCCTGGCTAGCTTAACCGCCGAAATAACCACACAGAAACTGTATTAATTAAATTAATGTTTGGCCCCTAAGCTTTAGCCTCTTATTGGCTAACTTTCACATCTTGATCTAACCCATTTTTAGTAATTTGTGTATTTCCATGAGGTCGTGGCTTACCGGAAAGATTCTAACCTACGTCTATCTCAGGCAGGAAATTCATGGTGTCTGCCACACTGCCTTTCTTTCCAAAATCCTGTTCTGTCTTCCCCGCCTACCTGACTTTCACCCTATCAACTAGGCCAAGGCAGTTTCTTTAATAACCAATGGAAGCAACACAAATACAGAAGGACCTCCTACACCAGGTCTCTGCAGAAGAAGAAACCACGAGCCAACTGAGCAACTTCTCGAGCTCCCCAGGTGGGCCGATGGGGAGGGACATAAACCTCTGGCTCCTCCCTCCTTCTGATCTCTTGCCAGAGTTTCCCATTGGCAGAATCCAGTTAGAAGTCTCCAGAAACCACAGCCTGCTTGAGTTGACCTCTGCAGGGCATGTGGGGAATAGACTCTAGTGCAAAGGAGACCAAGTGGGGACACGGTCGCATCTGTCTCTTAATGTGTTGTGAGTTGCTGGAAAACAAGATCTGCTTCTTAGTGGGTTTTACAACCACAGTGCTTAGCACCACATTGGGTTTAATGTTTAGTGCATTGACATGAACACTCATGTTTCCTTCTGAGATGGATGTTATATTATTCTCAGCCATACATGGCCCCATTTGTCATGCTGTTGAAATGAAAACACGAAACACTTCCCTGAATTTTTTTTCTTTATAAAAATCATAGCCTTTGTGTAATTATTTACTTAAACCCATGCTTGAGTTCAGTCTCAACCCTCTTCTCTATTAACATTAAGCCAGGACTATCTATCAGCTCCAGCTTGGTTTTGAAAACATTTTGACCAACTGTGCCTCAGATTAAATACAGAAGCAGAAATGGAGACTTTGCTCTAGCCCACACTAACAGTGTGAGAGGGGAAACGGATGCGCTGTGGGCACTTGTTCGCATAACTCGTCTTAAATGTACCTTTGAACCAACACCTCCCACCCCACCCCACCCTACCCTACATATGCTCCTGGGCTTCCCTGTGCCCTTCAGACCAACCCTTCAGAATTCCAGCCACTCTTACAGAAGCAGAGTACAGCTGGCCCAGCTCACGGCCCCAGCAGCCTTCCAGCCTTCCTTTCTAATAGCTCTTCCTTTCCCTGAGAGGGAAAAGTCTCAGGGACAAAGGCTGTCCCCACAGCGTTCTGCTCTAAGGTTATAATGGACAGTGTGACACAGACCCCGCATTGGAACCATGTGACCCCACAAAGCTGGGGGAGACCTTAAAGAATGTCCCACATCCTTTGCTTCTGCGAGAGAAAGCTAAAGCTAAGAAAGTTGACAGAGGGCTCTGTGGCCACCATAGCTTGACAGGAGCATGCCTGAGCCAGTACCCAGTGTATCCAATTCTAGAAACCGTTTAATTGTGAATTGTGGACCACCTCCTGTGTCGCCACTGACTATGTTCGTGAATTAGTTTGCGGCTCCTCTTTCTGATCATCCCTTCTTTCTTACCTGTAATTTCTCTACACTAATATGTCTACACTAGTATTCTGTATATACTTCTTTTTTAAAATCTTGTTATATATGTGGTGTGTGTGTTTGTGTGAACCATAACACACATGTGGCAATCATAAGACAGCCTTGGGGGCCAGTACTCCCTTCCACCCTGTCTAAGATACAGTCTCTTGTTCGATGATGGGTACCCAGGCAAAACAAGATGCTATGGGATAGGGCAAGTTGGCTATAGGCTCAGGTGTACTGTTAACAAACCCACTGTACATAGTAGCAGCAAGAAATGCTGTCTGAAACATGATGAACAATAATGACTGACACCATGCTTGTCCTTTGACCCCTACGTCTGTGCTGTGTCATGTGTACCAAGCTAGCTGCCCCATAGATTTGCAGGGATTTTCTGCTAGCTGCATCCCATCTTACCATAGGATCACTGGGATGACAGAGGTGTGCTGTTGTGTCTGCTCTCCATGGGCCCTAGGGATCTGAACTGGAGTCCTAATGCTTGTGTGGCAAGTGCTCTGCCAACCGAGCCATCTGCACAACCTTCTACACTTCCTGTATTAGATGACTTTAGATTGAAGTCATAAGTCATGTATTGGACACGTGCTGTGATGAGTGCAGTGCTCAGGATGCATCTCTTTCCTTTCCTTTTCATTTCTATATGTCTTTCCTATTGATTCAGTTGTTCTCACACCAAAATCCTGTCCTTTAATTTTAATCTCACTTTTATCTTTCTCTCTTTCTCCTCATCCTCTGCCTCCTCCTCCTCCTCCTCCTCTTCTTCTTCTTTTTCTTCTTCTTCTTCATACATGAAAATATTCATAAGGCACTGGACCTAGCCACCCTCCCCTTGGGGCAACCTCCATTGGTAGATAGAGCCTTAGAGATTCTGACTTCATCCTGTAGTCTCCTCCTGGCCCAGAGTAATGGCACCTCTGTCCTGGCCATTGCCATGGATACAGTTAAGCGTAATGATAGTATACTAGTTTCCTCCCTTCCCTTTTTATTTTCTTTGCCTCCCCTCCACTTATCTAATGACTCTGTAGGGCTCAGGTATATATAGTTTAGTGGTAGAATATGTGCCTAGTGCATACATGACCCTGGGTTTAATTCCTAGTACTAAGGACATCACAAGATAAATAACTAAACAATAAAGACTTCCCCAGTCTTCAGTGACCCAGTCTGACCGACTTGGGCAGGTCAGATGACTGAGTGCCTTGTTGAAGACAACTCAGACAGCGGTTGTTTTCTGTTGTCTACATCAGCTCTCACAGAGCCCTGAAGCATTGTTTCTATGGCTGTGCTTCCGGGAGGAACAGAGAGAGAGGTGAGTAGTGTAGTCGAGGTCACAGGGCTGAGGAGCTGCACAAAGCTGGGGTTCAAGCCCCAAGTCTGATCGACTGTGGACCTGACCACTATACCGTGTTACTAACTAGACTATATTGCACTCGGTGCTGTGTTATAATCTTCATAATCAACTGGTGGTGATAGCAATTACAATTCATATAAATATAGTTTCATAAATAATCACTAATGTGGGCTTAATTTTCTCGAAAATTCTATCATAAGGTTTAAAAATAGCAAAATTGTCCCTGTACTAAGAATACTTCAAGAAAGATTTATTTTCCCATTAAATAAAAATAATTTCTTTATGTATTATTTAAAATAACAGATGTATCATAAACATATGATGGGAAACATATTTAAGTCTAAACTTTCATCATACTAAAAAATATGTATTTGTCTTTGTATATTAGAAGCCCCAAAAGATGACAGATGAAAGCAAATAAGAGAAGGTGGATGTTTGAAGAGAGTGATCGTCTGCAGAGGGACATGTGCTTTTGGATCAGTGGGGGTGTCTTTTATGAAATGGAGATTCTGGCCAAACACACGAATAGCCTGGAAATGTGAGCCAGGTCAGCGCTGTTCAGAAAACAGGGACAGCGCTACAGCCCAAAGGCTACATCCCCAGAGCGCTTGGGGAGAAACCAGATATCTCAGGATGCTGGAGACAGGAGGTGTCCCAAGGGAGAACACCAGTTCCTGAAATAGGATAGGAGCGGACGATTTGCAACAGGAAACAAGCAGGCCAAAAAACTGCCATCCTCGCTGATTTGACAGCAAATGCTCCTCGCTATTTGAGAGTACAGTCATGTGGTTGCTCTTCACCACTGCCTGCCCCAGTAAAAGCCAGCTCTGTAGCACAGAGGGAGAAAGGTTCAAGTGCACAGAGTACATACCAGTGTGAAAAGTGTGTTTCCTGGGGCACCAAGAGTCCATCAGTCCAGAAGTCCATCTCACTTATGAAAGATATTGCACACGTGCATGCGTGCACACACACACACACACACACACATTTATGCCCCTCCCCCCACACACATACATACAATGAGGTTAATGTGAGAATGTGATTTGAGGTTCATTTGATTGGCGGTTGTCTCCCACCCCTCCCAGTAGCCCATCAGAAGCTGTTCTGAGTTCTTAAATGTTGGCCACCTGTATCTGGACCCCATAAATGAATATGGGGATCACAAAAAAAAAATAGAAAACACTGTGGCAACAGCAAAAGGCTTTTGAACATACAACAACCCAAAGTTAATTTAAACCCAAAGGTATAATGAGTCCAACGTGACTCTGACAGTGTTCTTGGCATGTTGCTTCCTATGGCTACAACCCTGGCTCTGAACATGAAACGTATAGCTTGTACTGTGTAGGCCTTCTCACCACGCAATGCCAGCAAACAAAAATTCTAGGATATTCTATATTATGAATTACAGCATTTTCAGTGTACATTCAAAGTTTTCAGCTCTGATTAAAAAAAACACAATGGTTTAATTACAGAAAACAAATAATGTAATGTTTTCCTACCGTTGTTCCTATCACATTGTGTCTTTGGCTGTGGTGTTGCAGACAAGCAAATGCATCCAATAGACAAATGCACCCTTGTCTTTAGTGAATGGTAAAATTAGACATGCAGCAAAGAATTGTTATGATTTATCATGAGTAAATATCTGGTTTGCATACCCATTTCATACACCTGTATGTTTGGGTTCCCATGAACATCTCTCAGGCGAAAAGATATATCACAAGAAGAAAAAGTTTAAGAAGGGCTCTTCTGAACAAGTGCCTTCACATTTCATTTCATTTTGTTTGGGCCTCACTTGGAACGTGATTGTTGTCCCAGAGGATGGGTTGCCATCCTATTTACTGTGACTATTATAAATTAATGCCCCAATACAGTCTTAATAAGCAATTGTTTTTGTAATTGTATAAACTTTATTCTTTAAAAAAACTTACATATGAAAACATCAGACACCAAAATCCTTGAAACCCAATATATGAACTTGTACAGTAAAATGCTGCGTGTGCATAGATCCTGGATGGAGGTTAAAACAGTAGAAAACATCTAAAATAGAGTTCCGCTCCAGCGAGGCTGCTGATAGGCATGGTTGCCGCAGGAGACTCAATAAATAACACTGAATGCATTTGAAGACAGAATAAACCATGATCATGATTGCCACGAGAGATTTAATAACATTGAATGCATTCGAAGACAGAATAAACCGTGATCACAGATAATTAAAAAAAAAAACCTTTTTAAAGAACACTTAATTAAATCCTGTCTGGAAAGATGAAATTCACATTTAAGGGGTGTGATATTATTCCATTCTAAAATTTCGCATGCTTCTTTTCACTGCAATGCTCGGATGAGCTCATAGTAAGACGAGGATGAAGGAAAAATGACTCCCGTTCACCTGAGAGACACACAGTCAAGGTCTCTGCTAAAACACTGAGCATGTGACATGCAGCCTGTTCTCTTCTGTCTTTAGCATGACTTCGAACCTGCAGCTCAGGGCATGGAGGTGAACACTAAATGTCTTTCAAGAGTGAAGTGTGGGATTGGAAACTAATGCTTCATGGCCTCTAATTCTTACTAGATATAAAATTTCCCTTTGATTAATTTTATTGTAATACACACACACACACACACACACACACACACACACACACACACTTATCTTCCAGTATCTATGGGGCATTGGTCCCAGGAACCCCTGTGGATATTAAAATCCGTGGATGCATAAAATGGCGTGGTATTGGCACGGATGCTATATCCATCAGTAGATCCTCTCTAGATGACTTACAGCACCTAGTACAGTGTAAAGATCCTTTATGTCATTCTTATGCCACACTGTTTAGGGAATTGTGGCAAGAAAAATCTGTATGCATTGAGTACAGAGAAAGTTTATTTTTAATAATATTGTTCATTCGTAGTTGGCTGGATCCATGGATGTGGAACACATGAGCATGGAGGGGCAGCTGTGCTGTGTCTGATGCTGTTCATATATGTGAGGAAGATCACAAAAAGCTGCCCTGCTAGCCTTGGAGGGCAGAAATGCATCCATGTGTATTCATGAAGGTTGGCATGCCATGAGGCTGTGCCCTTAGGGCGCCTTAGTCCCCAGACCATTGGGATGGCCTTTGAATGGGCTTAAGGACTCAGAGCTTTGGCCATGGTTATGGCAGTCCTAAGCATGGCCACACTTAGTGTGTTCTCAGCAAGGTCCCTGCTGCCTGTTCCTCTTTACAACCTATTAGAATAGAGGCTATTCTATGCATTTTAAGATATAAAATGTTATCTGTCTGTCATGACTATTACCTTGATTACAGTCTTCTCTCTTTATTTAAACATCTACCTTTTAAAATGTATTTTAGGGACTGGGGGGATATGACTCCATTAGTAAATATACCTGTTGCATAACAGTGAGGGTCTGAGTTCAGACCCCAGATACTCTCTCAAAAGCTGCATGTTGTGACGCATACCTGTAACCCTAGTGCAGGCGGAAGGGGAGACAATCAAAGTCTATTGGCCAGCAGAGTAGCTGAATCCATGAGCTCCAGGTTCAACAAAAAATCGTCTCAAACAATAAGGTTTGTTGGTGATTGAAGAAGGCACCCAGTTTCAGCCACTGGCTTCTACACACATGGATATTTTTCATCCAAATACTCAGGCATACTTATTTTAAAATAAATAATGTCTGTCACTGTGCAATGTTAGAATCTATATTGTCAACTGGCAAATTAGAATCCATAACATAGAATCAGGAATCATCACTCACATTGATATAAATAATTGACTAGAAAATTCCATACTGGTGAAATCTCAAAATACTATAATGGCACATATTATATTGTATCTTCTATATTGCAAAAAGTACCCTCACACCATCAGCCACAGTAATCACAGGATTGGTGACTCTTATCTGAGTGTGGCACCTTCTTTTAAATCATATTTGGATCATTGTACCTAAGAGATCTGAAGAACAGGGCTTGGGACTTTCGTTCTAAGATGTAGCAGTGTATGTATACTCTCATGAACTGAGAAATGCATGCTGGGGAAGTGAGTGAGGCTCCGGAACCCTGAGTTAGCAAGAGCGTCAAGCTGCATGCAGGGATACTGTCTCCCTCCTCTGGCTCCAATCCTGAGAGACTCACAGTCACTCTTCAGGGAGTCCTGTCCTTCCTCAGCCATACTTTCACTCCCAGGTCAGGCCTTCAGCTGGCTGCGACTCTCATTCCGTTGAACATCGTCTCCCTTGGGTTACATCCAGCAGTGCAGACAGCTTTTTACTGCGACTCCAGGTTTACTCTTCCTTCCAGATACCTCTGTCCTTTTCTTTTCATTTGAACTCACACTTCCTTTGCACCATTATGCCTTCCCCTGGGAATCCTTCCATCCCCCAGCCCGCCCTTCTCCTCTGTGTTGCTCCCCAAGGCCAGCCTTTACTCTTGGCTCAGCTTTCCTAGAGTGTTGTCTCCTCTTCCGGTTCCTCCTGATGGTCAGGCACCTGCTGCTCTTCTGACCTGAACGAAAGCTTACGTCACTCCTATACCCACCAGTCTCAATGGCCCCGAACCCCCAAGACTTCTCACTGTGGATGGTACACGTCCTAGGTCACACAAGTGTGACAAGAGTCCCCATATCCCCCCTGCACGCCTCCTTGTCTTGTACACTCTGTGACTCAGGGAATGGTTCCTCTGTCTACCAGCTTACAGAATCAAGAACCAGTTGGCCATGTCTCCCTGCCTGCTGCTCCATCAGCCTAGCACTAACCCTACAGTGACCCTCAGAATCTACATTGCATCTGGCAAGTTTGCCTAACACTCTTAATCTCTCAGATCCTTCAGGAGATAGAGATAGGAATACCCAAAGTTCAGGGTTATCCTTGACTACAAAACGAGTTCAAGGCCAGCCTGAGATACATGAGGCTCATTCTCAAAAATAAGTGGTTAAAATAAAATTAAAAATCAGCTGAATTTTCAGAGTGTTGGAATAGATCAGAAAGACCTTGCCATTCTGATTGCCTGTCACTTCATATAAAAGGAGGTGGCGAAGGTACCCACACCGTCACTAGCTGCCTCACTACTGTAAAATGCTGCCCGCAGATCCGTCAGCCCAATCCTTAATGCTTTCCGTTCATCTGCAGCACTGGTATGAAACCTAGGGTTTTACATGCGCTAGGCGAGCGACCTACCTCCCAGCTACAGCACCAAGCAACTGAAAAGAACTGGTCAGTATCATGCTTGGGGAGAGTTCTTATTCTAGAGCAGTGGTTTCAACCTTCCTAATGCTGCAACCCTTAATGCAGTTCCTTGAATTGCAGTGACCCCCAACCGTAGTTATTTTCATTGCTACTTCATAGCAGTAATTTTGCTACTGTTATGAATCATAAATATCTGTTTTCCAGTGGTCTTAGGCGACCCCTGTGAAAGGATCATTTAACCCCCAGAGGGGTCGCGACCCACAGGTTGAGAACCACTGGAGCTGGCCAAGGGTGTGACTCAGTGTTAGAAGAGTTACCTACCTTGTGTGAGGGTCTGGGTTCAATCCCTAGCATCACCGAAAAGAATATGAGTTTTTCTTCTAAAGTAAGGTTCGGAATTTGGATACTCTTAGGTAACCCTGTTGGCATTGCAAACCGAGACTTAGATGTTTAAGGTGAAGGAATGGTGTGGCTTGCCTTGGGACACTTCTGCTCCAGGCCTGAGCCGTGTCTGCTGACAAAGTGATGAGCTCTTTACATCCTGAAGTCCTAGTGAGCCGTGAACACAAGGAAACACGTTGACAATGATCGCTTCATGGAATATCGCAACTATTCACAAAGATGACAGAAAAGGACATCTGTTTCCAGTCAGTGGGCAGGGCAGTTGGCTTCCTGTGGCAGCTGCCTGCTCCTTCCATGGAAGGCCACCAAGTGCTCAGGGTTATAAATAGGCGCTTATTAGAGCTCCTTCGGAAAAGCATTCAGCAGAAGGGCTGGCAACTTTCTGTTCTTTTTTTGGCTCACTCTTGGAATTAGAAGGCCACAGCCAATGCGCCTGCATGTGTCCGCATACCTCACACAAGGGTATTGAGGGTGCGAGTCCCCAAGAGGGGGCGGGATCTTGGTGGGCTCCGGGCACATGTGTTGCTCTTCTGTTCGTATCTAAGGGTACTATGAGTCAGCCTTCTCCCAACCGTACGGGCTCCAGCTCACTAGAGCCCTGCAGCCCCTTGGCTTGAAATGTGCCCAGAGCCTTGCCTATGAGGAAGCCCTGTCAATTGGTTTTCTGATGGAGAGCAGGTTCCAATTCTGGGCTGGGTGGGTCTTGATTCTGAGGGGCACTGTCCCTGCTGTGATCCCAAAGCGGGAAGAGCCGTGAGACTGTGGAGGCAGACACCTCAGAAAGCCAAAGAATGACCCAGGAACTTATGTCTGCCTGGGACTACAGGGGAATGTGGCACCCACCCTTGCTCACACTGGGGAAGGTTTGGTGATTCTCCATTCCAGCTGAACCGGAACAGTGAAGTTTTCCCATGAGCAGATCCACCAGGGAAGTCCTGCCAAGAGCCGCTGCTCCGTGATGCCAGTTCATGGAGTCTTTTCTAAAATACTCCTTTATTAAAGTCTTGTGTTTCACTCTCAGTGAACAGTTATTGTTTTCCCACCCCAAGCCAGCTCTCCACCCATCCAGGGACAGAGAGGGCGAGCTGGTCTGTGGCCAGAGGGTCAGCCTGGGGTTTCGAGAGCGTGAAATGCTCAGCTCCTAAAGTCATTTTTCACCTCTTACCGGTGCTTTTTGTAATCTGGGAAACATGGCTCGCTTCTTGTTGATGGCTGTCCAACCAACACCTAGTTTTACAGATTTGAAACTAAAATCTCAGTGGTCAAATCCGCATTCCATTCTACCAACCATTTCCGTCCTAACTTGTGCTAACTCAACCTTAAGCCTATCAAAACAGCAGAGGAGGAAGTCCTTGCAAGCTTCTCATTAAGGAAGCCACATTATCCAGGCTAGGAGCATTTAATTATGGGCCCTGATTTTTCACCTTTCAGGTGACATAGGGTTGAATGATTTAAACATTTTTCTTCCTTCCTTTATCCACCAAAGTGACTCTCTACCTGTGCGCCCTTTGGGTCGTGACCCCTTTGGCGGTCAACTGACCTTTTCACAGGGGTCACATGTCCGATATCCTGCATATCAGATATTTACATCACAGCTCAGAACAGTAGCAAAATTGCAGTTATGAGGGAGCAATGAGAATAAGTTTATGGTCGGGAGTCACCACGACATGAGGAACTGTATTAAAGGGTCGCAGCGTTAGGAAGGTCAAGAGCCACTGCTCTGGCATCTTCTGTCTCTGAAGTTGCTCTTTGCCTCTATAACCAGTACCAGAGAGTTCTAGTAGACTCCCGGTGCCCGGCTTTTTAAATGGCAGACCTTCCCATTATTGAAGAATAATTCTTTCCCAAGTAGCTGGCATGGACGAAGGAAACACACAGCACGCCAGCCAGCTGCCTCTCCACCTACTTTCTTCTGTCTTTGTACAAACAGGATGGGCTCACCATGTCCTGCAAAGTCCGTCCCAGAAAATAATCCTATTTCCAGCAGGGGTTTGCCGGGCCTTTTCCATTTAGTGCAAAGCTACTTCGGGCTTGATAAAAGCAATTAAGTGGTGGAGAATGCACTCCCATAAATACCAGGATTCATTTCCTAAGCTGACAGATAGTGCCACAGACAAGGTGGCTTTCCCAACAGAAATGACTGTCTCCCAGCTCTGGAGGCTGCAAGTCTGAGACCACAGACCTGGCAGAGCTGGTTCCCTTGGCAGACTAGAAGAGCCAGTGTGTGCCAGACCTCGCTCCCTGCTTCTGGTAGTTTGCTAGCAATCTCTGGTATTCCTTGGCTTATAGAAGAGTACCCCATGTGCCTATCTTTGTCCAAATGTTCCTTTTCTATAGAGACACCAGTCACTTTGAATCAGGGCCCACCACTGTAATAACCTCATTGTAACTTAATATGTAATAGTTTTTCTCTGAATAAAGTCATACACAGATCCACTGAGATACTGGAGACACTGGAATGCTGGTGTTTGGACTTTTGTTTAGTTGTTGTTGTTATTGTTGTTGTCTTTGCTTGGTTAGTTGGTTGGTTTGGTTTCATCACTATCATCTTTGAGAAGTTCTTTCTTTATCCCGATACTAGTGATCACACCCAGGACTTCACACACACAGACAAGCACTCTCCCAGTGACTGGCTCCCAGCAGCATCTACATTTTAAGGGTGCACAATCCATCCTATGACGAGACCTTAGCGGGCTTTCCACAGAGGCGTTTTGAGTCCCCCTCTAAGCACCCATTAAACAACAGACTCGACTACTCGACTACATCCTTCCTTTCTCCCTCTGCGCCTCTCCATTCTTCCTTCCTTCCCTTCCTTTCTAAGGGGGGGGGCTGAGCTCCTGTTTCTCAGAGTTCTCAGTTGTTTCTTCAGAGACACAATGACTTTGAGATTCTGTTCTTACCTTATTAATAGTTCAGGAAAGGAAAAGAATCACAGAATGGGTTTCGTTTCTGCAAGGCATTGATTGAACTAGGCTCGGGCTATAAAAATGCCATGTTTGGTCACTGCCCTCAAAATGCTCGTGAAGAGAATGGACCCAGAGTTCAGTCTGTTCTGTGCATTGATGGAAATATGTACATGTGAGCACATACAGCCTGAATTTCCATGTAAATAGAGAGAGATGAATAGTCAGTGTTGGGAGTCAAGGAGAAGGACAGTAGTGGCACTTGCTTCCAGAAAGGTCTTGGAAGGGGCTGGGTAGGGAGATAGCTTGTTTGATAAAGTGTGCAAATGCTCTCCAGAGCCTACCAAGAGAGAGAGAGAGAGAAAGAGAGAGAGAGAGAGAGAGAGAGAGAGAGAGAGAGAGAGAGAGAGAGAGAGAGAGAGAGAGAGAGAGAGAGAGGGCAAACTAAGCATAGTGGCATACATCACGCCACTAAGAGGTAGACTCAGGAGGATTGCTGAGGTTCAGTGGCTTGCTTCAAAGCCTGCTTACTGAATTTGAAGGCCAGTGAGAGATACTGTCTCAAAGACAAAAGTAAGTGGCATCTGAGAAATGACATGAAAAGTTGACCTGTGGTCTCCACACATGTGTACAGATTCTTTGGGGAAAGAAAGAGATCCACCCCCAACCCTGTGGTATCTAAAGGGCAGAACTGCATCTCAGTACGAGAGAGCAGCACGCTTCAAGACCTGGGGAGATGAGATCAAAGAGGGAAGGGGCAGGGCCTCCCACTCCTTTGGGGACAAAAATGCTTAACAGACACAGGAGAGAAAGGTATGATGCGAGCGGTGTCCAGGATGAAGATTAACTTATAGGTTAGAACTAAAATAAATATAGATGTGTTAGTAAATATGTTTCCAAGTGCAAAAGCTTATCCTTGTAAAACTATCTTCAGAGTTGAAGGTTTCAGACTAAAATCATCAGTTTGAAGAGAAAAGTTCCAGAATTAAATCATCTGTTGTAAATGTGATCTGAGTGTGTCATCTTGATGTTAAAACTATTTGCACCTTGACAGTAGGAGACGATCCAGGATCTTAGCTAGGGTGTGAGGACCTTCAGCACTCAATTCTTCCAGCCTCTCTCCTGTGTCCTCCATGTTAGCTTCTCAAACTCCCGATTGGCAGTCCCAGCTCTGGGGCCTGCATCCCATGCACTTGAGCCTGTGCATAGAACAAGGTTTTTGTTGTTGTTCCTTGGCATGCTGTGACATTCCTGTCACCTGATCAAGACCAATTTACCTTTCAGGCTTACAGGAAATCTTTCCTGATTGCTGGCCACCTCTCACAGCCACTCCCAACTCCCCAGGCACCCGCCTTGTTTCTGAATGTGGCCTTCACTTCCTTTGCTTCCCAGTGGACAGAACACTCTAGAGGCAGGAACTGTGTCTCCTGTCTAGACCACCATGTCTCCTGCTTGCAGTACTGTATCTGGCATGGGATAAGTGTTCAGTGACTGTTTTTGCTAAATGAATGAATGAATAAATAAGAAACGAACAATAGGTGGATGGGTGCTGTCCCAGAAATAAAGTTTGGAAGAGAAAATAGTTTGCAGTCACAAAATAAGTTGCATTTTTAGATCATGGCAGAACCTATCCAGTTTTTTTTTAAATTGGTGCTCAGAAATGTTTGAAGAACGGTGGAGTGGAAGTAACTGAGCAGTCACTCCATGTTGATCAGTCATGATGCCTCAGAGATAGGAGAGGGCCAAGGAATAGCAGACAAATCCCTTCCCTCAGCCTCCAGAGCCTCTCTCTTCTCCCCTGCTGCTGACCTCCATTCCCTTTTCCTCCTATCCACATGCTGTTTTCCCTTCCCAGTGACTCACATGTGCAATTGATGCTGATCTGAGTGCCTAGATCATGGCTCAGTACTGCTGTCTGCACTGCACCGGGAGACTGGCCCTGCACTTGGGACTGTCTGTCACCTCTACATCAACAGTGGTGGAGTGCTTTCTTAGCATGTAGGAGGCCCTGAGTTTATTCCATGGCACCAAGGGAAAAAATGAGAAGTTTGTACTCACCAGGCACCCCGGATCCAAAAATATCTAAAACTTTTAACTGATGTCTGGTGTTTCGGAGCACTTCTGAATTTAACTTTTGGGATTAGAGATGCTCTGTAAAGTCAATTCTAAAACTTGAAAGAAAATATCTTAAATGTTTCTTTCTAGATAAAGGATGCTCGATTCTATATTTTATCTCTTTCCTTGAGCAAGTTAATGACATCTCCATGTCAATAGTGACTTCCGTGTTTGGTTTCATCTTAAAAGATAAAATCAGGGTTTGAGGAGACGGTGTTCAGCGGGTTGCTGTGCAAGCGTCAAGACTGGTGTTCAGATCTCCATAGCCACAAGCCAGGAAGGGAGGGAGGCCTGTGTGAAATGTCAGCACTCAGGCAGCTGAGACAGGAGGAGTCTTTAAAGCGGGCTGGCTCTCGAGACTAGCTGGGTCAGCCAGCCCTGAGCTCAGCAAGAGAAGCTGTCTCAGTAAGTGAACTGGAGAACAGAAGACATCCTTCTACTGTCAGCCGTTAGGTTCTGCATGTGCACTCATAAACATGTGCCCACACGAGTGTGCGAATGCATAACACACACACACACATACACACACACACACACACACACACACACACACACACACACACACACCACTAAGTTTGACTTTGGACAATCCCGAATAATTTTCAAATCCAAAGTAGCGGCCTACTCTAGCATCCCATTCCAAACTTTTATTTTTCTGTCGTAATGTTTTTTCCCCAGTCCTGGGGTCGCTGTTGAACTAGCAGGGTTTAAATTGGATGTACTTTGCATCGTGGAGACATATGCACTGGAGATTTAAGAGTGTGAATATTCATAAGGTCTTATCTAAGCTGCTCACTGGTTATTAGTTCTTCACATTATGTTAAAGATATGCAAATCCTCAGAGGTTCCTGGTGTATCCAGGCCAAATAAATCCGGACCTTTATGACTGTAATGACAACGACGGAATGGGCACTCTGAATTTCCAGTAGATGTGTCCCCCCCCCCTTTCCTCAAACAGCAGCGCTCTCCGCTCCTTCTTGGCTGCCTCCCTTCCTAGGGCTACGGGGAGGGAGGAGCCAGAGTCAAACTGATCCTGCTTCATCTCCAGGCAGGCTGGCTTTTACCCTTTGTTTATAACATCTATCTTCTTCTGCTTCAAACATTTGACACTGATGGAGACAGCTTTGAAAGCGGAACACCCACACTTGATACCGCCGCCTTCATTTTTCTTATGTTTTGGCTTCAGTTACAGCACTTTTTAATATTCATGAGGTTTGAAAAAATAAACATTCCAGACTGTTTCCTCTGGATGGAAATGTGATGGTTTCAAGGCCCAGAGAAAAAAGGGAGTGAGTTCTACAGTCCCACATCTTCCCCATCAGTGAGAAAGCAGCTCCTGCTGGTAGAAGAGGTGACCTCCTTGACACCAGGGGCTTCTGGAAGCCTGTAGCGGGGGCGGGGGGCGGGCAGGCTGCGGTAGGGGAGGAAAGAGGCCAGTAGTGCACATTTAAAGCCTTCCTTTGTAACAGTAGATAGAGGAATCTCTTCAAACATTTCAGAATTATCTCTTCCCGGGCTAGTGAGATGGCTCAGCGGTTAAGAGCACTGACTGCTCCTCCAGAGGACCCGGGTTCAATTCCCAGCACCCACATGGCAGCTTGCAGCTGTCTGTAGCTCCATTCAAGAGAATCTGACATCATTATACCAATGTGCATGAAATAAAGTTAAAAAATAAAAAAGAACAGAATTATCTCTTCCCATCACTGAAGAGCATGAAAGAATCATTTACTAGCTTTTGTTGTATGATCCCAGTCGGGTTTGTTTTTTTTTTTTCCTCAGTTCTCCCTTCTTACGTGGCATGGACATTGTACTTCTCCCCTCCCTCTCGAAGGTGATGTCATCAGTCCTGAACTATGTCAAGGACTGTGTGCATTTGCGAAGTGTATTTTTATTATTTAGTTACATGTATGTGTGTATCTGTGTGAGTGTATGTCATATGCACGCCAGTGACCAGGGCAGTCCGAGGCATCGGATACTCTGGAGCTGGAGTTATAGACAGATAAGAGAAGCCTGACGCGGGCTGTGGGGACTGAACCCAGATTCTCTGCGAGAGCAGTGCACACTTTAACCACTCAGCCACCTCTCCTGCACAGACCACCCTCACTGTGGTCTGCCCTTGGGGGTTCCCTGTGCTCTTCTGTCATTGTCCCTCAAGGTGAGACACTCACCAACCCCCTCCTCTCAGCCTGCTTCTCTTCCCAGAAATGAACTACCTCCTCTGGCTGGTGATCAGCCAGCCTCACACGCCTGTAGGTTTCTGCCTCTATTTCCCCAAATTCCTCTGTGTGATCCATCTTCTCCTCGGGAACATGACCTCTCTGCACCAAGGCCTAGCAGCCTCCTCCCATATCACAGACTGCACCCACATGGCTGACCAAGACAGCTTTGGATCCTGTAACTAAACACTGAGATGATCTGCTTAATTTTATAATTCTTATAAATCTCTTGGAAAGGTTTGTTTTGACTGATATGGGAGATTCCATCCCATAATCAATTATCTCATTTGTGAGTACTAACTCTCCTGGTGCTAACTCATAGTGAAACAGGACCACTCACCTCATACAGGAAGGCAAAAGACAGACAGAGAGGCCAGGATCCTGCCATCATTTTCAAAACTATGCCCCCAAAGTCATAAGTTTCTCCCCCAGGGCCTGTTTCCTCTGGGTTCCACCATGTCTCAATGACACCTTCCTACCCTAGAGACCAAGCTTTCGGTGAGCACTCACCCTGGCCATGACTAAAACGCCTTTCAGATCTGCCATGTTCTTCAGCAGCCGCTGAAAAGACGATGTGTTCCCCAGACTGCCTCGTAGCCATTTGTGGTCATGTGACTTGTCCAGTGGGTGCTAGAGAAGGTGGCTGTAGCTTCTAGCATGAGAATGGTACCGGGTGGGCTGCCCTCTCTCTCTCTCTTCTTTGATGACAGGCACAGTGCACATTGCCACAGTAAATATCCAAGAGGAAGGAAAGCAAGCCATTGGCAGATATGGTGCTGCATCAGGACCAAAAGGACCTGGGTGCTTGGTAGCAGCGAGAAGCAATTACAGAATTCCACACATACCTAGGAAGGGAAGTTGTCACGCTGTCCTCATTGTTAGCAGAATTCCCACTACACACAAAAACAACCTCACAGATCTTTCTGCCCTAGCTCAACCCCAGAGCAAAACCCATTAGGAACTTTGCCTAAGCCAAGATCTCGCCCCCTCTCTCTCCCCCTCTGTCTTTTTTCCTGCTTGCTCAAACTTCTCTGGTAGGAGCTTCGCAAACACTTTGGCCCCATCTACCCCACCTCTGTGCCGTGCTGCTCCACTGCATCTGCGAACTTGTTGAGAGAGTGACCTAACTTGCTCCTCTGCCATCCTCATGGCCTGCATCCTCACATTCCCTGCACCGCACCGAAGCACTTTCCGCTAGGCCTCTTTCTGAGCAGTCCTGAGCATCCTTTTAGCCTTGGGAAGTCCCTCTTATCGTTTTCTGTCCTGTCTCAGTTGTACTTGATGTTTTCTCTCTCCTGCTCTGGTCCAGCTCCAGCCCCTGGCCCCATCTAGCCTTTTCCTCATCTCCTGAGAGATTCATGGAATTCTGCCACAGTTCTCTCTCCCATCTGTTCTGTACCTGTACTTCAAACATCATGTCCATACGAATAATCACCCACTGTTTTCCCTTTCCAGCCACCTCCAACTCCACATTATGGCTCTCCAAGCCTTCCTTGAGTCCTCCCCATTCTTTTCCTTCAGTGCCTGTCTTCAGTTTTCACCAGTAAACTTCCTTATCCTTTTCCTGAAACGTCTCCTCTCACTGTTACACCCCTGTATGACAGCCCTTTCTTCCTCTCCAGGGCAAGTACATAATAACTCAATTGATTTTCCTATTTCAGTCTATCTGAAATACCAGCTCCTCGGTACTTCCCCTCCCTCCGTCCATACCTAAGCGTATCACTAAGTCCTGTCTGTTTGTTCTCATCACCCCCCTCTCCTCCCTCAAGCCACCACCATGCCATTGCCTCTCACGTGATTCTCTATTCCTAGCCTCCTTCCCCCATGTTCTGTTTCCACAGTGAATCCAGAACATTCTTTTGTAGTAACTTCTTTATTTTGTTTTTTTTATATGATTTTGTTTTCAAATTTTTAAAAGCAGAGTCTCCTTTTCTTTTCAAAAAGATTTATGTATTATGGATACAATGTTCCGCCAGCATGTATGCCTGCAGGCCAGAAGAGAGCACCAGACCTCATTATGAATGGTTGTGAGCCACCATGTGGTTGCTGGGAATTGAACTCAGGACTTCCGGAAGAGCAGCCAGTGCTCTTAACCACTGAGCCATCTCTCCAGCCCCAGAACATTCTTTTAACAAGGTGAATCAAATTATATACCTCCCTTGTTCAAACTCTTCACTGATTTCCATTTATATTTACAACCAAAATCCTTTACAGGATGGACCATCCCTGTCACTCCTGGGGCTTGTGGTGAGGCACCATCCATCCACACTGAACATCTGGCTCCTCACATTCCCGAAAGTCCTTCCCGCTCAGACCTTTGCTCACTGTTTTCCAGATCCTTCTCCCTTACTTTCACATCATTTTGGGAGTTGCTGTCAAATACTATGTCCTAAGTAAAAGTAAGAGAAGGCCTAAGCACTCTCTCTATGCTTGGTAACGATACCAAAATATTTTCCTTCATTTTACCACTTAAGACAATAACGTCAACACCATCTATATTCCAAGCTCCATTGCCATTATCCCAAATCGTGAAACATCTTGTAAATGAAGGGTCCTTTTCACTGTGTGTCCAGCAACCTCACAGAACTTGGGCTCAAAAGCACATTTTGAATGAATAAGAAAGGAAGGCCCTGTGTTACCTCTGCACTTAGCAGACAGAATCTGAGCCTCTAGGCTTGCTGAGTGACCTCTAGGTCTGATGCCAGCGACCTTCCTTCTTTGTGCTGTCTGCCTGTGTGAAGGAGACGAATCCCACCCCTTCTTGGTCACTGCATGCCTTCCCTGTTGCTGGTCCTTCACCTCAGCCTTCTCTCCTCTTTATCAAAACCCAACCTCTCCTTCATGGCTCCAAGTCCTGTCATTTATGATGCACATTGAATTTGTCCCCAGCAAGAAGCAACCGTAGCACCTGGCCCAGCATCATGTGTTTGTCCACGGCTGTGCAGCTGTGAAGAATGCGTGTGTCTCCTCTCTGCTGAACTAGAATATAAGATGCCAGAGAAGCAAGTCTCTCTCTGTCTCTCTCTCTGTCTCTCTCTGTGTGTGTATCTCTCTCTGTCTTGCTCTCTGTCTCTGTCTCTGTCTCTTTCTCTGTCTGTGTGTGTGTCTGTCTCTGTCTCTGTCTCTGTCTCTCTCTGTCTCTCCCCCCCACACACACACACACACAGGTATTAGTGTTGTCCCCACTTCTCCATAGCGAGACACAAAGTCTTGTTTGGGAAGAGGGTGCCCAGGCAGTTCAGCTCTTTGTGCCGCAGTCTCAGGGAGAAAACTGAACGAGCTTCTTCACAATATCTGAACCGAACTGAAGTCAAACCAAAAAGGCTTGAAATCAGAGAAGAATCTTTAAGTTCATGGCCAGCCCCCGCATAGGAAGAGATATTTAGTAAGAAATTCAGAGTGACATCACAGCTAGAGAGTTGAGAGTAGGGAACTGTAATGAATGCACCCTCAGGCCCAGGCCTGCTGGGACCTGAATCCCCCTAAGTTAGTGGGAAAGAGCAGTGCCAGAGTGTATTGGTTCAGCCAGCCTGAGATGGAACACTGGAGAATATTCTGCAGAGGGAGTTCCTGTGCCTGTTTTGTCACAGGTTCCCACAAGAAGGAACCCTTTCATCACCGGGACAATCGCTGTCCCCTCCTTGCAAAGGAAAATAAACAGAAAAATTTCCCTTCAGGTCGCCTCTGAACATCAGCTGGGGCTGAACATCTCAAGGGAGAGCTCACGCCAGGATGCTTGCACCTTGTGGTCCTTGGCATCAAAGGCTGCAGGTTTTCTTTCCACTAATTTTAATATACTTGTGAGCCTTGGGAGGCTCAATTAAAACTGCAGAGGAGCCAAGGTAAGCGCAGAGAGGAACTGTTTTGATGCTGTGGAAAACCCAAGCAAACAGAATCTGGATTATTTAATTAGGTACGCGTATGGGATTTGTCTTGGGTGTTTTGATTGCTCAAGGCCTGCTGGGGAAGTCAGTCATGAGTTTAGACCTGAAAGGAGCCATAGTTAATATCCCCCAATTCACTTTCCTTCTTCTTGTCCAGCCACCCAAGGCTTTGTGCCCCCCCCTCCCCGCCCCATAGAAGTTCTGCATGGTCACCTCCTCACAACCAGCTTGTTGCTGGTTGACAGCAGGCCAGCTCGGTGGTTCGCTTTTCTGGGCTGATAATCATGTTCCTGGATTATTCTTCTTCTCACTGTGATCTTTGTTGTCATAAGACATGAGGTTGCCAAGAGGTAGAGTAGCAGGGTTCAAAGATGGACCCCTCCTCGCCTGTCTGACCTTCTGTGTGTCACCCAAACTCTCTGTATCTGGTGTCTGGTCCCATCAGCTGCAAAACAGAGATAAGAACTGAAGAAACTGTGCCACTACCCTAAGGTTTCGTGGCTAATTCGGATTTTTAAAAATTCACATTGCGGGGCTGGAGAGATGGCTCGGAGGTTAAGAGCACTGACTGATCTTCCAGAGGTCCTGAGTTCAATTCCCAGCACCCACATGGTGGCTCACAACCATCTGTAATGAGATCTGCAGGCATAACACAGTAGACATAACTAAATCTTAAAAAAGAAAATTCATATTGCATGCCTGATTCAGAGGAGTGCTCCCTAACTAGTGGCAGTGACCATGACTCAGAGGAGTGCTCCCTAACTAGTGACAGTGACCATTACTCAGAGGAGTGTTCCCTAACTAGTGACAGTGACCATGACTGCCCCACTACATGCCCCATCCCTGTCACCTGCAGTCAATGGGCCTGGGAGACAAAGATGGCTGGAAGCTCTGTGCGATTTGCCTTCCCAAAGACGTGAGTGACTTGGTTTCAAGGCCACCCACAAGCCCAGTTTAAGGCAGTCACACATGTGAGCCACACAGTCAGTGGTGTTATCTCCCCAAACCTGGCCTAACCACCATCTGTGATGAGAACCCCTCAGCAGCCGTTTGTAACTACATCCTCTGAGTCCTGCTCTGAAGGCGGACTCGAGAGTCAGATCTCCAGGGGAACCGATCACCATTAACTAGCTCTAGCTGCAGAGGTTGCGGCATCGAGCTGATTGGGAACGCACTGTCGGTCCATCACAGTTTCCGACTCATCAGCTCAAACAGACCATGGGCAGGCACTGGACCTGACTCTGACCTGCGGGAAGTCAGAAGAAGAATCTTCCTCTGATGGCACGCCAAGAATCCTCACCAAAGTACTTAGTGACAGTGGTGTGCAGGTGCTGGCCCCAACCACCTCCCCACAGGTCTAGACCTCAGTGAAGGCGATCTCATGCCCACCATTGCCTCCAGTGCCTCCATTCACAGCTGCTAGCTCCTAAGGACACAGGAATCCTGAAAATGTGTGCCTCCTTTTAGAAGGCTGTCACATGGAAGAGATGCCATCAGCAAGTAAACGTGATCATCATCCAACACTGTGAGGAGCACTTTCTGATAATGAGACTAGAGACTCGGAGCCTAAAAGAGGTCTTGTGATACTGAGTCCCAGTGCAGAGAAGGGTGGCCATGCCAATCAAGCACAGAGGGCAGTGTGTGTAATTCTGAGTGCAGGTCCCTCCTGTTGCTCATTGGCTGAGCACTCAGGGGGTTCCATTCTTGCAGATCATCCGCTCCTGTGCCTAGTTCTCATCGAAGTCTATGCACACATTTCTCTCTGTAGATTTTGTGGTGGTATTTGCTTGTTTTGTTTTATTGAGTTATTGTTGTTGAGACAGGTCCCATTCTATAAATCAGACTGTCCTCGAACCCACAGATGTCCTCCTGCCTCTGCCTCCTGAGTGCTGGGATTGAAAATGTGCACCACTGTGCCCGGTGGTCTCTATGTTTCAAATCCTATATATTTTAAATCTTTTCAAGCCTGTGAACTTTGATGTATCTGCAGGTTGTTAGGCAAGCGTGGCCGGTTTTGATGGAGGTAGCTATAGTAGTATGTTCCAGCAGGGTCCGGAATCTCCTATTTATCTCTAGCTAGCCCTAAGCTGATTTAAGATACTTCATCTTGAAAGTAGAGCATTTTTATTTCTTACCAGTATTAGAAAATAACAGGCCCAGTGGTAAGAGCAGACTCTGTGAAACTGTTGCCCTCTCTGAACAAAACTGTCCTCTTCGATCAGGAGAAGACAACTGTTTTCTAGGGCCATCTGTGTGCGCCGAAGGAGGGGGAGGGTGTGCGCCGAAGGAGGGGGAGGTGCACAACTGGCATGGGGCCTGACACAGTTTCATTTCTTTTCTACAAAGAATAGTTGCTCATCTTATTTTATGTGTGTAAGTGTTTTGACTGTCTGCATGTATGTGCATGACATGCATACCTGGTGCCCAGGGAGGTCAGAAAAGGGTGCTGGAACTGGAGTTGTGGGTGGTTGTGGACCACCATGTGGGTGCTGGAACTTGAACCTAGGTCCTCTGCAAGAGCAACAGGTGCCCGTACCCTTTAAGCCACCTCTCTGTTCCCCTGACATGTTTTCTTTGTTCCACAAGTGGAAGCTATGGAACTGTTGTCGCCTTAGAGCCGTGGGTCTCAACCTTTCGCATGCTGCGACCCTTTAACGGGCTTCAACAATGAAAGTCTTTTAGCTGCTGCCTCGTAACTGGAATTTCGCTACTGCTGAGCATCATAATGTAAATATTTTTAGAGAGAGAGGTTTGTTAAAGACCCACAAGTTGAGAACCACTACCTTAGAGGAACTCAAGGGAAGGAGCATGCACTCTGCCCAAAGCTGCGCAGGTGAGATTAAAGCTGAATCTTCAGTAAGGCATTTTCTCAAAGATGGAGCAGAACACTGTCAGCTTAGAGGACAAGATGTCAATGACAGGCTCGGGGGTGGGGGGGAGTGGGATGGTCAGATTCTCAAGAAATTCAAATGGTTCAGCATAACTAGACTGGGCTGTGGTGTTTGGGACCCAGGAGTAGGGCTCTGAATGATCAGGGCTATATTATAAATGACCTAACAGTAGTCTAGGGAGCTCAGTTTTGCTGTATTTCAGAAGGATGTGCCAAAAGCTCCAGCTCTCGTTTGTTAAGTACTATACAAAACTATTTGTGTATGTGATTGTCTGCTTAACAGCCACCGTGTCAGATTCCATGGCCTCTGGACTGGTGGGCAAACCTGGGCATGTAGGGATTAGGTTACTAAATCATAGAGGTCACCGCATAGAGTCCCAGCAGGCGTGGCCGGGGCCTGTCTGAGGACACCTTGTCTCATCGGTCGTGGCATCCATCATCTTGTTGCCTCGTTTCTTAAAACTTCATCTCCATGATTATCACATTCACCTGGAACCAAAGAAATCAAAGAAACTCTCCACCAATCTCGGCTTTTGAGTGTGTCCCTTCCCCAGCAGGCTGTTAGCTGGGAGAAGTAGAGAGGAGACTCACTAGCCTACTTACTGATACTGGGTCATTGTTACCTTGAGCCATGTCATTCCCCCACATAAGTCAATCAGCGTGTTATAAACTGCATGAGACACTTTGGTAGAGGTCAAAGGAATGGGCTCATGAGAATTCCCATGTCACCAAAGAGTTTAAACCAGTGTCAAATGTACCATCCTCCGCCAAAAGATTAGAAACGGGTGATGCCATTCTCCTAGAAATCTGGACTGTGATGTCACCGTTTACCCAGTTCTAGAACCTGAACTATTATTGGTTCCGCCCAGTGAGGGTCTCTGGGCACATCTGCCCTGGAAGAGTGCTAAGCAGGTGCCTCCTCTCGGTTGTAATGTCTTAGACCAAAGTCGAGCACATTCTGCTGAAAACCAGTCCAGCTGATGTGAGCACACTTGCTCTTCTGACAGTCGGTCCTGGCCGAGTCCCATGTTGGCCAGCACCAAGCACAGGACAGATGTTGGGGATTACAGAGAAGGATTTGAGAAGGCTGTAGGCTGTGGCGTCTGTGGAAGTAATTCATTGTCGAGACGCAGACAGGCGCTGCTGAAACTCCAGTAAGAAGTTTGAGGAGGCAAGCTTTGGTGGGCCCACGTCCATAGTTTGAGGAGGCTTTAGTGGGCCCATGTCCACAGGCTCAGAACAAATGCTTCCTGGTGTTCAACTGAAGGGCACAAGTAAGGCGGCGTTTTTAAGGCAAACTGGATGGAGAAGAGGAAAAATTCCCAGCCACGCAGATTTCCAATTTCATCCGATCTGTGAATGAACTAGCAGGACCTTGGTACCAAGGCCTTGGAGAAGCATCCTCTGGTTTCCATGGAGACTCTTAGGAAGAGTTTGCAGTGCATGGGTAAGTTCATCCCCCTAGGCTGAGCCCAAACTTCCCCAGTGTGGCATTTCTTCCTTGGTGCCCTGAGCTTATCTAGTGGCCCCACTCACGGTGTCATCCCCTGGTGGCCCCACTCACGGCGTCGTTCCCTAGTGGCTCCACTCCTGGCATCGTCCACCCCACCAGCAGGACTCCAGTGGCAAAGGTTAGATCAGAGCTGGGCAGCTCTGATCCACGGTCCCTTGAAGACTGAAGTAGTTCTCAGTAGGCAGCCGGCCAGAGGCACCACATTTGCCGAAGTGTTAACATGTAGTCACTCTGACTTTTTTCTGAGGTAGTGTGTAGTCCAGAGATATGCTGAATAGTCAGGCTGACCTTGAACTCCTGATCCTCTTGCCTTTACCTCACAAGAACTGGGCATCACCATACCTGGACCGTTTTCATATTTATTTTTAAAAAAAAAAACAAAACAAAACTTATTTATTTACTTATTATGTATTGCCTCATTGGGGATGGCTCCCAGGGCTTTGCTGCCAAGCTAGGCAAGCGTTCCACAGCTGTATCCACCCCCAGCAGTGCACTGCAGACGTCGTGAACACGGTACACTTCTCATAGCAACCCAAATATATCGGTACCTATATTTCAGTATGCGCTGTAACTTTAAGAACCAGATTGCTTGCCAAGAATTTAAATAAAGATTCTTGAGGAAATAATTTTCAGAAACCATCTTCCGATTTCTCCCCCAGTGGCTCTCACTGCCGATTTATTTACCATGCTCTGAAGTCTTGGTAGAAGGAGGAGCAGTGAGGGGCGTGCCCAGCTGGGCTGCTCAGGCTCAGCATGACATTAGGGTTACTTTCTGCAAGTGTCGGTGATATGCCTTTGTCTAGAGTAAATATGGAGATGCTTCTGCTAGGGAAAAACATCTCATTGCTACTAGGGAGAACAATATAACTGACAATAGGGTCATTACGACATTTTCAACGAAAAGCAGATTAAAATCAGCATAAAATTATATCTCCTTGGGGTTGAGCACCCTTGTGAGTTAAGTCTCTAAAAGCATGAGCCAGAACACAGTGCACCTCGGCAGCCGATGCCCCACAACTGGAATCTCAGGCACATGATCTCCGGGGCCATTTGCTTTCCAGTGCAGCACAGTGACATTTCCGAGAGCCGGTCAGGAGGAAGAGAATGGCTGTGACCTGGCTCCTCCTGCAGTCACTGGCTCTCAGATAGCCCAGGTGGCCACTAACTGGCCACATGGAGGAGGATGGCCTTGAACTTCTGTTCCTTCACTTCATAAACCAAGGCAGGGCAATCTAAACTGTACTAGTGGAATTCATTCTGGAGTTTTTGTTTTGTTTTGTTTTGTTTTGGTGATTTCCTTTGTTCTGGTTATGAAAACTGCAGGAAAGCACGAGTTGTCTTTTGTTTCGCATTCTCCAAAAGCGTCCAGAACTAGTGGAGAAACAGGAGACGGGTCTCTAAAAGCCTAAGAAATGCTTCGGTGGGAGAGCAAAGGCATAGAAAGGTCTAGAGGCTCATAGAGAGCACATGATAGCAAGTGTGATGGACATAGTAACTCGGCTTTCAGATGGGGACGTGCCCCAAACAGCGGGGCTGTCCACCACCGAAGGGTCACTGCGCCGTATTCCTGCCTGATTGTGTCTGAGAACTTTGAAATGCGGGACGATATATGGGAAAGATAAATTGGAATAGATTGGCAAAGGAAACGGAGCAAATGTGTTTCCATGAGGCCGCGATGCGGAAAAAGGAGGTCTGTTTCATGTAAATTTTCAAGGGTGACCCGGGGAAGAGAGTCAAAAGTACATTAATTAAATTTACAGAGCCAGGGAAGGTGAAGCCCCGGGAGATTAGATGTAAAATATACAGATGGACTGAGAGAGAAGAGAGGAAGTGAGCAAACTTTCAGAACACGATATCCCACTTGGAAACAGGCGAGCTAATACAGCGGGGAATACCAGCCCAGAGACAGAGAGCTGCCTCAGAGAGAAAGCCAATAACATGTTGAGTCTGAAAAACTGCACGAACCAAAGCCAGGAAATTGTAAAGTTATGGATCCCGCAGTAACTATAAATTAATTCCTTTGCATATGTGTAGTATTTCATATCACGGTCCGGTGTTAACTTTTACACCTAAACATACGTGTGTGTGTGTGTGTGTGTGTGTGTGTGTGTGTGTGTGTGTTTGGCGGGAGTCAGCGTTGTAATAGGAGCAGAGGTGTGAACAGGAATGGATTGCCTGCCTCGGTGCCAGGTCACTGAGGGACCTGGGAGCCTAACTGCTCCGCGCGCTGCAGCAGAAGGAGCTGGGAAGTGAGCCTGAGTGGAAAGGGTTGCCATTTCCAGATAACCACTAACAAGTTAGGAGGAAGGGTGTCTGTAGCTCACCCCAGGGGGCCCTATTAGCTTTAAATGCTTTCCCACCCCTGAGTTTTCCTCCCTTGGAAAGCCTCCTGTGGGCCTCTCTGTGTCAACTAATACGATCTCGTTACTGGCAATCAAACCGTGTTTTCCTTTGAAAGCTTCCGAACCATAGATCTGGATGTTTGACTTTTTGCTGCCCTTTGCTGACACTGACCTTCATCAACTTTTAGCAGTGTTTATTCCGGGGTATCTCTCTTCAGCCCCATGGGTGTAGGCGCCCAGACTCTTCTCCTGAGTCATCCTTTGGACCAGCTGTCTTCCATTCTGTGGCCTTCCCTCCACAAAACACTGACTTTTCGCGTTTCTCTCTGACTGTTGCGACATCGCTGGAGGCTTTCCTATGTGGGTCATCCATCTATTAGCATGTCGGCATGATCCTCGGACCTCCCCCGTGCCTGTGAAGTCCCCCTCCTCAGCTCCCTCACCATCCTGAGGAAGGCCCCTCCTCTGTAACCCAGTTTCCTCTAGGACCTTAAAGCTGATTTCTGGGTTCCCCTTGACTTCTGGCCCCTGTTGCCTCAACCTCTCAGTCCCTCAGTCTCCCCTCTCCTCACTGCCGTCAGCCAGTCTCTCCACTTTACAGTCCACAGCCGGCTCTGACCATTCTCACCACCACCATCTTTAGTGCTCTTATTCTGTCGTGAAGAAATTGCACTCGCTTTTACCTTCTGGTAAAAAAAAGTTCCCCCCACCTCCACCAAGCACATGTGTGGGCTTCAGACATCCAGTGAGGGTGGAGTAGGACCCTCCCCCTCACGTAGGAGCAACTGTGCTCAGTTCCTCTTCCACGGTCACCTCCAGCTGTCTCAGTGTGTTCATTGTCTCAGTGTGTTCGTTGTCTCTAAACATCCCATTCCTGCCTTTTTAAGGTTCTCTCCGGAGCCCGCACCTTCTGCCTTCTCTCTAACAGACAGTCGCTGGGCCTCACGGCCTTGGTCTCACCTCCCCTATGCCCAGCCCATTCTCCTGCAGGGTTCCACGCTCCCCCTCTGACACCTTCCTGCCAACTGTAGCTCCAGCTCATGCCCAGCTGCTGAAGAGGCCTCCTCTTTGGCGTAACTCCTACCCTCACTTGGACGGCTCTCATAGCTGGTGCCCCCAATTCCTATTCCCTGTTCAAAGTGAACTCTACCCAATGTTCTCTTCTCTAGATGCATCGGCCCTAACAGAGCCCTGCCCTCTGACACTGACCAGGTTCTGCTTTAGGACAAGCATTATTCCTTGGGTCCCCATGAATCCTGGCCGCGGCACCTGCTCAGCTGGACCTTGTTGTCTGTGGCCAGGAGCCACTTGAGTTTGGAATCTCAAGGTCTTGGGTGTGCTCAGTGGGAGAGCATTTGCCTGGTTAGCACCAAACCCTGGATTCTACCTGAACCCGGATTCCAACTTTAGTACCACCAAAACAACAACAAAAAACCAAACCAATGATAGAAACAAACAAAAAAACATCTTTTAAGCTAGACCTCTACGCCCACTATGCCAACCACTGAGATCCAAGAATGAATTTACCCAAATTGTGGCAAATTCCACACAAAACGACCAAAAGCCACAGGATAAAGTATTCTGTGTATTCAAATATGATCATACCACGTATGTAAATCTGTCTAATGCTGACTAAACGTTAGCTACCTTTGCCGATGTTGCTCCCAGCATTCTCTTCCCCCATGACAGAAACATTCTTCTTAGTTCATTTGTCGACTGTGTTCATACATCAATCCTCTATATACCAACCTGTGGAAATATAATGTACAACATTACTTTGCAGAGACTTGAAATTATATATAAGGAGAGATTATATCATAAATTCCCTTCTCAATGATGTGTGCTTGTTTTAGAGCCACATATTAGGCTTTTTCTTTGTGTGTCCGCTGCATCTGCAGAAAGGGCCACCTAAAAGCTGCTGGGGTACACTGCTTTCTACGCTGAAAGGAGCAAGACCTTGTCCCCCAGAGCATCCGAGATGGGCCTCCCTGCCTGTGTGGCTGGTTTAGTCTGTGGAGAGACTCTTAGCAGATTCCCAGTGTCTTCACTGTAATCACGGATGAACCGTCAAGACTGTAGAGCCGAGTCACGTTTCTCTTGTCCAGTTACTGTCCTTTTCAAAAAATGGTCTTTCAGTACTTGTGGACACCCTCTGGGGAGGGTGTAAAAAGCGAGATGACATTTTCTTCACAGTGATCAATGATGAGTTCCAGGAGTGAGCAGGAAAGCCAGTCACACTCCTCAGCCTGTCCATCCAGCGTCCTTGAGAAAGAGCCAACAACTTTGCTGTTCCGAGTGAAAACACACAGCTGCCCGCTCAGAGTATTTAACAACAGCCCCCAGAAACAGTCCAGCCCCTACATCTTCAGAGGCTACATTCCAGGGACCACAGAGGAGGGTGTGTCGGTAATGCCAGGCTGGGATTTCTGGAAAGTGGAAGCTGGGTTGTACATTTTGAAAAATTGGCAGTTCATGAAAATTAGAGCTGTGAAAACGCCAGCAGATGGTATGAGGGGCGTACAGGCTCAGCTCCGAGTCGGCTATGCAGCTGCTGTCTGCGAGGACTGGCTCTGAAGCCAACTGCAGGACAGGTCCCAGCTCTAGAGTCCCACACGCCGGCAGTCACATCCTGACTCAGCTCAGTGACCTCAGACAAGCCTCTCAACTGTAGCGCCTTGGTTGCTTCCTCTGTGAAGCAGGAGCAATTAGTGTCTCCCTTGTGCGAGGTCCCCTCCCTTTCTAAGGGTCTAAAAAGCAGTATGCAGGGGAAGCCAGGAAAGGGGTTTGATTGGAAGAATAGATGCTGAAATCAAGACCCACCTCTCGAGTGTATCCTGGGCTGGTGGTCTCACTGATGGACACAGAGACGGATGAGGAAGTGAAGATTGGTTTTAGACAACGTACAGATATATTTTTGCGATATCCCTATTAGGAGTTGAAAGTTTTTACAGGATGTGCTGGCAAACCCTGGGCACCCAATAGGGTGGTCATGTGACAAATAATTGCTTTAATGTGTACCAGGTTCTATCAGATGTCTGCCAAAGCCTGTGGTGAAGGTGTATGGTCTCCCCTGAATAACGAGAGAGTGGCACATCATGAGGCCTCAAACACTGCTGTCAAGAGGGAAGACTGGCTGTCACTGTGCAGTGTACGTCCATGAGAGAAATAAATAAACTTGCCAAGTGGGAAGCAGGCTGGAGAGGTGGCTCAGGGGGTCAAGGCACTTGCCACCAAGACTGCCAACCTGATATCTATCCTCAGAGCACACATAGTAAAAGAAGAGAACTCACCCCCCCCCACAAGGATGCTAAGACCTCCATGTGTGCACTGGGGTACGCATGCTGTACCCCCACACATAAATAAACCAATACATTAAAAAGTGAAAGTCAGAAAGTCCTGGTTTAGGTTCTTAATCTAGTCCTCAGGATGGCAGAGACTTTCCAGACTTCCTCCATAATCATAGATTTATCATCAGTCTTCTTCCAGGGGAAACTTTCGTTAAAAAGAAAGAAGGAATCAGGGGAGGGGAGAGGAGGGAGGAAGGAAGGAAAGAAGAAGGAAGGAAGGAAGGGAGAGAGAGAAAAAGAAAGAAAAGAAAGAAAGATGGAGACTTTGGTTTAGAATGAGGAGGGAGGGAGAAAGAGAGAGGGGAGAGAGAGAGAGAGAGAGAAAGAGAGAGAGAGAGAGAGAGAGAAAGAGAGAGAGAGAGAGAAATACACAAGAGGAATCTCGAGATCTCGAGGGGGCTGCAGGCTGCTGCTAAATTTCAGTTGCAGTTGTCAGGGCTTAAGAAAACACTGGAGAAAATGTCTCATCGAGGGGTCCCTGGATTGTTCTGCTCTGGGCAGGCAGCTGAGGGGTGGATGACAGCCAGCTGGCAGGGGCTCAGACACCAGGTACCTGCGCCAGCCCCTGAGCTCATTTGCTCCAGAGAAGTCATTTTACAGGCAGAGCTGTCTCGAGATTAGCACACTGCTGCGGTGTGCAGACGTTCGGGAGGGGAGGAGCAGCCCAGACGCGGAGGAAACAAGCTGCCGTAGGTGCTTATTTGCGAAGGGCTCGCCCCAGGGCTTCTCAGATTCTGGGGAGACGGAATGCAGTTAAAACAGTTAAGTGAATGTTAGGCCTTTGACTCCATGAGGAGGGCACTGTGCAGTCTTGGTTTACGGGAGAGGAGCTATGCCACCAAGAAGCTAAGTGACCAGAGTCAGTGGTGTTTCTGAGGCTACTGAATATGGAGGTCCAGTCTCCACCTCCACCACTTAGCTACTGGGACCCATGCTATAAGCCCCACCCACTACCCTTCTAGCACCTTCTTCTCACTGCGGGTAAGAGCCCTGGGGCCTTGTCTCTGAGGGGACACCCTGTTGCGCATCCTACTCACAGTACATAGCTCTGAGATATTGAATAAGAGGCAGACCGAGAAATACCACTCTCTCTACCAAAGAGAGAAAATTTTCTCTGCGAAGAGAGAAAATGTCTTGGATGCTCAACACCCACCAAGAAAAGACCAAGTCTCAGGAGGATCCTAGAATACAGAACAGATTTAAGACATCCCACATCACCGAGGCGTGCTTGTCTTGCGTGTGTTACCCCCGTGAGCCTCCTATGCCAGTGAAGTCATCTGACATCCAAGCACCTTTCAAATGCTGACGTTCATCCCTGGCTCTGCGTCCTACTTCCCTTGAAGTTGCCACAGGAATGGATGCCTCTAATAGTGGAGGACAGAGGGCACATGCCTAGGAGGCCAGTCATTGACCCCCTGACACTGATTCTCAAAGGTCATCTTACACTGCTGGTGTTAGGTCAAATGGTCCTTGCTTGGTAAAACTATCTGCTTCCCAAACCTGTCATTGAGACTGAGGATGCCCCAAGAACTGATCGACAGGGGCTGCTCAGTGAGATAAAATGCCTCACAGATAGGATGTTTGTGCATTTTAAGGTGCTGTAAATTACCTGGTTTCCGTTGCTGTGTCTTCCTTCAGTCCGACAAGAACAGCAGAGGTTGGGAGGTGGTCCTTCCCAGCACCATCCCTATCTGGTCAATTATCGCAGCTTGTCTTTAGTACCCCGGACAGCTCGCACTCCGGGTGGGAGCAGAATCTGTCACCATCAGAGGTGGTGGCTATCTGCCTCCGGCTTGGCTCCCGTCTGTCCGGAAGCCTGGTGTCTCCAGCTCTGAAATCTGTGGAATTCCAGTTCCACCCAAACTAATCCTTAACCTCAGCTGAGGCTCTGGAATAGTTTGCACTCAGCATTTCCTTCTTCCTGTTCTGGGAATCCAAGAGGTTCCATCTGCAGCCTTTCTGATGCCCAGCCCCGGGGGCGGGCGAGGGGGGGGACATTTTCATGAGCAAATATCCCCTTTCTCCTCTTTTCTGGTTGAGTACAAAGTTACTGCTAACATCCTTCCCCAAGGGGCAGCGCCTGAGCGCGTGCCTGGTGGTGTCTTCAAAGGTACCCAGCGTGGCAGCACTCGTGAGCAGTGCTGAGCCTTGGATATAAAGAGCGCTGAGAAACCTCTTTGTGCAAGAAACCAGTGAGCAACTCCCCGGTGATGTAGTGTGGGAACTTGGTAGCGTGTAGCTCCATGGGTCACCCGCCTGAGACCTGCAGGGTCTGACCCTCAGCACAACCCCACAGCAGGTCAGAGTCTCTTAAACCCATTTTTCCCCCAAATGTGACTCAGGAATCATTGTGTGACGATCTTGTCCACTTCTAGGACGTAGAAGCAGAAACTGTGATTAGAGTCATCAGTATAAAGAAACCAGTGAAGCCTAATAACCTATGTGACATATTCACTTTTATTAACTCATTTAAACCTCAGGTAACCGCTCCTCAGGTGGGCCTGAGGAACTGAGGCACCGTCATTAAGTAAGAAATAAGTGGCAGCTCTGATGTTGGTGGCAGTTTATCCCTGTCTAGTGAGGCTTGAATATTCGTGGCACTCCCCAAATTCAGATGTGGAAGCAGTCTCTTCCACTGTAATGGGCAGAAGAGATAGAGCCATGAACAGGTAAATCCGATCAGAGCAGTTGTGAATTGGTTTCCTCTGGTAGCTTGTGCGCCTCCTAAGAGGGGCAGCCAGGAGCTCTCTGGCTCTTATTCTCCGTGCACACTGGCAACAAAAGTCCAGCTTTCTCTTAGCAGCCTAGAAATGAGGTTTGTTGAACTTGACTATAAATAAACATGATATCCTGTGTGTGCACGGGTCCCCAGCAAGGTTCTGGAAGCCACAGATGTGCCCCAGCCAGAGGAGTTGCAGCTTGCTGAGGTTGGCCGACAGGCGGCATGGACATGGCAGAAGCATTTGCTGCAAGCCTGGCTTCGATGCATCACTCCTGAGGGTGGAAGCAGGGACCCCATGTTTTAAACTACCCAACACAGTGTTAACCTTGGCCGGTTTCCCCCAGGAATGAGAGCCATACAAGTCAGCAGCAGCTGTTTCCTTGCCTTAATTCTCCACACCACACCCTATGCCTTACAGAGAACTGTTACATCTCCTGACATCCAGATCAGTTCAGCCCTCAGTACCTGTGTATGCTGACTCCATACCAGGGGATCCAGCCAACCATGGTTGGGGAAAATCTGGGCTGAATCTGCACAAGTTTGTTCTCTCTTCAATATTCCTGAAATAATACAGCATGACATCCGTTCCCATAGTGCCGGCTTGGTGTTTGGTGTCACAGTCACCTAGAGAGGGCTGGAAGTCTACAAGGACGTGTGGATTCTATGCAGAACTACAGTTATGTGTGGCAAGCTTGAGCACCTATGGGTTTGGGTATCCTGGGGGGCCCCAGGATATAAAGGACTGTGGAAGTAGTTACTGGAAACCAAACAAATACAAATAACCCAGGAATGTAGTGAAATCAGCCATCCTTTCTCTACAACAAGATCCCCAAGAGAAAAATGGAGAAACCATATGAGCATTTGAAAAGAAAAAATAGTTACGAATTTGCAGAAATTTTAGATTCAATCTAGTAAGAAAATTGCTGTCCATACCCTGTTTGGGCAGTGTCCTCTCACCAGCCTGGTGACCGTCCTAGAGTTTAGCTGTTGTTATTCAAAACAAGAGCGTCTTGTGTTGTGTGTTGGAGAGGAAGAGGGCCTTGCTTGCTTCAGGGTTTTTTTTTTTTCTTCCAACAGCATGTGTTTGTTTATGTGTTGCTTACTTGCTTCTTTTCTGATTTTCTGAGACACAGTCTTAGGTGTTCCAACCCAGCCTGGAACTCCATATGTAGCCCCTGCTGACCTCGAACTCAAAGCAGGCCTCCTGCCTCAGCCTCCTGAGGGCTGGGATTGACAGTAGGCATGAGCCACCACCACACCTGCTCAGAAAAGAGCATCTTCCCTCTCTCCAGGAGCTTCCTTGTCTTTATCCCCAGGGGTGGTGGCCCTTGGTGAGAGTAGGTCCCACTCTGTGAAGGATGTCATTGCTCCAGGGAGCCACTGGGGTGACAAAAAGCCAGCCACCGCCAGGCTAAGGAGCACCCGGAGGACTCTCACTGTTATGTTTGTGGGGCCATCGGTGGCCTCCTGGACTTCCTGTGAGGTGAATCACGGGCTTCCTGGTGACAGGGCATTCCCACTCCTGAAAGGAATGGAAACGTGTCCATAAAACAAGGCTGTACAGAGACCTGCACAGCAGCCTTATCCTTAGCAACAGGCCCGAGGTGGAAACAACCCAGATGTCCATCAGCAGGAGAGGGAATAAACAAGATGCCGTAGACGCGCACAATGCCTGCCGGAGAGAGCATGGGGGGTGTGTCACAGATCCACCATGCAACATGGTTCCGTCTCGACGGCCTTATGTTGAGTGAAGAAAGCCAGATCAAACAAACCCGTACTCTGTTGTGTCCTTTAGATGACATTCTAGAATCAGACAGACTGCTACAATGCCATAAATCAGGGCGGCCATTGTTCTGTGGGATAGAAATGGGCTGGAAAGGATAGACACAGGAATGCCCTACTCCCAGCGATGCGTGCGCAGCGCACTTGCCTGACGGTCAGGCCTCCCGAGGGCCACACAGCACCCATCTGTGTAGGCTGCTGCCCAACAACCTGGGCAGACCAAGCTGTCACCGCCCCGCAGAGAACAGCTCACCCTAAAGCTGGCTCCTCCAACTCTAGCACTCGGAAGACCGAGGCAGGAGACTGAGGCTGGGATTCAAGGCCACTGGGCTAGAGAGTAACACCTGTTTCGAAAAACAAAACAAAATAAAAGCAAACACAACAAAATCAGCTCCCAGTAGAAAGGGCAGAGAACAACATCCTAAGCCTTCGCCCGCACGTTCATAGACAGCACAGCCTTGGAGAGACACACCTCCAGAGCCAGACTGAAGCTCTTTAGCCTTTGACTTGAAAATCAGTTTCCAAGCGTGGGGTAAGTGATGGGTCGAGAAGGTTACATGGGCCAAGCAAAGCCTAGCGCAGGCTCACATCCTAACCTATCCTTGTGTTACTGGGCAGGCTGGAGCTCTCATCCCCTTCAATGTTTCTGCTTTTATTATTTCCTACATTCTACAGAAATTCTTTTATTTAAAAGGTGAAGCTGGTGACTGTCGTTTCTGGCGAAAGCAGATGCTAAGGCCCCGTAGTGAGTACCTGTGTTCGCCTGGGACTCTGGGGCTTCCTTTCTCTGTGGACACTCACTCCGGGAGGGGCTGGTCTCCCTAAAGTTAGGACAGGGAGCTGGTTCAAGGTCAGGACACCACAGCTGGGGGGATTCCTCTCTGGAGGCAGGTGTGTGAAGACACCGCAGTGTTTTCATTCCTTTAAAAATGTCTGAAGAAGACTAAGTACCGCACTTGAAGGGACATCTTTCTACACAGTGGCACCCAACAGCCTTGGTCCCTGTTCCTTGCAGGGAAACTGTAGCCTTCTCCACACTCACCACATCTTTCCAACGTTTCTGAGACACGCCTTTAATGTCAGTTCTGTATGCTTCATAGTCGTAGCCCCTAGCTTTAGAGAACAACCTTGGAACGGTAGCGTACTTATGGCTATCTTTGAGTCTTGGGCTCCGTTTGAAACACTACATTATGGTTGTGGGATGACTAGATTCTTTAATAAGTGAACCCAGCAGACGTTTCTGTCCGTATCCTCTGCTGGAGAGCCTGATCCCATCCTTCCATGAACTAAGCACCAGCCTGGCCATTCACAGTCACAGTGCATCCTTGGACTCTGTAGATAACGTTAGTCATGGAGCTGATCCAGCCCCTGCCTAGGTTGCCTGGGTGGAGAGTGAAGTTGACCTTGCTGTCACGTATTAACACTTGTATTCTGTAGAAAAACAGGAAGTAGAGATAGACAAAGAGATGTGAGGATACAGCTCCTTCTGGTTACCACCGAGACACATGTTCGATGTGTCATTTGTGTGTGTGTTTTTTTTTCCAATTGCATAAGTAGATGCATGTATGATGGGCTAGATCCTGTCCAGACCTCGAGGGTATGAGCCACTCCACGGACTTTGCATTCTGGAAAGTTCTTGTTTGGTTGATTGGTGGGTTTTGTTTTCTTTTTGAGGCAGTGTCTTCCTATGTAGCCCTTCCCGGTCTGGAACTCACTGTAGACCTGGCTGGCCTCGAACTCACAGAGATCAGCAACCTCTGCTCGTGAGCACTGGGATTAAAGGTGTACTCCACCACACCACTCCACCTTGTTAAATGTGGGGGTATGACAAGACACATTGAAAACACAATGATGTGTGTTGATAGAGACTGATGTACGTCCACTGCCTACTAAGCAAGATGCAGAAACGTATAGGTTCATCATTGGGGGAAATATCCTTTCTCTTTCCCCTTCAATCCATGACGCTTCAAATCTTCTGAAATCAACTGGCAGTGGTATAGTATCTGGGGAAATGTGTGTTTGTATTTTCCTTCTCTTTCTCAAGAAATAGAGCTCCCAGTGATCTCTGAGATCTAGAAGCTCCACAGGGGAGAGGGAAGGGGGGGGCACACGGAGTTGTCAAGGAAGAGAAAAATCTTCAGGGGTGGGAATGGGCCCGAAGGGCCAAAGTTGTCTGGTGGCCTGTTGGACCCCGGTGTCTTGTTTGATTTGGGGTGTCTTCCTCTGGGAGGGAAATTGAATCCTCTTCACTGATAGCATTCCAGTGAGAAGGCTAAAGGCCACCAGGATCCTAGTTGCTGGATCTCTCCTCCAGGTGGAAACAGGAGAAGCAGAGAAAAGTCTCCGCACTGCTTGCTGACCCTTATGTGTAGGATTAAAATTCCTCAGAGTTCCCAGATGCAGTGTTTGGGGTGATGTTCCCTGGGTTTCCTCAGTGTGTCTGGAAAGACCACTTCAGGCTTAGCTTGAGGCTTGGATCAGTGGCCCTGCCTTCTCCACGGACCCTATGACACATCCCATGGAGAGTCTTCGAAAGCATCTGGTTAATTTGGCAATGTGATGTGACATCTCTCTGTCCGTACAGTGTAGTGTTTCTGTCACTGCGGACCGTAATCTGTTCTGGAATCCATTGTATCCCTTCTTGTTTCTATGTTAGTAGAGCACTTTCAAGAATATTCTTGCTTTGCCTCTTCATGCTTCCCTTTTGTGGGATGAATTCCCAGAGGGGTAATTGATGGGAAAATGCACTCACATATTTGCATACTCTTAAATGTCTCTTTCACAAAAAGGGATACTCTCAACTTTGGGAAAAGTCAGGGACCAAGCTGTGCTTTTGTTTCCCCTGCCTCAAACTTCACTGGGGGTCAGCAGAATTGTCATGAATGCCAAGAACCACAAGCAGGACCATATGTATGATGGAGCTCAGAGGCAAGAAGCTGTGATCAGTTGTGGGCTTGTCCAGACAGGCTGCGTAGGAGCTCTGACTAGGAGATGCTCCCACAGAGGCGCTGCAGGTAGAAAAAAGCAACAAAGTAACCTGAGTTGATGCTCAGATGCCAGGCTGGGACCAGGGTGTATCCATGGGACAGGAGTTGCTCCGGGATCCCCCTGATTCTCCACCCCTGCAGTCCCTGTGAGGTAGTGAGATGACAGTCTCAGTTCTCTGCTCTTTCCCCCTGTGACCCTCATCTCTGTGACCCTCACCCGTGCGACTCTCACCCCTGTGCCCTCACCCCTGTGGCCCTCACCTCTGTGACACTCACCCCTGTGACCCTCACTCCTGAGGCCCTCACCTCTACAGCCCTCACCTCTGTGACCCTCACTTCTGCGACCCTCAACTTTGCGGCCCTCACCCCTGCAACCCTCACCTCCGTGGCGCTCACCCCTGTGAACCTCACCTCTGCAGCCCTCACCTCTGTGAACCTCACCCCTGTGACCCTCACCTCTGCAACCCTCACCTCTGCGGCCCTCACCTCTGCGACTCTCACCTCTGCAGCCCTCACCTTTACGGCCCTCACTTCTGTACCCCTCACCCCTGGGATCCTCACCTCTGCGACCCTCACCTCTGTGACCCTAACCCCACTGTGCACTAAGTTCTAGCAAAACCCAGGGAGAAGCAGGACCTAGTCATACTTTATCTCCGCTCCCTTAGCCCCACAGCTGCCCTGTGAAACTGCCTTGCCAGTCATCAGCCGGTTCCGTGCTTCTGACCTCGTTGACTCAGAACCAAGCTATGAGGAGTCAGGACCCCCCCCCTCCAGTCCCCATTTCTGTTCAGAGCAAGCTGTTCCTGCCCTCTGCTTTAGTCCCCAGCATCTCCCTTACTACAATTAGCTGCCTCTCTGCCTCCCAGCCTCTGTGCTGCCAACCCAAACTGCTTTGCGCTTACACGGCTGGGAGCAAGAAAGTCCACCAAAAGCTGTGTTCCGTGCCCTCTGTCCCCTTGCTGTCATCTCCTTCTGTCCCTCTCTAGCTGCCCTTTGGTTTGTGGTGCTTGGGGTTGGTCTGTCGTGTGCTGCTGGTGCTGTTGATAATTGGGGGGGGGGGTGGATATTGACACAGCACCTCACATAACCAGGCTGACTCTGTGGCCTCCATCACTGGCACTCTCTGCCTTCCTTACCTTGTCTTCTTAAGCCCAGCATGTAGTGTACACCTGTGATCCCTGCCTGGGGATAGTAAGGCTGTAGGCTCAGGAGTTGAAAGATGACCTAAGTTATAAGACATAAAAATAGGAAATAAAAATCTACAATAAAACCTAACAAAGGAGTTCTCCTATAACGGTCATGCTTGCCCATGCCAGACCCCATGTTTTCAACCCTTGAAGCCAGGTAACATGGACATCTTCCACTTCCGAATGGAAGGAACTAATGACCTTTACACTGGTCAGCCATGGGATGCTGGGCCTGGGAAGAGCAGTAAAGGGAAGCCAATGCATGATGAACAAAGGGAGCCCCAGGAAGCAGTTGATTCCGCAGAAGGATGGCGCTAACGTTTCTCTCTGGGAAATTAGAGCAGCATTCTTTTCAGGAGGGAGCTTGAAGTTCCAAAGCAGGGACAGCACCACAAGCCAAGCTGAAAGGATGAAGGTGAGAGCCAGCAGAGACCAGACAAGGAGCCAGGCCAACTGTCCCCAGCCTCCCCATTGCTTCCATGTTGTGGGAAGCGCCACACTGATTAAATCGCCTCCCGCTGTTTGACGGAGAACCTGTAACAGGCTGTGACTTGTGCTTCTTGCAGGCGACCATGGTTCTGAGCTCTGCATCCTTCTGGCTGGGATTGTTCCTGGTTCCAACTGCGTGTCTGATTGAAGACGTGATGTGGCGAGCGTAAGTACCCAGTGATGTCATGCCGTCAGGCCTTGCACCTCTCTCCTTGCCGCTGTCTCTCACGTGGGGGCTATGGGAATTAAGAAGAAACAGGGCTCCTAATGCTTGCCCCCCAAAAAAAGGTTTATTTATTTATTTTGGGGGACATTGTTTAAGTTTAAGCTTGTGCTTTATTTTGATAGCAGAATGCAGAGGCAAAGGAACAGAGAGCAGAGGTCACCTGACAGCCAGTAGGGCCATTGCCTTGTGTGTGACTATTAGTCTGTTTCCAAATACAGACGCATCTCATCACGGTTAGAAAACACGACCGAAGACTCTTTTCACACCTTAAAGCTGATGCCAAGCAAGCCCAGATAGTGCCTGGCTCGCAGCCCCGGGTACAGTAGAAAATCATAGGCATGTCAGTCACTCCCTTGACAGAAGGGAAGGAGGCCTCATCCTTCTCACCAGCTCACCGCAGGAGCCCTGCCAATCAAGTCTTCTCAAGAGCTGTAAGAAAATCGCATCACAAATATAAAATTATAATGCAGATTACATGGGAATTAATCCAAACTTGCTTTCTGTTCCTCTGTTTTCCATTCATACCTTTCCTAAAATATAAGAGAAACACTGATGTCCCAAGAGAATCTAGCCTCTAACTTCATTCAGGAGATGAGATGGCTCTAATGCCCGTAGTACTGGTGTAGGTTCAGATGGGCCCAGTTCCTCCTAGAAATATGGCCAATTTCCCTGAAAACTGAGACTCCTAGCTTGGGCAAACCACAATTATTTCAGGGCCCTGAGGTAGCAAAATGAGATTTTTAACCCACGCCTTCCAGGAAAAGACATCAGGCCTCATTTTTATATCTCTTCATTCCTCCCACACTCGGCAGGAGTTATTCTTGCCTGACGGGGATATCTTTTGAAAAAGTCTTCATTTGGCCACTGTCTTGACAGCTGATTATGCTGGTGCAGAGAGGGGGAGCAATAATTTTTCTAGAATGAATATTTTGCTTATGTTTATCTTCTGCTAAGTTTTTCGACTACTACCAAAAAACCAAATCATTTTAAATTCTTAAATTCATTTGCTAACTAACCAACTGCTTCTGTTTTGTCTGCTACGACTGTGTTCTGTAAACGGCACAGTTGGAACCTTCGGGATGGCTAAAGCCAGGAAAGAAATTTCCTTAACCTACAAGACGCCCTGTGAGGAAACAGTCATTCCATCACATGTTCCTTGAGCCAGTAGGCCCAGTTTTGACACAACGTGTTTATTCCCTAGCTGAGTTTGTACAGCTCTGCAAATAAGTTAGCCTCAGGGCTGAGCTTCTTCTTGACTTGGCTGCGTCTGACAGGAAGTAATTACGGGTTTACAAATTCGTCCCCAACTATCTTAATTCAGCTATCTTAAATTAATGTCACAAAAGCAGAGTTTTATTGAGGCTCATTCCTTCTGCCAAGCGGGTCTTCAGCAAAAAGTATCTTTGTTTCATTCCAACAAGAGTGTTTATGGGTTGCAAGGGCTCTGCCTTCCCCTGTGTCTCCAGAACCCCTTCTAATACATTGCAAGTACAAGTTCTCTGTCACTAGGAAGCAGACAGATGATCTCCTGCCTCCAGCAAGATTTGTCTCGGTCCCATTTGTAGGACCCAGGCTATAAAATTAGCACCATTTACATTTTAACGATGATAAATCAGATGATACGACTTCCCGCTCAGGCATATGGGAAGAGTAAAAATCACTTTCTCTTCAAGGAGCTTGCCAACTGGGTTCCAGCCGGGACCAGAACCCCACAGAGAGGTCTGAGGAGCCAGCAGGGAGGGCTACCCTTGCTGGTTGTATTGTTGGGTCCTGGCAGGGGCTGCCTGCTGCCTGGCAGGGTTGGTAAGCACAGCTTTTCCTAGAAATGGCATCCTATCATTTGGCAGAGCCAGAAGGGGCCCTACTGACTTACATAACCACTTTCTGAATGCATTTTGTTCTTGCATTATTGAGAGGAGCTAGAACAGTGTATTAAATTAGCCCAAAGTTTATGCCCATTTGTGTCTTTGTTTTTTTGTTTTTTTTTGTTTTTTGTTTGTTTTGTTTTGTTTTGTTTTGTTTTTTTCTAGACAGGGTTTCTCTGTGAAACAGTCCTGATTGTCCTGGAACTCACTCTGTAGACCAGGCTGGCCTCAGACTCACAGAAATCTGCCTGCCTCTGCCCAAGTGCTGGGATTAAAGGTGTGCACCACCACCGCCCAGCATATATGCCCATTTGCAATATCTGCCTGATGCCTAAACTTCTGCTGTCCCCATCCTGAAGAACAAGAGTTTTGTGAATGTATATGGGCCCATATTATACTGGGAGCTGGAATTTGCCAAGGCCAGTGAATCCGGTGGCTCCTCCCAAGGACAGAAACTATGTGGTAGACTGATTGCCCCTGGCAAAGCCACAGAGCTCCCCTGTGGCCCTTGTGTCTGCACTGCAGTTCTGCAAAGCTTTAGAAAACGTTCTCCACACTCCCACTGCCCACCATGCTCTACACAGTGGTTCTCAACCTGTGGGTCGCGACCCCTTCGGGGATCACATATCTGATATTTACATTAGGATTCGTATCAGTAGCAAAGTTAGTTATGACGTAGCAATAAAATAATTTTACGTTTGAGGGTCACCGCCACACTGAGGAACTATATTAAAGGGTTGCAACGTCACTGTCTACATCCACCCATCCTTTGATCTCTGATGTCTCACTCTCTCTTTCTCTAACACAGCCCTCACACTAACAAAGATTCTTCCACTGAGCCCTTGTTTGTTTCGTTTTTGGGGTTTTGTTTCAAGATAAGTTCTTTCTGCCTAGTCCAGGCTGGCCCTGATGTTAAGATTCCCGTGCCTCAGTTCATGAGTGTTGATCCTGCAGGCACTGCCAAAGGCTGTCGCCCTGTCTTTCTTACAGAGCAGGCCTGAGCTTTTTGAGGGGACATCACGAGCACCTAAGAGGTTGAGTGACTCACTTCTAGGCACCTCTTACTTTCTTTAGCCAGCCCCTTATCTCCATTCCAGGACCTGGGCTGCTAAGAGTAAAAAGAAAGAGTCAAGATGAGGTCATTCACTTTTCCCACAGTTTGTCAGCTTTCTGGATGAAGGTCCATTGTTAGCCTATCTGAAGTCAGATTTGGAACACCATAAAAAGCCTGCCCTATTATTTCTCAAAAGTTTGATGAGGGCCCAAATGGCCCTATTGTTTATTAACATAATTGACTCTCTGTGACCCCTGGCTAATGAGGAGTCTTGTTAGATGTGTGGAGTGTAAACCGTGCAGAACTGTTTTAATATCTGTTAGCCTGCGCTCTCCCAGAATGCTCACCTGTGACAGCGTAAGCAAACTGCCCAGTACGTATGGCTCAGCATCCAGGAGAAACTGGTTACTGTCACGCTCTGTAAGCGGTGCAGGGCTCAAGGCCACCGACCACGGAGGAACACGCTTCCTTTTATAAAACTAGTCTCCTATCTTTTTCACTAGGCAGCATACAATACATTCCCCAGTCCCAGAATGGCTTCATTTCCGGATAGTTTCAGCTAGGTAGTTAAATGGCAATAAAGGCAATTTCTGTGTACAAATGGGCCTTGATTGTATTTTAACATTCTAACCAAACCAATTTCTGTAGAAGCACACTGTGTTTCCGCTCTCAGCCACGGAATTTGCTGTTTCCAAATGGCTGGCTGTTTTTGAGGGCAAAAGAGCGAGCTCAGATGATAAGTTTTAGAAACAAAACTACGAGATGTTAAAGATGCCACCCCAAGCTGTTTTTTTCTAAAGTAACCTAGGACATGAAAGCAGAAAAAGGCTGGGACCAGGGGAGGTGGGCTAGAAAAGGTAGTGAGGGGCTGAAAATGATTTTACACACACACACACACACACACACACACACACACACACACACACACACGTGTGTGTGAAAATCTCACAGTAAAACCCGCTCCTTTGTGCAACTAAAGCTAATACAAAAGACAAAAGTCCCTTAAAACCTAGAGATGCATTTTCCTGCACCAAAAAGCTCAGAGTGAGCTTATCTCTTGGCCCCCAGATAGCTTGAGTCTCTCCCTCCTGTAGTCACCTACTGTCTTGAATGGGATGAAATTAAGGGAGCTGGGCCACTGTGGGAAAGACACAGATAATAATCTGACTTCCGAGCTCTCAGTGAAACGTGACCACACACCAATGGCAAATGCATCTAGCTTTGCTTGATAGCGGGTCCGTGTGAAATCACTACACACGTGTGTTCCAGGGAGATTTAACCCGCTTTTCTACCGACTTCAGCCCTTAGTAGGTCATCCATAGTACTTGAGGCAGTGCTTTTAAATTTCTGACAGCCTTCTACTCAAGTGCTACATGCCTCCCTCGGCTTACAACCGAGGGCTCTCAATGGGGGCTGAGTTTCAAGCCTAGCTCATAGAAGCCAGCCTGGCATTGCATCCTCAGAGAAAACAGTGTTTCTGGCTTTATGGAAACCATTTAAGCAAGCCATTGCTCTCCCAAGGCCAGTGTCTGCAATGCTGGGTGTCACGTTCTTTGTTTCTTGGCCTAAGCTTCAGGTTCCATTATCCTATGCCCATTCCATGTCCGTTCTTCCTGTCTCAACCCCCAGCAACTTTGTCCCTCCTGACCCAGAAGACAGCAACGGGGCTAGCCCAGAGGTGCACTGTCCTGTGCAGAAGGGAGGCCAATGTGGGGAAGCATGCCCACCCTAGTCGAAAGCGACTTTGGAAGGTGGAACATGTCACTTTGTTTATTATCAACACAGGAGCATTTAGCAATACTGGGCAGCATACATGTAAATGTCCTTTCTCTCTCCTGCAAAATATTGGCCATATTCTCACTTGTTGTTTAACTTAAAAATTCCATGGCTCCCGCTTTGAACTTGGTATTTTATCGATACTGAGCCTCAGAACTCCGTTCGAAGTAATTAAGGTATCATGTGTTAAGGCCTGTGTGGTTTTGACTTGTTTACTCTGTGGGGAAGGATGGCAGGCACATCGCCCATGTCTTCCTGCTAGTACTCCATTAGAGATTAACATGAAGTGCTGGGTGACCCGCTGTATCTCAGCAGGTCCACTGTCCTTACGTGCAGAGGACTGCTGGGAGGAGCAAACCCCATCTCCCAGTCACCATTTCCTCTGCTGAGCAGTCACACTCAGTTATTTCTGGGTCCTAGCCTGTCTACAGCTTGGTGAAAGGAAAACAGAAAAAACTCCTTAAACACAGCTCATCAGCATGAGGATGTGGCAGAGCCATTCCTAAGTAGACCACCGGCACTGCTCCCTTAAGATTATCCTGACTTTCTGTACGCAGCGTTTTGTTTCCTTTCTCTAGCCTACTTTTTTCCTTTTCCTTTCTGTTGTTGTTGTTGCTGGTGGTGGTGGCGGTGATGGTGATGGTGGTATTGGTGGTGATGGTGGTGGTGGTGGTGGTGGTGATGGTGGTGGTGGTGGTGGTGGTGGTGGTGATGGTGGTGGTGGTGGTGGTGGAGATGGTGGTGACAGCGGTGATGGTGGTGGTTGTGATGTCGGTGATGGTGATGGTGGTAGTGGCGGTGATGGTGATGGTGGTGTTGGTGGTGATGGTGGTGGTAGTGGTGGAGATGGTGGTGATGGTGGCGGTGGTGATGGTGGTGATGGTGGTGGTGATGGTGGTGGTGGCAGTGGTGATGGTGGTGGTGTTGGTGGTGATGGTGGTGATGGTGGTGGTGGCGGTGATGGTGATGGTGGTGGTGATGGTGGTGATGGTGGTGATGGTGGTGGTGATGGCGGTGATGGTGGTGGCGGCAGTGATGGCGGTGATGGTGATGATGATTGTGGTGATGGTGGTAGTAGTGATGGTGGTGGTGGTGGCGGTGATGGTGGTGGTGGTGGTGGCGGTGATGGTGGTGGTGGTGGCAATGGAATTGCCAGGAATTGAGCCTCAGGCCTTGTTCAGAGGGATAAATGCTCTACTAACTAAGCTACATTCCCAGCCTATTTCTTGTTAAATCCCATTTCTTCATCTATATGTTTCCAACCAGAGGATCAATTTTAGTTTTGTGTAGTTTTGCTTAGTTTCAAATTTTAAAATATTAATGCATAGACATAAGATTTGTTTAATGAGGAAATAGAATGGAGAGAGAGAGTTAATAAGCTGGGGTGGTGGAAGGGTCATTCAGTGACAAAGTATTTGCCAAGTGTGTACCATGCCAGGGCTCAATACCCAGCATAGCCAAAACAAAAAGAGATAAGATGCCTTGAAACCAGAAAGTTGGTGTCTCTTTTGAAGACACCACCTTGGTGATGACGATGTCATTTTCAGTTCCACCGAGTGTGCTTGGCAGTGGGGTACAGCGCAGGAGCTAAGTATGTGTGTTCAACAGGGTAGAGTTTAGCTTTAATTTAGAGGAACCTGAGACCGACAGATTATTTGACCATTGCGAGGGATTTCATTTAGCCAGTAGTGGGTAATTCCTCCGCTACCCAGGAGGGACTAAGCCTCAGGCCAGGTTTCTCACTGTGGCAGGAAACCAGCCCTGGGTTTCCTGAGTAAGCCACAGCCAGAGGAAGATGGGAAAGCTACACTGGATGTGTATTGATTCCAAACCTCAGACCAAGGTTTCACACTGAGAGCATGAATTCTGATATCTTAGACCTCATCTCTGCTCTAGCAGTGGCTCTTGTGAGGGTAAATAGGGAGGCAAGTGCTGCTAACTCCGGTCCCTGTGACCCAAATGAGCAGGAAACAGGGACCAGAATCTGTGCAAAGAGAAAGGCTTAGACTATCTCATGGGCTTCATAGCCTACAGCAGAAGCTCTAGGGACCAACTCTTTGATCTTCGGGCCTCCTCCTGTCCTTGGTTAGAATAGCCTGGTCCCCAGCTTTTATGGAGTAGGACACCTATGTTTCACAATCCAGGTCTCATCTGAGATACTCAGGATGATTTGGGCTGGAGAGGTGAACCCCTGTGACATGCCAGCTTGTCCAGAGGGTACCTCGCTGTGCCAGTGAGGGTGTCCAGGGGGCATGTTGGTGTGCCAAGGAGGATGTCCAGAGGGCACCTTGGTGTGTTAGGGAAGATGTTCAGGGAGCACCTTGCCCAGGGAGGGTATCCAGAGGGCACCTCGCTGTGCTACGGAAGGTGTCCAGGAAGCATCTCGCTGTGCCAGGGAGGGTGTCCAGAAGGCACCTCAGTGTGCTAGGGAGGAGGATCAGAAGTCTTCGCAGCTATGCCACGGTCACATGCCATCTTCTGTTTCTTCTGCTCCAGGACCAAGCACACCTGCAAAAAGACGCTGCTGGAGGAGGTGCAGGAGCTGGAGACCAAGTCCCGAGTGATGGGGAAGGCAATGCTGCGAGACAGCAATGGAAAGAGGTGGGCAGCCCATAGAGTGTTCTCCTGTCCCCCGCCGTCTCTTGTTTCTCCTCGCTGGCTAGCTTTCAAGGGGAGCACGGTGGGCTCCGTTTCAGGCATCCTGATTACTTGCTAAGAATGCGGTCGTGATGAGCTTCAGATTGCATCTTCTCAGAAGCCATGAGAATCGGAGTTTCTGGGTCACTGGGCTTGTCCCCAGGTAATAGTCGTGGTTTTGTTGGGTTTGGGATGTCGACCAAACGGTCTTGTGCATAATCGACAGCAGATCAATATTTTCTTAAAGGGAAGGAGGTGGGATTTAGAGCAGATTCAAGAGACAGGCCTTTTGGTTTCAGGCCCAACCCTGTTACCCAAGGCTGAGTAAGTAGAGGGGTATGTGGTTAATGATGGAGAGCCTTAGTTGTCCATAAAAGTTTTGTTACAGTCTTCGTCAACAGACCTGAGGGGGTTTCCTCTTTATTTATATTTTATGTATGTGGGTGTTTTACTGACACGTAATATATGTCTGTGTGCCTCGTGTGTGCGGTACCCACAGAGGGTACCAGAGGGTGTGGATATCGCACCCAGAGGCCAGAAGAAGGTATAAGATCTGCTAGATCTGGAGTTGACGAGATGGTTTTGTGAGTCACTATCTGGGTACTGGGAGTTAAACCCCAGTCCTCTGTAAGAGCAGCCAGTGCTCTTAGCCTCTGACCCATCTCTCCAGTCCCCTGAAGGAGGATATTTTTCATGAATTATCACAACTTAGTAGATTTGAGAAAGGTTGAGAACACTCTTGGCATATGTCTTAGGGTTTCTATTACTGTGAAGAGTCACCATGACCACAGCAACTCCTATAAAGGAAACCATTTAATTGGTTGGCTTACCGTTTAGAGATTTAGTCCATTATTGCCATGGTGGGACATGGCTGCATGCAGGCAGACATGGTTTTAGAGGAGGAGCTGAGAGTCCTGCATCTTGATCCAGAGGCAACAGGAAGTGAACTGAGACATTGGGCGGTACCTTGAACACAGGAGACCTCAAAGTCCACCCCCACAGTGACACACTTCCTCCAACAAGGACATGCCTACTCCAACAAAGCCACATCTCCCAGTGGTGCCACTCCCTATGAGCTCATGGGGGCCAAATGCATTCAACCTATTACAGCCTAGAAGTTGCCGCTTCACCTCCTTGGTCACCAAGCTGCTCGGTCCTACACTCAACAGGTACCTGGGAGGAGTACACGTAAGTTCTCTAATCAGGATAAATTTATCAGGAATCTGTATGGTTCTGGGCCAAGGATCAGCTGCAGTGTGGAAAGATGGCCTTGTTTAATGCGGAATGTCTAGAAACTTTTGAGTATTCTTCTCCTAAGTGACTGGAAGGAAATCTGTAGCTAGCTTCTAATGAAACACAGAAATAGAAGTACTTCTAGAAGTTTCTACTTCATGTTATGTTGTATTTGTTAGAATCTTTTACATCAATGGAATCAAAGATACTTGGTTTGTAACAAAGGGGCTTTTGGGCTGGGAGTGTAGCTCGGTCCACAAAGTGCTCGCAGGCAAGCATAGTGACCTGTGTGTAACACCAAGCCCAAGCGTGTAGAAAGCCAAGCATGGCAGCACTTGCACGCCCACCACTGGAGAGATGTCTGGGTAAGATGATGCATTAGAAACCTCACCACGGGAGGCTCCATGAAAGAAGTCAGTGTAACACACAGTGAGGGAGCTAGACATGGGTATATCCTGGAAGCTCCTTGGCCAGCTAGTCTTGCCTAGTGAGGAACCAGTCTCCAAAAATTAAAGTAGAAGGAATGACACCCAGGGTTGTCCTCTGGCCTACACACACACACACACACATACACACACACACCTGTTAAGAGTCAAGCATTTTGGGTTTTTAGAAACATTGTTTCAAATAGCTATAGATGTTTCAGGGACAGCTTCAGAGCATGCAATTAGCATTGTAGTTTTGGCTTTGTTTATGGTTTACTTTTTTAAAAAAATGTTTTATGTTTATTTATTTTATTTTGTGTATATGAATGTTTTGCCTGTATATATGTATGTGTACCATCTGTGTGCCTCGTGCTCTCTGAGGTCAGAAGAAGTCCATGGACTGGAGCTACAAATGGCTGCAAGCCACCACGTGGGTGCTGGGAACTGAACAAGTGCTCTCAACCACTGAGCCACCTCTTGAGCCCCCATGGTGTACTGGCTAATGAGTGAATGCATCAAGCACTGTGTTGGTATTTATAAAGCAACAAAACAGAAATCGCTGTCTTCCGTAAGCTTCGAACTGGGACTAGGAATGTAGCTCAGTGGTAAAGCGCTTACCTAGCCAGCCCATAGCCCTGGATCCCAGCACCATCGCTGGAAGAAAAACAAGAAACAATCCTATTGTAACATGGTGACTAGGTGGCAGGATTCTTCTGTATGTCAAACAATTTAGACGCAGTACTCAGTACCTACAAGATTCCCATCCTCAATGTTCTTTGAGACCTGAAAAGTCATAGCCATAGGCTGCAAAAGCTGGAGTGGGGAACTCAGGCAAGTTGAGGTTGGTGAATAGTCACAGGGATAACATACACAAAAATGGGGTAAGCACAGTTGTCATCCTCAGAATGCCGTGGACCCTCTTACGTACCACAGATTCTCAAGTCTACGTGAGATCGCTAGACAAGCATACAGAATATCTAAGTAAAGTAATTGTCAACTCTAATGAGATACACCAGAGGAGAGCATTTCCTATACTGTGGTCTGTGTTTGCAGATCTGGGCGGGGGCTTCATGTGGCCCCAAAGTTTCTTTGTGTGGCCTGCACTTGGCAGCATGAACAGTCAGAGGACCATCTGGCTGGGACCATCCTGGAGAGGGATTGGGAAAGAGCTTAAGGTATAAAGGGCCCAAGGGAACTACAGCAGTGCATTGTCAGGCAGAGAGCACCCCTGTAAAGACATCAATAGAGATGGGCAGACACAGACCCGGCTCCACCCTAGTCTGCAGGGCCACAGACACTCCGCAGAGATCTGGAATCTGTGTGACCTCTAGCTGAGCCGTTAACTGTGTGCACCTGGACAACCCAGGAGCGAAGTCACACTGTCTGTTCATCGGTCATAGACTGCTAATACTTAGAGGGGAAGAGGGAGGTGTGTGAAGTAATATGGACAGCTTGAACCACTATGAGAGTGCAGAGTCTCAGGTGTGGGTTCAGCCAGAGAGGCGCGTGTGGGAGGGAGCTGTGGACTGTTGGCCTGAAAGAAGAGAGAACCCCGTCCTCCTTCATAAAAAGATGGGCTCCTTTCTGCTTTGTTTTCTGTGCTATACTAGGAACTGATTCAGGGCCTTGCGTATGCTCCATCCCTGAACTACACAAAACCCTTGGATTTTTCAGCAAAAAGGGGACAGAGACACAGCCACAGCATCAGGCATTCACCCTCAGCAGCCTAAGGAGTCTCCCTAGTCCAACCAACCACTGTGTCAGGCATTCACCCTCAGCAGCCGGAGGAGTCTCCCTAATCTAAGGGAACTCAGGCTAAGCCTGGATTTGTGGCTATAACTCAGAAAAAATTCTCAGGCTTAGCCACTATGAAGCAGAATTGGAGATTTGTAGTAAAGGTATTTTAATAGAGTCTCGAGCGTGAGAATTAGGAGAAGACACTGAGAAAGTCATCCCTGTGTGTAGGCCTCTGCTTCTCAAGGGGGAGTGGGAGGAGACACGATTGAATGTCTTAGGATTATTCACAGATGCCATTTCGGTGGCTCTGAAGTTCCATTTCAAAAATTTTTTAGGGACCCTCCCCCTTTACTCTCTTGATAAGAGAAATAATAAGGTAGTCGGGTGTCTTGGGCTGATTTATAATCTGATAAAGTAAGAGCCAGGAGCCACTAGGGTTACACAAGGAGTGCAGTCCATGTCCTTTCTGTGTCTGTTGAGTCTCTGGTCAGATTCCTGCAGGTTTGCAGTAGTTGATGGCTGTTGGGATTTCTGCTTCGTGGCTAAGGACAGGCCAGTGAGTGGGCCTTTCTCTTCTCACTGAGGTGTTCCTGCCTCTCAGTCTCGCCTTTAACATGTATCTTCCTGTCTGTCTAGTGGCAGGATGGTGGGCCTGTGCCGTCCTGCTACACCACAGCCAGCTTTCTGTGGCAATGGGCTTTGGGCACACGGGGAAAGCACCCTACCCCCTTCCCAGACCTTGTGAATATGTTTTAAACATCTGCCAGGCATGGTGGCACACACCTTCAATTCCAGTACTCAGGAGGCAGATGCAGGCAGATCTCTGAGTTTGAGGCCAGCAGGCAGATCTCTGAGTTTGAGGCCAGCGTGGTCTACAAAGCAAGTCCCAGGAGAGCCAAGGCTACACAAAGAAACTGCCTCAGAGAGAGAAAAAGAGAGAGAGAGAGAGAGAGAGAGAGAGAAGAAAAAGTCAAATAAATAAGCATCCACTTAGAAAAATCTACCCCTAAACATTCTAGCAGATCTCAAAAGGCAAAATTCGTGTGTGGTTTTCTAATCGCTGCATTTGAAGATCCATGCTCCTAACCTAGGGTGAGTTTCATGGCTGTACTTGCTGGGATTATGTGTGTACATCTAGGTGAACACATGTTCAGAGTGAGCGCACCACCACAAGGTCAGTCGGTCCTTTTCCTTATTGTCTAGCACTTCATTCTGGGATTGCTCACCAGGGTGGTGTGGGGACCCCCTGGCCTCCCCAGTCTCTACCAGTTGTTTTTCTCCCTTCTAAGGCCACCAGGCTTGCTGCAGGCGGTCTGCCTACTAGAAAGTGGAGGCATGCTGTTCTCTTCAGGAGGCGATTTCATCCACTTGACCTCCTGAGAGCTGCTCCATCCCTGTTCTTTGATCACTTTTGTTTGCTTCTTCCACACCTGCTTGGATGCCTGGGCACCTCCATGCTGGAAGGGACTACTGGGGGATGGGCAGAGGCCTTCCCTTGGAAGATATTCTAGACTCTGGCTAAAGTATTTATCATACTGTTTGTTCTTCCACCCTATCTGACTGTCAGTTCACTTCCCCTGACTCTGTGTGTGTGTGCGTGCGTGTGTGTGTGTGTGTGTGTGATATTGGCTCATAGAGGAAGTTCCATACATATTAGTTGACTGACCATCTGGATATGCAAAAGTCCAGCTCAGTGAGGTGACAGTAATGAAGGAAGGTGACCTGGGGTCTGGTTTGCTGGCTCATCTTGGAGGTGGCCACAGAGAAAAAGCTGAAAGAGATTCAGTTACTTCGTTTCCAGACCATTGCTCTTAACAGTTGAGACTAGAGGAATTGGAGAGTTAGCTCTGTACGCCCCTCAGACTCCTGACAACCAACTGTAGCTCTAATGAAGAAGACCCCCTCTTCTAGGATCAGCAGATACCTGAGTTCATGGACATGCTAGTACACAGGCGTGCATGTATACTCATTATTTGTAAATAGCAAAAATAATTTTTTTAAAAGAATATATCTAAGGGGTGGTGACCTAAGTTCGATCCTTGGGACTCACATGGTAGAAGGAAAGAATCAACTCTCAAAAGTTGTCCTTTGGTTGGGCAGTGGTGACACACACCTTTAATCTTCAGCACTTGGGACACGAGGGCAGGTAAATCTCTGTGAGTTCAAGGCCAGCCTGGTCTACACAGAGAAATCAAAAAAAAAAAAAAAAAAAAGGTGTCCTCTCTGATTTCCACACATGTGCTGTGGTACACCAAAGCACATACATTCAAATGTATATGTATAAATTTAAAAAATGAATATATATATATATACACACACACACACAAACATACAGACACATACACATATATGCTTACATTAAAAAAGAGTGGCACTAGTTCCGTGCTATGGGTTAAACCAAGAGTAGCAGTGCCTGCCTTGGCTGGCCTCCGCACCCTGTCCCCAGCCTCCGCACCCTGTCCCCAGCCTCCGCACCATCTCAAGACTGTAGCTACAAATTTGGTGCAACAGGGTTTTTAAAGGTTAGTGCCTAAAGATTTTCCTTTTATTTCCCATGAGTAGAATCCTAACGGACAGTACTGGACTCTGTCAGTGACTTGGACCTAGATGTCATGGCTCAGCAAACATCCCTAAGAGGTCCCTGGAGAATGGTGTGAGGGTTGGAGGCTGAGGACAGGGTGCAGTAGGTGAGAGACCTCGATGGGTCAGCCAGTCACGCGAGGAAAGATCGACAGATGGGCACACCATATAAGACCACAGCGCAGGTCTCCCAAAATGGCTGGTCCCTGGCAGCAAGCCACATAGTGGGTGAGAGACAGAGGCATGGATAGGCATGCCATGCAGAGTGAGGTTGGATATTTATTTAGTGGGTTATGAGGAGAAAGGGAGAAAGGAGGAAGAGAAGAGGAAAGAAGAGGAGAAGAGAGAAGAGAAGAGAAGAGAAGAGAAGAGAAGAGAAGAGAAGAGAAGAGAAGAGAAGAGAGAAGAAAGATAGAGAGAAGGGACTCAGGCTGGAAGCTAACCATCAGCTTGCCTCAGCGGACAGGGGTGGGGAGGTGGGGGTAGCCTGCCTCTTAAAAGGACAAAGCAGACCATTATACCAGTCTCTGCCTATAGTTTAACTAGCTGTTACATTTTCTTTTGTTTCCATTTGAATCTGAATGTCCTCCATAGGCTCAAGTTTTTGAATGCCTGGCCTTTCATTCTTGTCACTATTTTGGGAGGTTCTGGAAACGTTGGAAAGAGGAGTGTGGTTGAACAGAAGTAAAAACCTCTGGAGGTGTACCTGCCTAGGCTTCAGCCTCGCCCACTGCTTCCCAGTAGGCTTTGAGGTGGACAGCTGTCTTCTCACGTGCTCCCACCACCATGGCGTGAATGAACGGGGACGCTCCACCACGCCTTCCCTTCCCTGTCAGGCTTAATCCCCCCCAAATGGTTCCTTTTTCAGTTTTGTCCTAGTGATGGAAATATAGCTGCTTCAACAGTTCTATGCTGTTCCTTCAGTAAATCAAGTTAACCCGTGGGATTCATGCACAAATAAGCCCTATGCTTAAGGCATTGGTCTTAAGGATGGGTCAGGGGGTTGGAGATGTGGCGAGCACAGGGTTACAGAGAAGAGCCTGGTAACCAAGAGCAACATTGTTTCAATCTTCTTTGTCCATAGCAGAGTTTGCTCCTTGTGTGTGGTTATGTGCTGTAAAAATGCTAACACTTCTTGCTGTCTGGCTTGGTCAGGACACTCCCCTAAGCCATCCTCCCAGGTGCCCTTTGGCAGGCACACTGGTCTCTGTAGAAGGGCCACCCTGGATAGCGCTATCTTGTTTAAGAAACAAAGGCTTAAATGAAAGAACTCTTTCTTCAGTGTTTTAATATTGTCTTTTCTTTATTCCTAATGTGTAACTCAAGATTTTTTTTTTCTGGTAGAAGAAAATCTACCGTGACTACTTACTTTTATAAATACTACAAACCTATGTCAAAAACAACACATACAGGAACAGAACTCTTTCTTCAGTGTTTTAATACTTTCTCTTCTTTATTCCTAATGTGTAACTCAAGATTTTTTTTTTTTTTGGTAGAAGAAAATCTACCATGACTACTTACTTTTGTAGATACTACAAACCTATGTCCAAAACAACACGTACGGGAACAGACTTGCTTCCCCCGCAGTGTTTTTTCTTCCTTGGTGAGGAATAGGGTATGTTTTGTGATGCTGAGTTTCACATATGGCAAGAAAACAGGTGAATAGCGGAGGGAAGGGACTGGGCATGGTGTCATCTTAGTCCGGATAAACAACAAGGAGGTTCTTGTTCATTCTAGATCCTTTTCTCCGTTCATCACAGTTGGTTCAAGGAGGGCAGGTGGCCAACCTAGTTGTCTCCGCTTTCAAGGCCAAGCCGTTCTGGTTGCTGCCTCGGGCTTCCCAGGAGAAGGCAGATTCTCTTTCACCTAAGTGCTTTCCCTGACCTAAGGCCGGCTGGGCCTTGGGTAAAGATAGCAGCCTGTCTGGCTTGGAATCTTCTGCCGGCGATCAAGTGTCTCCCTCTGGTTTTGTGTTCTCTGAGAACATTGATGCCTGGCTCTGGGGCCTCTCATAGGGCGACCTCAGGAGGGAATCTGATCCCAGCTGTGTGCTGCAAAGTCTGAGTTCTCCCTTTCAGCCTCCATGACAGACTGAATGTATACTGACAAGCCGGGGCCGGGGTGTGGGGGTAGGAAGGTGGGGAGTGGGGACAACGGGACAGACAATGTGGACGGATTACTGCCCTGACACAGTGCTCCCTGCTGAAGAATAGGGGCCAGCGCCTGCCTGCAGCCTTCCCAGGATTTCCAAGTCCACCAAATTGCCCTTCCACAGCACGCTTTCCCAGGGCTACCTTTGAAACTGGCAAAAATATATATATTCATCATGTGTGTGTGTACGTACATATATGTATATATATATTTTGTATATATGTATATATTCACATAATTATATATATTCATAGCATATGTAGATTTACAACACATGTAGACATGCAGAGGGTAAGTTCCCCTCTCATCCTCTAGCCTAAAAGCTAGACAATCCATCTCTACTGACCATTCCTAACTGGCCATTCTTTAAGGCCACAGGTTTTTCCTCAACAGAGGATGTGAACACAGCAGGCGCTCTGTTTCCTAGTGGGTCCTTGCAGAAATTTAGCTGACCCTCAGGCATATCAGGAGGGCGGAGGCTTCCGGAAAGAGGTTTAGTTTTTTGGTTTGTTTGGTTTTTGTTGTTATTGTTTTTGTGATGCTAAAGCCAAACCCAGAGCCTCACATGTGCTAGGCAGGTGCTCTACCACTGAGCCACACCCCCAGGTCACAGATTAAGTTTTGGGTTGGGGAAAAGGATGGGTGCATGCACATGTGTGTGTGAGTGTGTGTGTTTGTGTAGAACAAGAAAATTCCTAATACAACCAGATCATTCCAAAACCAAAACACCTGTTGACTGTGACCTTTAAACAGAAATTCTTGCATCTTTCCATGAATATTTAAGGGTTGGGGTGTGGCTCAGGAGAAGGGCTCTTCCCTTTCATAAGGCGCCCTGAGCTCCAATGCCAACGCCTCAAATGAATGAGTTAAGTGAAATCATAACACCGCTGAAGGTGTTTGGTGGTGGTACAACCGCCACGTGGAGGTGGGATTAGGCAAGGCTTCCCCATGAGAGAGCCCACATCAGTGCAGGTTTCTCCAATATGGACTTTGCATCAGTTCGGGGGCAGGGGAAGTGCATTTTCTCAGAGTTATGGCTGTTGGCATCATGTACCTCCATCTTCTCCTTATTCCCCTCCTACCCCATCCACATTTTTCTCCTAAAATGACTATTAGTTTTTTTTTTATTGGCCAAAAGGGTAGGAAATTATGGCATCATTTCAGCAAACTTCTCCAGACCAGGTGGCCAGTGTCTGCTTCCAACACCTGGTTGAGATTTATTTGCCTTCCAGCTGCATTTTTTCCATGGCTGTGTCATGAAGCAGAGCAAGGAGCCCAGCGGAGACAGACGGGACGGAATGGGGCTCCAGGCCCTGCCACTCTCTTAGCTCTGCAGACCTTGGTTGGGTTATTAACTTCTCTGAACTTTCCTTTTCCAGTCATGAGTCCGCTTTGAGGGTGAAATGGAAAAATCCGCAGTAAATCTGCAACACGTATAGACATGGAGAGAGGTAACTCCCATCTCATCCTCTAGCCTGATAGCTAGATAATCCATCTCTACTGACCATTCCTAACTGGCCGTTCTTAAAGGCCACAGGTTTTTCTCCAACAGAGGATGTGAACACAGCAGGCACTCTGTTTCCTATTGGGTCCGTGCAGAAATTTAGCTGAGTCCCGGTCTTATCAGGAGGGTGGAGGCATCCGGAAACAGGTTTAGTTTTTTTCTGTGGTGCTAAGGCTAACCCCAGAGCCTCACACATGCTAGGCAGGTGCTCTACCACTAAGCCGCACCCCCAGGCTACAGATTAAGTTTTGGATTGGGAAAAAGGGACTATCTAGTGACATCAGCTCACCCAATGTGCCTTTGGGTCACTGCCTCCAGGAGCTCCTCTCACACACAAGAGGCTGGGCCCATGCAAGCTGCCGGCTTACACGTCAGGCTCTCCTGATGGCTGCCCGAAACAGTGTCCCAACCAACCCCTGCCAGTTGTCCCAGATAAACTCAGAGCCTTGGGGGGAAAGTGCCTTCTCGTGGACATCACTCATACGTTTAGTCTTTCCCCACTGTGATCATGTCGGTGTAAGCTGACATTCAGGGTAATGCATCTCTGCAGCGCTTCCATATATAATTTCATTCTCCCTGGGGTGCTCAGCAGGCCACCTGCCTGTCTGAGACGTCTGATGGACAGGGTCAGAGCAGACAGGCCTGCCAAGAAGGTGTGAGAACTTGGAGGAAATGGTGGAATGAAGGCTGCATGGTGTTGCCTGTTTTGTTTTGTTCTTCTCCTTTTCTCTTTCTTTCTTTCTTTCTTTCTTTCTTTCTTTTTTTGTTTGTTTTAAGGTAACATCTATCTCTATTTCATCCACGTGTCTGGATGTTTTGACTGCATACGTGTCTGTGTATCACCTGCATGCCTGGTGACGCCTGATGACTTGAGAACAGGACATTGGATCTTCTGTGACCAGAGTTACAGACAGTTGGGAACCACCATGCGGGTGCTGGGAATTGAACCCCGGTCCTCTGGAAGAGCAGTCACTGCTCCTCACCACCGAGCCGTCGCTCGGGTCCTGTTGCTGTCTTCTCAAGGCCTACTTGCAGGAGGATCGTGAAGCAAGCGGAGAAACTATCCCCGACTCCCCAAGGCAGGCTGAAGTGACGAATTCAAAGTAGGAGGGAAGGAGCTAATGGGCCCATGAACTGTCCTGACTTCCAGACAGAACTGCTTTCAGGGGCTCCAGTATGGTCTGTGAAAGAAATTAATAAATGCATTTCATTTTGGAAGCGGGGAGAGAAGAACCAGTAAGGCCTACCCACAAGGGAGGGAGTGTTCTTAGAAAAACAAGTGCAGAAATCAGCAGCTCAAGGCGAGATCTGCCCAGTCTGGGGGGAGGGGGGCTGACAAACACAGGTGAGGAAAGGCATTAGCGGAACAAAGGGACTAAATGGTCCAGGAAATTGCAGAAGGGCTGACTGGATTACCCACTGGGGGATTGCTGAGACCTGCATCCCGGGCACAGGAAGGAAGGAGGAGGAGGGTAAACACTTACCAAAGTAAAACACATCATTAGCGTTTCGGGAACCCCTGAGCTCCCCCTGTCAACCGAAAAGAATCGATTCTCTGTCACTTTATGGGTGTTAAATCCCCAGAGCCTTTGTTTTGATGGGCTAATGTTTAATAATTTGAAACAATTTTAAGCACTGGTTGGATACTGATTACTGAAGCAAGCAAAAGCCGCTTGTTCCCCAGGAAGATGATGTGCTGGCTGATGAGACGTCTTACAGGCTCGGCTGCTCCCTGCTGCAGAGACAGACCAGACTATAGGAACTGCCTGGGCAGAGCTGAGAGGGAGGCTGGCGTGCTGAGGAGGTGGGACTGAGGGTCAGTTGGTAGCTTGCTGCTGCCCAGTCTCAGGTCTCAGCTTCAGAAGACGCTAGTAAAGTTATTTCGGAGTCGCGTGTTGTTAGTTTCATGCCCACTTTCTCTACATTTCAAGACTCATTTCTACTCAACATTGAATGTCCCGGACCAAGCTCAACCAGGGCTCACAAGCTTGTGAACTCCCTGGGAAGTACTGACAGGATACTTGAACCCCCTTGAATGTACCGACGGGGATGCTTGAATTCTCCGCTCCTTGCAGCTTGGTTCTGCTTTAGCCATTTGAGCATCAATAGGAGACTTTTGATGTTTTGGGTGGTGTTTCTGCGGGTGGTATACGGGACAGTGGCCTCACACATTCCAGGCAGGAGCTGGTTCCTCAGACACTCTCAGGTCTCTGCTGAGCGCTGTTAAGTCCTGGGGAATTGTTTGCTTTTCTAGTTGACCCCTCTCCTCCCAGCTCCAAGAGTGTCAGCTCTCTCGGGCTAAGACATTCCAGGCAGCAGAAGGCAGTGACCACCTGCAGCCATCCTGAAACTGAGTTAGCAATCAACATTCCCAGGGTCTGGCTGCCTGAAAGGGCAGAATGGGGAAACTCTAGTGGGGGCATCCTGGAGTTTAGAACCGTCTGATTTGTGTACAGCATGTAGAATTTCCAGGGTCTTTGGTGCATGGACTGTGGGAGGAAAGGAGAATACACGGGGAAGTCCTGGACAGCCGGCTTCACCGACACTCGGCCTCACAGAGCGTGCCTGCCCTCCCCAGTTGTGGCCTCTGGTACGGGTGCAAGAGTTCTATTTCCATCGGGCTTTAGGAAAGCCAGGCGAGGCCTGACTTAGTAGCCGGTGGCTCAAAAGCACTCAGAGAATGTCGGTTACCACTGGTACACAGTCCTTAGGATTCAATATGCATTTAGCAGTCTACTTATAGGAATTTTGGAGATATTTTTAATTAACAGAAGTAGAATTCTTTTAAAACAGCATCCCAACCCTCCCCCTGGAGGGGAGTGGTTGTGAGATCCGGCACAAGAGGGACCTTGGTGGGTCCCATGGTGGTTGAGGAGCGCCATGCAAAGACAGCTTGGGGAGAGATACAGACTAGCAGAGTTGGGAGGGGGGAGAGACGGTGAGAGGAGGAGAGAAGAGCTCTCCTCCTCCCCCAGAGGAGCTTGCCTAGGCTGAAAGAGAGATTGGAAGTGGGTGGAGCTTGTCTCTTAAAGGGACAGAGTATTGTCTGGGTTCATCCTGCCAGGGAACTCTGGCATAATCCTAACAGTTGTTCTTGGTTCTGAATATAACTATCATGGCTCTCTGCAGACCTTGATCCACGGTCTGCTTACCATGGTGTTCCAGTCACCAGCGACACACTGAGCCCCAGTGAAGCCTTCCCCTTCTGGCCTGGCAGCAACGATAAGCTCATTCAGTGTTTATTCTCTTCCCTCTGCAATTAGGATGCTCTCCGAGCACCCCAGGTGGTGGTAATTGGGAGTCAGCCTTCCTAATGAGTAAACAAGTTGGCTTCATTGCAGATGCAGCCCGCAGGTTGGCCTAAGACAATAGGGGGCGAGTCATTATCCATCCATCCCCGCCACAGACAAGTATGGAAAACCAAGGACGTGCCAGGGGAGAGTGTGGCCAACTAGACAGCCGGGGCAGGTTCCTGCTGCCCTGGAGTAAGAACTCAGTAAGAGAAGCAAGGGAAGGGAGGGCTGCTGGGAGGAATGAGCAGAGGAGATGGCTGCAGGGTTCTGTGGAGCCTAAGAGGAAGCATAGGATGGAAGGTCGTGTCTTTTCCTCACCAGAATGTGCAAGCTGACACCGCTATAGCAAAATTCAGACTCGTGAGAGAACAGCAAAGCCCATCATCTACTTATCAAGGTTGTGCGTGGCATGAGAACTCTCGGAAGTGAGTACCCAAAGGGCTAGGAATAAATGGGTCCTTCGTGTTTAGGGTCCATGAAGAATGGACAATACTGTAGCAATATGATTAGATCAAGAAGGGTTATCTAATGGTAATCAGCCTCGGAGACCTCTGTCAGGCCACTGTGTACAGCAACCTCTGCCCCCATGTGGGGCAGGACCTCAGAAGGAGGGTCTTTGTTCTAGCTCAGTGGTTCTCAACATCCCTAACGCTGCGACCCTTTAATACAGTTCCTTATATTGTGGTGACCCCCAAACATAAAATCATTTTGTTGCCACTTCATAATTGTAATTTTGATACTGCTATGAATCACGATCTAAATATCTGATATGTAGGATATCTGATTTGTGACCCCCAAGTTGAGAAGCACTGATCTAATCAAATTGGCAAACCGGGTCAGAGAACCCCCTTGCTTCAGCTGGCACAGGAAGCTGACAGTGACTTTCCACTCTGCAGGCCTTCAGTCTCCCCCAGTCAAGGCACTCTGCAGTGGTTCTGAGTGACGGGGAAACCCTCGTGTGTGCCAGTTAGTATCCAGTTTTATGTCTTCATAGTGCACTTTGCTGCCTCGAGTGACCCTTCATTTGTTTATTTCTCTGTGTCTAATTTAAATCTCTTATCAAAACGCACAAGTCAGTACCAGAATGCAGAAATAACAGTGATGGTGTTCTTGTACTATGGCGAGCTTGTGCAGACAGGACCACGGACCCGTTTAAATGCTTTGAACAGAACCAACTCATTTCCCTGGGTGTGATGGCAAAATCCTATAATCCCAGCACTAAGAGGTAGAGGCAGGGGGATCTCGAGTTGGAAGCCACCTGGCCTTTATGGTGAGGCTGTCTCAGGGGAGAAAAAAAGTGAATCGATTGATTACCATTCTTATATGAAGAATAAGAATGGTTTTTTGTTTTGTTTGGCTTTGTTTTGAAAGCAGGGCAGACTGTGATTCAAGCCTTCCTCCTCAATGCCCTGTTTGTGAGATCAAGAAGGCCCTCTGCCCTGAAGCTTATTTATGAACATATTCACATAGAAACATCTGTGGGTCTCAACACGTTCAAACTGGACGTGGGTTACATGAAACATGTCCTCTCACTTGGGGTAAATATTCTTAGATATATAAAATTATAATTTAAAAACCAGTGCTGAAAAAACAGCTAACATGAATGGAACTCTACAGACATTTATTAACTTTATATTCCAACATGGTCACAAAATCCAGATTCATGCGTTCTTCAAAAGACTTGAAATATTTCATAACAATATTCATTTTAGAGAGAGTAAAGCACATCTAATTATTTTCATGTTAATTATGCAAGAGTTCAGAATTGAGGATAAATTGATTATAACTGATCATAAATTGATTAATGTCAATACTTAAATATTGATACTAGGGTTAAAGGGTGTAGCCCAAGTTTTATACTGAATTTCTTAACAATGGTCACCTCTCAAGGCAGCAGCTTCAGCTCCTTAAGTCTCCTGTTGGTTTTCTTCTGTTCATTCATCACACAGCCAAAGAATTTCCAAATGGAAGACATTTTAGATATCATGGTACTTCTTTAATGGCGGCTCTCTTGTTTTATTATAGCATTGATCTGTCACCCAGGCCTTTCGTGAACCTGCTTTGTCCTTCACCTATTCAGAAAGCATTTGCCTTTTAAAAAAGACCTGGATGGGGCCTTTGTTGAAAACACCCTTGTGTAGCCACCGCAGGCCTCCTTGGGTAGATTACTATCTTTTCAGCACCCTCTTAAATCTTTTCAAGGCTCAAGAATGGCCCAGGTTGTCACAAGCTGGCAACAAAGCCCCCCAGCTTGTACCCAATTTGTGGACAGTCCCTTTCATGTAAAGCAGAGGAGACACAGAAACCAGGAGCAGCCTGGCCTGGTTCAACACGTGCGCTGCCGCACTGCCGACGGATGGGTTCTGTGATGGACAGCTATAGGTATGCGCTGGATAAAGAGCTTTTGACACACCAGGACTATTTCACAACAAGGTCCCAATACGCTTTTCAGTCCATCACCCCGAGAAATGGCACAGCCATACTTTTCCGCCTCTGCTCCTGCACCAGCAGCGGTGGCGATGCAGCCCTCTGGTGTTGCCCTTCTGCCCTTCTGCGGAGTTTCCACTTTAGTTTCTTCAGCATTTCAAAAGGAAAACATATCCTCAAAGACGGCTGACGCCTGTCCGTTCCCGGACGCACACAGTGTCTACAGACAACTGTGTCACATGACTCCAGGAAAAGGAATACACCACGCTCTTTGGGGAATTCTCTCACAAGGCCTGCGGATGTCCTCTTGTCAGAGCTCTAGATCCGCAGTGCACACTCCATCCTGTGTGATTCTCCCCTCCTCCTTTGTGTGCTTTCCAAGCACACAATGCAGAAGCGCAGCATCCCATCAAGGTTCCTCATTGTCCCTGCCATTGCTTTGTCCTGCACTTTTGCTTCTTGGACACGGCAGGCAGCGTGCATGCAGCATGCACGGATTTTCCTGCTTCCCAACTCTCCTCCTTTTATATAACTATGCGGGAGTGTCCGACCAGGACAGCAGCAGCCACAGTGCTCTGGTTCCCAGATGCACCTTCTGCCTGCCTGATTTTGTTTTCTTTCTCATCTGTATGTTAGCTTCAGGAGGAAACAATGACAGCGGAGTGAGGGGTGGTGTTTGCAGAGTGATCTTACGGATCTTGGTGCATGCATCTGGGATCAGATGGGCCAGCATCTTTCCCTTAAGTACTTGCTTCTCCATAAACTGCCATTCACGTACTAGTCCTTGCCAAAGTTTTGCCCACAAATAAACGCTGGATTTGTAGCATCATAATTTCTGAGAAGTCCCTGTGAGGATCACATGCTGTGAAGAAGTCCTGCTCAGAGGCTAACATCTGATCAGCTTCCCTCCTAACCATCAGGGTCAACTGGGATCAGAGAACTTGTGTGACTGTTTCATTCATGTTTCTCACTTAAAGTGCCAATGTTGTTGCTTTTCTATTTCGTGTGGTTAGGGGTTTGTTTCATTGCGGTGCTGGGGATGGAAACCTGGGCCTTTCGGCTGCCATCAGGGCTTCTATACGACTGAGCTACTCCCCTCTTCTCCCTTGAGCGGCGCTGATGCAAGCAAGTCCTTGGGCTAAACCCTGACAGTTTGTCAGACATCAGAGTGGGCAGTAAAGATGGAAGGTAACGGTGACAGGTGACTAGCCCAGGAATAGAAATTCATTGTTAACTGTGTTTTCATACTGTGCTGGCTAGTCTTAGGTCAGCTGGACACAAGCTAGAGTCATCCGAAGGGAGAAATCCTCAGTTGAGAAAATGACCCCAGAAGACCAGGCTGTAGGCAAACCTTGGCGCTTTTTCTTCATTAGTGACCAATGAGGGAGAGTCCAGCCCATTGCGGGTGGTTCCATTTCTGGACTGTAGTCCTGGGTTCTATAAGCAAGCAGGCAGAGCAAGCCATGGAGAGCAAGCCAGTAAGCAGCATCCTCCTTGGCTTCTGCATCAGCTCCTGCCACCAGGTCCCCACCTTGCTCGAGTTCCTCTCCTGACTTCCTTTAACAATGAATAGTGATGTGAAAGCATAGGCCAAATAAAGCCTTTCCTCCCCAAGTTGCTTTGACCGTGGTGTTTCCTCACAGCAGTAGTGACCCTAAGACACACAGTGAATCCCAGGGCAGTCTAGGGTGGATCCCAGTTTTTTTCCAGGTAATGAAATAGGAAAGGAATTCCAGCTAAAGAGAATGACTTGGTAGATGTGCCCAGGTAGGCATCATGAGATTTCTGGACTCTACAGTTTGAATCCAGAAAGATAGTAAGAGGTAACCTGGATACGTAAGAAAGGCTGAATCATTTTGCAGGATTAAGTTGGAGCTTTGCACTGTGAGTCACTGGAGCACTGCCTACAAGGCATGTCTACAGGTAGAAATCGTGAGTGGAGAATATTAAATCTTGCCTTCGTCAAGGCCTCTGCAACATAGCCATGCAGAAACAAAGTCACAGGTCTCCAGAGATCTTTACCCAAGCAGAACATATTAGGGAACACACACTTCCTCTGAGAGTTACCTCCTCTCCGGAATAGTTTGTATTGTAGGAAGGTTTTCTCAGAGTCACCTCACGCCTATTGGGTAATAAAAAAAAAAACAAAAAAACTGTAGTTTACTAATTGTCTTTCCCTTAGTCACTTCGGTAGTTTGGATGTAATTGGCCCCCATAAGCACATAGAGAGCGGCACTGTTAGGAGGTGTGGCTTTGTCGGAGTGGGTGTAGCCTTGTTAAGTGTGTCACTGCAGGGATGGGCTTTGAGGTTTCCTATGAGCAGGATACCACCCAGTGTCTCAGTCAGCTTCTTGTTGCCTGCATGATATAGGACTCTCAGCTTCTCCTCCCGCAGCTCATCCGCCGGCACACCGCCATGCTTCCCGCCATGATGATAATGGGCTAAACCTCTGAAACTGTGAGCTGCCGCCTCAGTTAAATGTTTTCCTCTGTAAGAGTTGCCATGGTCATACTATCTTTTCCCAGCAATAGAAACCCTAACTAAGACAACCACAAAACAGCCAAACGTGTGACTAGAGAGTGCTGCTCCCTGGCTGACCTTACTAAAGGTCAAAGCACTTTCACGGGGGAAGCATGGCTGACCATTTAATGGCACACGAGCAGCTGCTCGCTTCATACAAGTCATGCGTGCTAGGCATGAGGACGGAAACCATGACAACTCTAAAATCCAGCAGGTAGGAGTCCCATCTGAATCACTTTTCTTGTTGCCATTTTTAAAAAATACCTGACCAAGCCAACAAAGAAGGGCTTTATTGTGGATCATTATTTGAGGGTACGGTCCACCATGGCAGGAAGGAATGGCAGCAGGAGCATGCGCAGCTTGCCACATGCATCCCCGGACAGGAAGCAGAGGGAAATGAATGCTGGTACCCAGGGGGCTTCCTCCTTTTGATTCAGGCCAGGACCCCCCAGCCCACAGAGCAGTGCAGCCTGCATGCAGGGTGGGTCTTTCTTCCTCATTGATACCTCTCTGGAAATGCCCACACAGATAGGCACAGAGGCATGTCTCCGAGCTGATTCTAAATCTAGCCAGGCTGACAAAGAAGATGAGCCAACATCCAGGAAGTACCCTGTAAAAATTGTAATCACTAAGAATCTCACAAGGCCTGGAGGCAAAAATAGTCAAGCTCTCCCCTCTTTGATGCTGTAATGCACCTTCTCCCTGCAACCTACTCTCGGGTTCCTGAAAGTCTGTCCCAAGTCAGTGGTCCAGAGTTGGTCTGGAGCAGTAACTTCTGGGTCAGAAGAACGTGCTCTGAGTTGCAAGTTAGAGAAACCCAGGCCACCCGACTTTCTGGGTGCGAGGAGTGGGATGTCATGTCAGTGGGATGTCATGAGAAGCCTTTCCATGGGGTGTGCAAACCCATTTCCTGCTACCTGGTATCACAAGGAGATTGTCCTGAGTGGCGGAGACCAGGTTTGGGAGTAGGGGGGTTGAGATGACATTCTTGTGTCAGTGTTTCACGTAGCCCAGTCAGGCCTCAGTCTTACTGTATAGCTGAAGATGGCCTTGGACTGAGAAACACCGCCTCCCAAATGCTGGCCTTGCAGGCACGAGCCATTCTACCCGGTACTGTATGTACCCTTCAGGTACTGTATGTACCCTTATTCACAGGTAGGTAACAGAACTTCCTGTTTCCCTCAATGAGACCATCAAAAGCTGGGCCATTCAGTTGTGCAAACGCCTTTGAGTTGCTTTAGGCTTGAGTTCCCAAACGGCTCCTTGTATGGGAGGGTGGGTCCTTGGGTCAGGGTGGGATGGCTTTGGGGGGATATTAACATGTCACATGTCTCCTCCAGACCACTGGTAAGCAGAGTACCAAGCTCCATCTCTCTCAGAACACATTTTGACTAGGATTTACTACATCCTTGGGGGTCTGCAATTCTTTAATTTCTCTCCACACTTACTGGGGTGTAAGCGAGAAATCGAAATCGGGTGTCTCAGTTGTGTGTTCCGAGTGTTCTCGGGTCACGGCGTGCTATTGGTGCTGTGACATGATTGTCACCAGGAAGTCAATCAGCATGTGCGATCCTCACAGTTACATGCTCACACGTGCAGTGATGCTTAGTGAACCCTTCCAGCAGATTCCAAGCATGCGTCATCACGAATGGCGGACACCGTCCTGCCTATTGACTCTCCAGAACCTGTTCAGGGTAAAGCCAAGCGTTTACACTCTGGATGGGTCTACTCCCTGTATCCCGATGACTCTCTTTCTTGAAACCATGCAGCTTTTGGCTCCTGTCACCTCGTGCCGTGGCCTTCACCTTCATCCGCGGTGTCAAATGAAAGGATTTCTTCCTCTGAAAGGCAGAAAAACAGTCAACTCTGTATGGAAGCACATTTTCTTCATCCTCTTGTTAACCGTACCATAGCTACCATGAACAATGCTGTAAAAAATGCGAGAGTGCAGGCAGATGTTTCTTCAATATTAATTTCTACCCAGTTGGATTTATACTCTGTAGTGGAGTTGCAGTTTCATGACTCATTATTTGAAGAGACTCCATAATGCTTCTGTAGCCGCCGTACCCTTCTACCTCCCTACCAGCACCATGCAGGAGTCGCTTAGATGGCCTTGCCTCTCATAGGCAAAGTGCACCTTGGATTCCAGCATGTTCTGGAGTAATTAATCTGTCAGGGAATACGGGGAGTCGACACTGAAGTTAAATGGTGATCTAAGTTCTTTTGGTTTCACTTTTATGGGTGGCATAGAGAGAGGACCTGTAACTTAAGAACACTTACTTTCATATATGCGTCCCCGTAATGGTTAGCTCTGTCAACCAGACAGAGCCGCCAATCAGTAACCGACATCAGGTTAGACTGTAGGCATGTCTGGGGCAGGGATGGGGTGACTGTCTTCATTGCCTTAATTGATATAAAGACCTAGCCTGAAAGACGGTAGCACAATAGCCAGGTTTAGGATTCTGGACTATTGAAGTGGCCACAACTAGCTGAGTATTGCGCATGCGTGTGTTTGTTTATCTGCTGTTGATTGCTGGCGTCGTGTGATTAGCTGTCTTAAGTCCCTGTCACCATGACTTTTCCTGCTGCGATAGACTGAAACCTGGGATTGGGCACTAACATTCCCTTTCCCCACTAAGTTGCTTTTGGTTCCGGTATTTTTATCCCAGCAGCAGAAATTAATTCAGACCAACTTCATTCTTCAACCATCTCATAACCCATGGATCCTTTGGCCCCGTGGGCGGGAACGGCAGGCGTTCTTTCCTGCTTGCTTCTGTGTGGCCGGTCTCTGTGGATCTTCCCACACACAGGAAAGTACCGAGAGTACCAAGAGAAAGATGACTTCACAATACCTGTTTGCGGGGACAGCCTCACTTCATGGGGCCCGAAGAAGCCCTCCAGAGGAACTCCAATCACAGCTGAACAGCAGGAGCTCTGGTGAGGACAGGCATCTCACCTCAGAAGTGAAAGGCCTTGCCAGAAGTCCTGGGTGGGCTTAGTGCTTCTGGAGGGAGACAGGGCCATGGCCTCTGAAGGGCTGATCAACTCTGAATGGCTTTGAAGGCAATGAGAGAAAGGTTGGCCAAGGCTGGTGCGTCACACTGCGTCACTCTAAGTCCCTTTAAATGCGAGGCCCGGAGATCATTAAATATGACCTATAGCTACATGGGGCTGGGCACCCATTCTTAGCCCAACACAGCTCCACTCTAGGCATGATTCTTTGTTGAAGATGACCTTCAGTGGGTACCATGTTAAAAAAAAAATGTTCTGCTGGGTGGTGGTGGCACACGCGTATAATCCCAGCACTTGGGAGGCAGAGGCAAGAGGATCTCTGTGAGTTCGAGGCCAGCCTGGTCTACAAGAGCAAGTTCCAAGACAGGCTCTAAAATTACAGAGAAACCCTGTCTCGAAAAACCAAAATAACTAAAATAAAATAAAATAATAAATAAATAAATGTTCCTTCCTCCCCTTCTTATTTCTTCCTTCCTTCCTTTTTTTTTGTTTTTGTTTTTGTTTTGTTTTTTGAGATAGGGTTTCTTGTGTAACAGTCCTAGCTGTCCTGGAACTAGCTCTGTAGACCAGGTTGGCCTTGAACTCACAGAGATCCTCCCGCCTCTGCCTCCCGAGTGCTGGAATTAAAGGGATGCACCACCATCACCCAGCCTTTTTTTCTTTTTTTTTAAAGCCAGGACCTCACATAGCACAAATTTGAGCTGAGACTGGCCTCAAACTCACTTTGTAACCAGAAACAACCTTAAATTTCTTGTTTCTCCTGCATCCAGCTCCCAAGTGCTAGGATTACAGATCTATGCTACCATAGCCAGTTAGTTACCAAGGACTGAACCCAGGGATTTGAATTCATACATCCTAGACAAGCACCCTGCAGAGATATACCCCCAGATCTATCCTTCTGATTCTTTTATTCCTATTCTTTTGTGGTGCTGGGGATCTAACTGGGTTTCCTGAATGCTTCGCAATTGCGCTGAATCACATCCTGCTTACCGTTTACCATAAACCTTAAAGCATACCTGAAATGAGAAGGCAGCTATGGTAGCGTCCTGCTGGCAGCCCCAGGAGAGGTGGCCACTGCATGCTTTCCTCCTGTTGCTCTTAATCTAAAATCCACAGGTTAACTTGCTCATGTGAGGCACATTGAATGATTTAAAGGCGGAGTTTCGAATTTTTAACCCCTTGGATCTTCTACCACAGAGCAGCTCAGTCAGTTATTGGACCAGCACAGGCTGTGACTAAAGGACAAGAGGCAGGGTCCTCTTGTGTCTAAGCACGGATGAGGACGCTGGCCTTAGCTTTTTGTGACCTGTGGCGGCCTTGGCCTAGCCCTGAGGACCCTTGGATAGGAACTTCGCGTGATGGCATCTCCCCTGGTACTCGTGGCGGTGGCCTTGCGCAGTGAAGATGGTGGCAGCCCCATGCTGTTTTCCTGCCCAGCCTGCTCTGCAGTGCCTAGCCACCACCTGCCCAGTGACCGTGTTCTCCTGCTTAGAGCCCAATCACTGGGGTGCAGGAGGCTCAGCTGCAGACAGTGCACCCTTTGCCTCCTCCTTGGCTCTTCCTGCATCTGCCAAGAAGGTATCCTCACCTAAGGGGGAAGCAGAAGGTGGATGCCGAGTCTGTGCCTCTGTGTATTGGCTCTAGGAGACAAAACAGTAGTGCACCTGACCTGAGTTTGTTCGCCCTTCATGACACCATCTCCTCCCATGACAGATGTGTTCTAAGAAGGACTCCAGGCAACCCAAGGCGTGATTGGAATTTAAAAGATAATTTCTGCCATCCTCTGACGCAGTCTGTATGCTGAGCTGAGCTGAATGTCCCCCTGGGATCAAAAGTGCTGTGACCAGCACTCCAGCCGGGACTGGAGGAACATCCCATCTGGAATTCTTGCACAGAGAATGACTACTTTCCCCCAACGGGGCAGCCATTTTCCCAGGGAGACGCTCAGAGCGGACACCTGCATCCACTTTGTCCTCTCCCTCTGTGCGGACTCTGCCAGTAGGTCAGGCTGTGCCAAGCACCTTGAACCCTCATTATCTTTAATTAGTGTTTAGGAGGTTAATTAGTGGCAGGGCTCATCTTTCTTTAATTACTTCAGCGGTTGAGGCAGGGGGTCCTCGAAGCCAGCTTTGAATTATTCTGTTTGTCTTCGTGCTAATTTGAATTGATAAAGTCGGATGTTTACTGCACAGATGAGCCTTGGTGGGCTGCTAGGGAAACTTCAGAGTGATGGACACAGTTGTTTTTAACTGTAATTAATTTGCAGGTTTAGGGACCTCGGGAGCATAACCGTCAGACAGACAGCAGTTTCAAACCTCATCCAAACCCGAAACCCCAACAGGCAAATCTGTTTGTCATGTAAGGGCAAGTTCTTAAAAGAATTTAATTGATTATAAACTAGAGCTGGTTAAGTTCATCAATAAATGAATGATAAAAAATATGATGTATATACACTCTATACAACAACGGTGTATCGTGTGCAGGAGGATGGTTAGAACCAATCTATTGAGCTAAAGAAGCCAGACCCAGGGAGAAAGACCATGGTTTCTCTTCTATGTCAAATTAGACTTCAAAACAGCAAGACATGAAGCAGAAGGGGGATTATTTGTGGAGAAAAGGGAGCCAACAAGAGGGGAGGAGGGGGGAGGGAAAGAGATGGTAGTGGTATATCAAAGTGCATGACAGGCACACATCAAAAATGCCATAAGGAATCCCGTTTTTGTGTACAGTGAGTGTGTGCAGTTCAAAACATAAAACTATGTGAAAAATCGGTCTAACAATGCAGCTAAAAGACAGAAACAGAGAGAGAAAGTTGGGGGAGGCGAGAGAGACCGAGAAGTCTTACAACTTATCTTTACAAGTCATCGGTGGTACCTGGTTGTCAGCACTTAAGATTCCGGTGTTGACATGAGAAGCTGTCCCCCCACTTTCGCATCCCCCCTCTCCCCGCCAACACACACACATACACACACACACACACACACACACAGAGAGAGAGAGAGAGAGAGAGAGAGAGAGAGAGAGAGAGAGAGTACTGTAAGGACTCACATCCCAGACCATCAGGGTCTGGTTCAGAAGCTAATCTGCTTCCTTGGCTGGCTGAGCATTGGAGATGAATTGTGCTGGGCAAGCATCCACCATTGAGCCTCGCCCCACCCGACTTCCTTTTATCACCCAGGGCTTGCTCTCTCCCCTGCCTCTTAGCTGTGACAGCCACACAAAAGGTTTATCTTTGCCTTTTTCTAACGTGTGTATTTTATGTATATGAGCACTCTACTTGCTTGAATGCTTGCACAACCGAAGGGGGCATCAGATTCTATCAGAGGTAGTTGTGAGCCACCATGTGGTTGCAGGGACTTGAACTCAGGACCTCTGAAAGAGCAGCCAATGTTCTTAACCACTGAGCCATCTCTGTAGCCCTATCTTTGCCTTTTTTTAAAAAAAAAAAACACGCTCCTGCCACCATCTTTGGCTCCCTTCTTCCCTGTTTCATCCCTAACAAGAAGTATGCTCATCCTTAGGGAAGACTGAATACTGCACCCGGGTGACATTTCCACCCAGCAGGAAATTGGATCCCAGCGATGTGACGAGGTCTGAGAAATAACAGTGACAAGATGTGGACCCGGTCATCCCATTGTCCTGGAAATCCCATCTTATAAAAAAGGGGTTCCCTTCAACTGCATCTTAAAACATCAGTGGTCCAGCTTCTACCAGTGAGCATCTACCACTCGGCCACTTGTCAGTCACCTGTCAGCCCAGCCAATAGCTCTGAGCATCCTCATTGTACCAGACACAATGGTGCTGGAGATAAAACCAAGCAATGAACTGCTTGCTCTGTAGAACATAGTTCCCGACAGAGAACCCAAAAGTTAATGCTAGCTACATGGTCAGAAAACCAAAGCAAAGGTGGGTGCTGTCTTGGAGAGTACTGTGGAGGGGGCTTTCATCCTGCTGGGCAGGAGGCTGGGAGGGAGTCCGTGGAATAAACCTAGCAAGAGCGCAAAAGCAAATATAGAGGCCTGGCCATGGCAGGGATAACAGTCGTATGGCTGGAGCAGAGCAAAGGAAGGGAAGCAGTTGGAAACAGCTTGAGAGGAAGTAGGTCTTTTGAATTTTTGACTGTGTGGCTTTGAAATAAACACTATGCATGGTCCTGTGTGTGGCTCCAGCTTCTGCAGCTGAGTCTCCACGCCTAACTTCCTGCTTCACAGGGTCCTTCGCTTTGTCCTTTGCCCTGCTGGCAAATCTGCGCAATTTGCCTAGACGGTCCCTCGCCCCATTCCGCCTAGTCCTCCTTAACCTACCATATAGTGTTCCCCTGGGGCCTCCTAATTTATCTGTTCCTCGCAGCCCTGTGACTCCAGCCTGGCCTCCCCTAGGCTCACCCGCCCTACCATGGAGCCCAGCCTGCTTCGAAAGAGGCCTTCCTACCTCATTTCGGGTCATGGAATGAGGTAATGGCTTCCACATGTGCTGCGACTGTCATTCAAATTCTCCTTTGCCTGCTCAGCTAGTGAGTGCCCGCAGGAGGTGGAGGCAAGAGATCTGGCCCTTGGGGAAGCTTGGCAATGCTTAGAAAGGCCTGAGGACAGAGGGACATGAATGAAACAGGAGATACATAAAAAATAGACAGGGGTTTTTACCTTCCTTTGGAGATTATTAAAGATTCGTATGCAATCAAGGAATAACTTAGGGTCACAGGTCCCCTTTCCCGCTTCCCTCCAGTGGTGACATCATTCAAAGCCTTAGCACAACATCAGGACCGGGAAATTGCCATTGATATGGTCACCATCAGAACGTTTCCATTCCACCAGGGTCCTGCATGTGGCTCCTTTGCATTTGCCAGCTGCTGTCCCTGACGCCAGGCAACCATTGAGTTGCTCTCTAGTTTGGCAATGTTGTCACCTCAAGAGTAGTAAGTATTTAAGTAGAATCACATCATGTATTCCCTTTGTGCAGTGCCTCTGCCCCCAACTTAATTTTCTAAAGATTCTTCCAGCTTATTGATTCTATCAGTGTTTTTGCCTCTTTATCGCTGAGTAGTATTCTGGGATATTGGCATGCCGTACCTGGTTTAACCATTCACTCATGAAAGGACATGTCGGTTCTCAGTTTGGGCCTGGGGAGGAAACAAACAATTATAAATATTCACAAAATTTTGAGAGCATTATCTTCATCTCTATAGGACAAATGTCTAGGAGTACAGTAGCTCTGTTTATGGCAGCTATATACTTATTTTTAAGGCTTACTTATTTTATATATATTAGTGTTTTATATTATATATTTAAGATGTATTTACTTTATTAGTGTTTTTGTCTGAATGTGTGTATGTGTACAACATGTGTGTCTAGTACCCACAGAGGACAGAAGAGGGTGGCAGATCCTCTGGAACTGTAATTGTTAGGAGCTATGGTACGTGTGCTAGTAACTGATCCTGGGTCCACTACAAAGTAGCAAGTGCTTCGAATCACTGAGCCCTCTCTCCAACCCCATATATTTCATTTTTGTTAACTGGTTGATGCTTAATCTTTTGAGACAAGGGCTCACACTGTAACCCTGGCTCACCTGGAACTCGCTGTGTTGACCAGAGGGGGCTCAAACTTACAGGGCAATCCCGCTTCTCCTCTAAGTGCCGTCAATGGAAGAGCGCAGCCCTGCACTGGGCTACCTGTCTGCTTTGACAAGCCGCCATTTATTTAGCTCATGATTCTGTGGGTTGACAGTTTGGGCTGCCCAATAGCCACAGTCATCTGACTTAGTGTCTGAGATATAATGCAAATATAAACACCATCTTCTTAACGTGTATTTTCACAAGATTGTAGCATATTTGGTGATAAATTGTTTTACAGAAAAACCAGGCGTCTTCCATTTCTGGCGGTGGTGCAGTAGTAACCCTCCCAGTCCTTGAGAGCAATCCCTGCCGCCATTTCTTTGCTACTTTGGCCATTGTGATCCTGTTCAAGTGGTATCTTATGTGTTTGAGTCACATTTCCCCGGCATCCCTGATGTCGAGTGTTCCTGTGCCCCCCGGGTCTTAGCTGTTGAGATGTTGTCAATGATTCTTGTTCATTTTCTAGCTGGATTGTCTGCTGTTATTGAGTTCTGAGACGTCTTAATATAGTCTAGATACTGACTCTGGGTCAGATATGTGGTCCATAAGTTCTGTCTCTACTCTTAAAGCCTGCCCTTCCAGCCTCATAGTAAAATAATCTCAGAAAGAAAGCCATGAACTTCAATTGAGTTCCAATTTCACATGGCTTATGCTTTTGGTGACTAGTCTAAGAATTCTTTGCACCCCACATTGCCCCCTGAATTGATTTTTTCCCCTCAAAGTCTTATCTTTATACCTTGCTTTAAAGTCTGCATTGCATATTAAGTTAACCTTCTATGAGGTTCATGACTTAAGGCTTCTTGTGTTGTTTTCTTTTATTGCCTGTGTGTGCATGATTTTTCCAGAACCATTTGTTGAGAAAGCTTTTTCTTCACTAAATTTCCTTTGATCATTTGTCAAAAGTTAAATGGAGGGCATTGGTGTGACTCTGTGGTGAAGAGCTTGCCTGTCACATGTGTCTTAGTTAGGATTTCTATTGCTGTGAAGAGACACCATGACCATGATATAAAGGAAAACAGTTAATTGAGGTGGGTTAGAGTTTCAGAGATGTAATCCATTATTATCAGAGTGGGACATGGTATCGTGCAAGTAGATATGGTGTTGGAGAAGTAGCCGAGAGTCCTGCATCTTGCAGGCAACAGGAAGTGAACTGAGTGAAGCTTGAGCAAAGGTGACCTCAAAGGTCACCCCCACAGTGACACACGTCCTCCAACAACGCAGCACCCCCTAATAGTGCCACTCCCTTTGGGGGCATTTTCTTTCAAACCACCCCTGCATGTGAGGCTCTGGACTCCATCCCTGCCGCAGAACAAAGGAATGGAAAACAATTACATGGAAAGCGTTTGGGGAGGGGTTATTGCTTCTGGGTTCTTCTACTCTATTCAATTCTATTTTTTTTCTAGTCCGTCTATATCTGTGTGCTTAAAAGGTCCATGCTACATGGGGGCATTGGGGGTAGGTTGAAGAGGGAGGGGAGAGGCAGGGAGGGGAGCAGAGAAAAATGTAGAGCTCAATAAAAATCAATAAAAAATAAATATATAAAAATAATGTTAAAAAAAGAAGCTAGAGCTAATGGGCCAATCAGTAATTCAATTTAAAAAATAAAATAAAATTTTTAAATGAATAAAAATACTACAGCCACGGCATCTGTATAACTACAGGAATATCATGTATCTTTGAGTCGGGAAGACTGCTACCCCACTGCAATATAACAATTGCTTGTGCTTTTCCATATTTAATATAATCTTTTCAGCATGTGTCTCTGTGTGTGGTGCAACTATATATGTGCATGTATGCTCACAAGTGTGTGAGCAGGTGCACATGTGTGGAGGCCCACACATTACTCATTGAGACAGAGTCTCTCAGCTGGAAGCCAGAGCTGGCTGGTATGGCTCCTCTAGACAGCCAGCTTGTACTGGGGATCCTCTGACTCCATCCTCTGAGTGCTAGAATTGCAACGGGGCACCACGCACTCTTAGTGAATATGGGTTCTGGTGATCCAAACTCCAGTCCTCACATTTGGTGCTCATTTAGCAAGCATGTTAACCCCTGAGCCAGCCGTGTTAAGGATAACCTTACCTATGCCACAAAAATGTTGTTGGGACTTCGTTAGAAATTACATTAAGCCTTTGCTTTAGCAAACTGAGGAGAGTTAAGAGTAGTCCGTTTTGTAACCCTTACAAATGACAAATCGCTCCACAGTTATTTAAATCTTGACTTGAGCCATGCAGCTTTCAATTCACAATAGTATTAATGACTTGTTAGCTTTGCATATAGATATTTCAGATATTTCTTTTTTTTAAATATTTATTTGTTTATTTATTTATTTATTATGTATACAATATTCAGAATACAGAGAGGGCACCAGACCTCACTACAGATGGTTGTGAGCCACCATGTGGTTGCCGGGAATTGAACTCAGAACCTTTGGAAGAGCAGGCAATGCTCTTAACCACTGAGCCATCTCTCCAGCCCCAGATATTTCTTTGAACAGTTGTAAGCTGCGTATTTCTAGTTCCAGAGTCCATATGTTAATTACTACTTGCTCATTTTTGTATTTTGGGGTGTCTGTATCATGTGACTTTGATGAACTCACATATTATTACTGAAAGTGTTCTGACTAAATATTGATGATGTATTTTCTGAAGTTTTCCAGACATTCTATCAACTACAAATGCAGGCACTGTTATTACTTATATCCTGAACCCCAGGGTTTTTTTTTTTCTTTTCTTGCCTTATTGCATAGTCTAGAACTTCTAGCACCATGATAAATAAGAATAGTAAGAACAGCCAGGTGGTGGCGCATGCCCTTAGTTTCTGTACTCAGGAGGCAGAGGCAGGTGGATCTCTGAGTTCGAGGCCAGCCTGGTCTACAAAGCAAGTTCCAGGACAGCCAGGGCTACACAGAGAAGCCCTGTCTTGAAACAGCAACAAGAAAGTAAGAACAAACACCTTTGCTATGTTCCCAAAGGGGAGCACTCTGTTTTCACTGAGTATGATTTTAGCTGTAGGGCTTTTTTTGTAGATAATTTCTTGTCAAGTTGAAAGGTTTCCATTTAGCCAGACAGTGGTGCTGCACACCTTTAATCCCAGCATTTTGGAGGCAGAGGCAAGTAGATCTCCAAGTTCGAGGCTAGCCTGGTCTACAGAGTGAGTTCCAGGACAGCCAAGGCTACACAGAAAAATCCTGTCTCAAGAAAAAAAAAACTTAAATTAAAATAAACAAAGAAACAACAAAAGTTCCCATCTAATCTGCCAAGAGGAATTTTGTTTTTTAAAAGCCATGAATGGGTGTCAAACTTTATAACATGTTTTGACTGTGAAAACAAATAGCCTATTAACAAGGTGGGTTCCTTCCACTGATGTCTGTATATGGAACTATCCTTGTATCCCCACTATAAAAACATGTTTTCAGAATTCCACTGTAATGTATCTATTGTGATTGTGAGTTCTTAGAATCCTTTTTAAGATCTGCTTTTGGCACTTCATTATCAATACATAACTGCTTACTCAATTGCTCGTTTGGAAACATTCCTTCCCTTTATATCCTGTCTCTATCTTTACTTATAATTGTCTCCTCACCATGCATCAGGTAGTGCTTAATTTCTACTTAAGCTCGTCCACCATAACTTGGAGAACTGCAGAAGAAAGACTCGTTCCGTTATGTTCTCTTTCCTTCCACTGTATACCCCAGTCCGTTTTCTCTCTTTTCTCTCTCTCTCTCTCTCTCTCTCTCTCTCTCTCTCTCTCTCTCTCTCTCTCTGTGTGTGTGTGTGTGTGTGTGTGTGTGTGTGTGTGTGTGTGTGTGCATAAGAATGTCTTTAGATACAAAGTCTCAATTTCCGTTTGAGAATGTCTTATTCCTTCTTGTTTCTGAAGGATGGTTTCCTGGGGCTGACAGTTCATTGGTTGACTGGCTGCTCTCCAGCAGGGGGGAGACTGTCCCTCCTCCTGGCCTTGGTAGTTTTTCATGAGAAACACATTAACGTTCCAATTAGCCTTCCCTCCAGATAAGGTGCGGTCTCTCTTTAGCTACTTTGGAGATCTTACCTTTATCTTAGCCTTGGTAAGCCAAATTAAAGCCTTTCCTGTCTTGCATTTCTTCAATGTTTCTCTCTTTTTGATTTTGTTTTGTAAGTTTAGATTTCCCAACAAATTTGGGACTCATTCAGCCATGATTTCTCCCAGTGCCTTCAAGCCCAGATGCTTCCTCCTGTCTGTGACTGTGGAGAGATCTTAGATCTTCAGCCACCCCCGCCCCAGGTCCCCAGACTTCTTCAGTCCTTTTGATCTGTTTTATCTCTACGATTCAAACTGGGTGATCTCTGCTACTCCATCTCCTTCTAGTCCGTTGACTGTTTCTCCTCTCCAGCCATTTTCCTGGGGAGCCCGTCTGCTAAAGGTTTTTTTTTTTTTTATCTCAGTTATTATGTATCTTGGTTCTAAAATTCTTTTTATCTCCTGGCCAAAATTTTTTGTTGTTTTAAGTTTGCTCATAATTGCTTGTTGAAGCGTTTTTGTCATAACCACTTTAAAGTCCATTAGATAATTCCACTGTCCCTGTCATCCTGATGATAAAATCTGAACGTTAGAGACTCGGGTTTTAAATGGCAGCCTATACTTGTCAAGGGTCTTGTCAGACTTCTCCCTGCTGATGCCTGCTGGGCAGAAGAGGAAGTTCCTGCTCTTCAGATATTCTCTGTAGACACTATGGGTTCTGGCTCTCTAGTTGAGCTCCCCTGACTCGCAGTGAGCAGGGGGAGGAAAGACCGCACACTGGCTGGCTGGAGGTAGACGTCCAGTTTCCTGTGGACATCCCACTGGTCTCGCTGACCCTTCAGGGAACAGGACTAATACACCATTGGCTGCCAGGGAGGACTATGGGCTCTCTGTTTGCAGGAGGTGCTGCCAGACAGCCTCTTGACGGTGTCTTCAGGATGCAAGCCCAGGCTTCCCCTTGGTCACAGCTGGGATGGGTGGGAGAGAATCACGGTTTCCTCTAGGGTGTCTGGCTGGGATTAAGAAGGTTATCGACTGGCTGGGCTGCCCTGTTTCCCTGCTGTGGCTACAGAGTAAAGGCTGAGCTCTTCTTTATCTGTTCTTGTGAGCGTTTGTGAGCTTTTCAGCTCTCAACCTGAGGTGTGAGGTCAGTGGACACTTGGGTTTCCATGTTGTGGCTACTCAGGGCTCTCCCTTCCTCCCACCGCTTTTTCTGGCTTATTAGTTTGTTTGTTTTTTTTTTTCACACCTGACTCCAGACTCATCAGGAGTCGGCAACAGGAGTGATGGGATGCCCCCCTCCACCTTCCTGCTCTCCAGGTCTCTCCACGCAGGGATTTGACATGATCGCTGTTAGTTTTCTGAGCTAGCAGGTTCTGGTGATACAATGCCATTTAGAAGAAGCTCTATGACCATTTCTCTCTCAGCTGCTGCTGCAGGTCCGAGGACAGGGTAACTGCTTGCTGACAATGTGCTTCCTCTTGAATTTCCCTCCTGACCTCACTGAATTGTTCACATTACTATCCCAGCTGTTAATCACAACATAACACTTTCAAATGCCAGGAGCGCCCCGCCCTCTTCTGTGGATGCTGCCCTCAGCATCCTGCTCACAGCCTATCAGCTTTTACCTCTGCACTGACTGTTGGCCCTGTGGGCTGATACTGTGGGCTGATACCACCCATTCTGAGGCTGAGGATCTGTTTCTTTCCCCTTTACTCTGCGTACCGATTTGGTATTGTACTCCCTAGACAAATTCTCCTTTTGGCAGGAATCTGCCCAAGTTACCTTGTGAGAAAATAAGGTTTTCTTCGACGCTCGGAAGCGTTCCCTAGTCCCCACCATCTGACAGCTTGTCTAAGTAACCTAAGCAGCAGGCCATTGCCAGCCTCTGCCTCCTGGCCCCCAACTCTGATAGTGAGATGGGAGGACAGGAAATATTGCCTACTTATTTTTGGAATAGAATTTAAGATTGTTCATTAACCTTGTCACACGCTCAGCTACGCTGGCCTGCTGCAATTCCTTGCGATCTGAATTTAAAGAAAATACAGTGTTTCTTCTCTACAAATTCAGACTTTTGCTCACAGTCTTTACACTTTAGATGAGCTCTCTTCCCTAGGACACAAGAGATACTCTATGGTGTTCAAAGCACAATACAGAGGTATTGATTTGGGCCACTTTGGCAAATCTGCTGGAGCCTGAGCTCGGTCCTGTCCTGGAAGACACATGAAGAGGCAAAAGTTGGCATGATCACATCGAGGTACACACGAGAAGAGGACAAGCGGTCACAGCATAGTCCATGAAACTTCTTACTGTTAGCCAAGTCCTCTGTGCTCAGCCTGGTGTTGGCACTGGGAGAAATGCAGAAAGAAAGACAGTCTCTGAGGAATCTCGCTGTGCACATAAATAACACAGTATAAGGCCCTGAGCGTGCTGGTAGAGCTTGTAGTAGACTCAGCAGGGTGAAATGGAAGAAACAACTCAGAGAAGATTCTAGAAATTTTGTAGAGCAATAAGCTCTAAAGCTGTACTCTGAATAGTAGATAGATCAAGTCTTTGCAAGAATGGGTTTTGTGGAAACACAACAATTCCGTTCTAGATGTGAAGTGTTGCGGTTGCTCCTGGGGTGCATTAGCCAGGCTCCCTAGAGTAACAGAACTCAGAGAATGAACCCCTCTCTCCCTCCCTCTCTCTTTACATATGCGTGTGTGTGAAAAAGTAGGCTTTAATGCCAGTGAAGGGATGGACTTGGCAGCAGGATGAGAGCAAGCAGGCAAAGCTAGAGCTTCCTTCTTCCATGTCCTCCTACAGGCTTCCCGCAGAAAGCGTGGCCCAGATCAGATCTGGAGCAAAGACATGTCTTCCCACCTCAAAGATCCAGATTAGAAGTTGATCTTCACGCTTCAGATTAAGCAAAAGTGCCTCACAGGTGTGCCCCCCCATTTTTGGGTTTTAGTTAATTCCAGATGTAGTCTAGTTGACTGCCAAGAACAGCCGTCACGTGAGGCAAGGGAGACTTTGCAGTGCCTTCTGAGTTGGGAGGAGCCTGGCTCTACCTGAAGGGAAGGGACCTATTGTAATCATCTTCATGTTGTTCTTATTGCTGGTTTTTGGTTTTTAGGGTGCTGGGGATGAACTTAGGGTCTTGAACTCTTTAGGCAAGCCTTGCACATCTATGTTTCCAAGAATGCCCAGTGGCTAATTTAACGATGAACTTCTAAAACTTATCTCTTCGAGGCTTTGTTATGGCATCTTCTGTGATGTGGGATCTGCTGGGGTGGGGGTAAAAACAGGCCAGTAGTCACTGGCTGCAGTGCTCCTACAATTTCCAGCCTTATGTGACTTCGAGGGGAGGGGAGCTCTTCCTAGCAGAAATTCGGACATGAGAGTTTATTTTTCTCCAGCACAACCCTTCCCAGCATGCACCTTTTTCCTCAGATGACTTATTTTCCAGGACAGGAACATAACACCTCCTCCAAGGTATGTCAGCTTCTAAAAAGGGCCCGTTTGTGAGGACTTGTCAGAGCTTCAGTTTCAACGTCATTATTGGGGAGGCACCAAGACCGCACGTAGCTCATAGCTAGGCTGAGTTCATGTTTACCTAACACCTTCCATACCAGTAGATCCCAGCTAGCTTACCTGCCTGTGCCAGCACACAGGGGGGAGTAAGCGAAGACAACACCTTACTTCAACACCCCCGCGGCGGGCGCTGGAGAAATGAGCTATCAAGATGCCAGCAGTTTGGAGGATGGGAGGGAATTGGTCTTGAGTCAAGACCTACTTCTTCTTTTTTAAAATTGAATTTTTCTGTTTTCAGTTGTGAAAAAATTTACAGAACTTATAATTTTCATTTTCAAGTCTACAGTTCTGTGGTGTTTGTGTTCCCAATATTATGAATCCCTGCCAGAGTCTCAGAGCATGTTCATCTCCCTAGAAACTCATCACACTTGAAACATTTATTCTATTCCCCCCCCCACACACACACACATGCCCTGCAGTCACTGGCAGCTTCAACTTGTAGTTTTCTGTTTTCACACATTTGCCTAGTCTGGAAATTTTGTATGTTCATGCCCAGTCTTTGGGACCAGGTATGTTTTCAAAGTATGCCTGTGTGTATCGTGGACCATGGCTGAATTCTTCTATACTACACAACATAATAATCCTTGTAATGAGTTCCTAGGGACATACCACATTTTGTTCATTAATTCATCAATTGATGGATATTTGATTTCACCCTTTCATGTGTGTGAATAATGTTGGCATGGGTGTTGGTATGCAGGGATCTTCTGATTCCAGTCTCAGTTAATTTGAGTGTTTCTAGGAGTAGAACATCTGTATCTAGGAGTCGAGCATCTGCTTCTAGGAGTGGAGCATCTGCATCTAGGAGTAGAGTGGCTCAGTGATATCATTGATATCATTGATTCAGGCTAACTTCTGAGGGACCATCTTGTAGTCCCACTAGTGATATAGTGGGTTCCAGTTTCTCCACACCTTCTCCAACCCTCATCCTTTCCTGAGAGTTTGTTTTGATTGTTTTCATTGCCATCCTTGTGGGTGTGAAATGGTGTCTCATTGTGGTTTGATTAGCATTTTCCCAGTCGTGAATATGTTGGCTACCTTTGCATTTGCTTGCTGACCAGTGTGCATCTTCATTGTACAAAAATGTATTCAAGTCCTTTGTTCATGCTTCAGTTGGATTATTCATCATTTTGCTGCTCATTCGTAAGAGTTACTTATGTATTCTAGATGCCAGGTCCTTATCAGATATGATTAATTAGCAATTAATTAGCAAATGTTCCTTGTAGCATGAATAATAAAAATCAGAGACAGAAATTGGGGCTCAACCCAAAAACCAAAGCAAAGTAGCCAAGTCGCTAGAAAACTCTTACCTCGCCTAAGACTGGGTGACCGCAGACTAAGCAGCCACTAATCTCTCCTTGTATTTTATATTTCCTCTAGTGATGGGATTAAAGGCATATGACTCCCTAGTATTGAGATTAAAGGTGTAAGCCACCACCACTACCTGGATTGGCTTCTGCATTGAGTTTGTGTAGCCCAGGGTGTTGGGAGAGGCCGCTTGTTTGTTCCCTGCTGCCCAGACCCTAAAATAATCACACAGAAACCTTATTATTTATAATACTGTTTGGCCAATAGCTTAAGCATATTTCTAGCTAGCTCTTATATCTTTGGTTAACCCATTTCTATTATTTTATATTTTACCATGAGGCTCATGGCCTACCAGCAAGGTTCTGGCTGGCAGTTCGCGCTTTCTCCTCTGGCGGCTCCTTGTCTTCTCACTGATCTGCCTTCTTTCTCCCAGCATTCAGTTCAGTTTTCCCATCCAGCTCTATTCTGCTGAGCCACTGACCAAAACAGATTTATTCATTAACCATAAAAGCAACACACAGAAGGACTTTCCTCATTACCAGGGTAACCTTGAACTCACAGAGATCCATCTGCCAAATTCTGGGTTTAAAGGTGTTGTCACCATTACCTGACCTCTAGTGGCTTTAGCTTTGCTCTGGTCTTCAGGCAAGATTAATTTATTAAAATACAAATAATATACCACTATAGTTTCTCCCATTTTGCAGTTTTCTCTTGCTCCTTTGTAAGATCCTTTGATATATTTTAACTTTTCTTAGATTTTTAAAGTTTCGTGTGTGAGTATTTGACCTGCTTATGTGTATCTGTACCACATGTATACATGGTGTTCAAGGCCATCACATCCCTTGGAACTGCAGTTATGGATGATTGTGAGCCGTCATGTCATCTGGCATGTCAATTACATAAGAAACCACTATGACTTAACAGCAAAAAGATAAACGATCCAGCAGAAACACTAAAGAAAGGATTTGAATGAATGAATCGGACCCTAGGTCTTCCACAAGAGCAACAAGTGCTTTTGACCACTGAGCCATGTCTCCAGCTCCACTTGTTTTGGTTTTTGTTTGTTTTATTTTGTTTTCTTTAGATTGGATCTTGCTACCTACCTATTTGCCCAGGCTAGCCTCCAATTCCTGGGTAGAAGTGATGCTCAGGTCTCGGGCTCCGAGTAGCTGAAGCTACAGGTGTGCCCAGTTTAAAGTTCTTAATTTTATGAAGTCAGTTCTAGTCTTTACTGTTTGGGTACATGCAGGGGCTGTGGTCTGCACAGATATCCTCAGGTTCCGGGCTCTTAGGGTGCTTGAACTTTCGGCAAACAGTAGTGAGAGTGGTGGACTTGTCTTCTCAGAATTCCAGCTGCTTCGACCAAGTGCCTCAGTGAGGAAAATGCCTCTCTGTCCTGAGCTCTGAATCTAAGCCAGAAATGTCCACAGGGCTGATGTCTGCAGCTTCCCTGTGTCTTCTGCCTGGGTACTCACATAGACTTCTCCATGTGTGTGCCTGTCTAACTCCTGATCGCCTTTCCATACAGATCAGGCCCATTGGTATGTCATTTTACCCTATGACAGGTCCAGTCTCCAAGTACATAATCATTCTGGGGTTGGCTTCAACATGGAGAGAGAGGTGGAGCAGGGAGATAGATATCTTCCTGGCTTGAAAGGGCATACATCCTGCCTGATGGCTCTGGAACAGGAACGAACCTTCTGATACAGGAGGCCACTCTACTCCTCTCGGTCTGAAGCTATCTGGATCCCTCAGAGAGGTGTTGGGGTGATCTGGGTCCTGACCTTCTTTGTTCTCTTGCAGGATGAATGAGCGTGACCGTCTGATCAAGCGACTTAGCAGGAAGACACCCCCGACCCTCTTCCGAGCAGGCTCCATCCAGCAGTGTGTCACCCGTAAGTGACAGTGGGTAGCAGTGGGTGGCAGATGGCACGGGGCATAAGACAGCCAGGCCAGGGATGGCTACCACACCTGACAGAGTGAGAATACTTTCTGGGAACTGAAGGTCACAAAATTCTTTGTGAGTACACTAATGGTCTGCTGGGAAGTTCCGCTGAACTCTGCCTGCCAACAGAGACATTCTCAGTGGGCAGAGAAGGATGGTATTATGTTACCTGCCAGCCCCTCCACTCCTCCCTATTTCCCAAGCCCAAGAAAGGTATAGCAAAGCCCTGAGGGCACAAAATCAGAGACTCAAGCAGAGAGCACCCATATACAACAGGCCGTAGTGCTGTGTTGTGGCTTCTAGGTCATCGTCATGGGCTCTGGGTACAGCCATGTTGAAGGGGTGAGGTAGAAGTCAAGGCATGAGGATTGATGGGATTCTCCAAGGAGAGCAGTCTGTAGGAGTTCTCTCTGGACTCACACTGCAGGGGTTCTCTCTGGACTCACACTGCAGGGGTCCCCTCTAGACTCACACTGTAGGGTCTCTTCTGGACTCACACTGCAGGGGTTCTCTCTGGACTCACACTGCAGGGGTCCCCTCTAGACTCACACTGTGGGGGTCCCCTCTGGACTCACACTGTGGGGATCCCCTCTGGACTCACACTGCGGGGGTCCCCTCTGGACTCACACTGCGGGGGTCCCCTCTGGACTCACACTGCGGGGATCCCCTCTGGACTCACACTGTGGGGGTCCCTTCTGGACTCACACTGCGGGGGTCCCCTCTGAGACTCACAGCACTGGGTTCCTATCCTGCCACTTTACCCCTCTGTGTCTGCATTTGTAAAATGGGAGCAATGTGAAAACCCAGCTGGGGTTGTTGGGAGAGTAAAATGAGATCATATATATGGAGCTCTAGAAGGGTGTTGGACCTAAAGAGTTCAGTAGGTGTTAGATATTGTGGTTATTGTTCAGTTAGCTGAGTAGCTCTGGACAGCATATGTATTTCTCACAGTTTCAACTTTTTCCTCTGGAAAAAGAAAATAGAATTGTATGGCATCCTTACACATTATCACAGGAAGTATATAAAGCCTTTAGGATGGATACATTCGCACTATGGACCACACTGCTTCCCTAACAAATGTCTCAGAATAATCACAGGAAGAATATGTGCAGCCAGGCCAGGATGACAAGTTCAAAGTTGCAGGAGCTACAAAGTGAGTTGAAGGCCAGCCTGGGCAACCCAGTGAGATCCTGTCTCAGAAAGTGAAATGAGGGCTGGAGACAGAAGTCAGTGACAGACCTCTTACTCAGCATGCACAAGGCCGAGGCTCATGTTTCAGTATCAAAACAATTACATGTGTTCTCATACATCTAAAAGGAAAGCTAGAACTCTTAACATGACCTCATGGTTTTCTTAAATCAACACTTGAAAGTCAAAATAAAAAAAAGTCTACTGAACAGATGCAAGAAATAAGACAGCTTCTAAAAGTATACCACATTGATTCCAACCTTTAGTGGAGGGCTGGAGAGATGGGTCAGCAGTTAGGAACACTAACTAGCTACTCTTCCGGAAGACCCAAGTTCAATACTTAGCACTCACATAGTGGCTCAGAATCATCTGTGACTCCAGGCCCAGGGAATTTGATATCTTCTTCTGGTCTCTGCAGGCACTCAGGGTGCACAGACCTATATTTAGATACACACTCAGACACAAAAAATAAAAATAAATAAAATCTCAACAAAACCTTAAACCCTCAATGAGTAGTATTGGAGCCTGTTAAACAGCTTAGAATGCTCCTGCCGTTTCCAGCAAGACTTTCAAGTGCCAGAGCTAGCTCTGGATCTCAGAAGGCCTGTGTAATATCTCCGAGCCTTGGCTGTCCCCCCTCCAGCTGTCCTACTGTCCCAGACCCCAGCCTCCTGGAAACCTGAGAGACTCTGATCTTCAGTGCTCTGTTGTCACCATGGTTTGTAGAAGGGACAGAACTTAAGTCAGAATCTTTAGCAATGGTTGCGACTAGGTTCAGGCATCAGGGCAGAGCCTCATAACTGAATCCTGTGACTATATTGGGGGCGAGGGATAGAGAGACAGAGACCAGAAGTCATGTGCACATCCCTGTCTCTTGCCATGTGATGTCCTATGCTACCTTGGGACCCTGCCAACACACACATCAGTAGATATGGTCTCTCAACCTCTAACTTCCAAACCTGTGAGATGAAATAAATCTTTGTGAGGTTCTCATCTTTGAATGTTCCATTGTAGTGATGAAAACTAGACTAATACAGCTCTCATTACCGGCTGGTGTGCAGCACTAATAACTGAAATCAGTATTTCCTACACAGCCTAAATTTCCTCATCAGAACCATGGTTCACATCACCTCTGAAATAATACTTTTGTTAAACTACTATCAGATCTCAGTATCAAGGAAATAGAGTGTAAAAATTTTATTCTAAAATGGGGGGGGTGAGGGAATAACTTGAGTTTGTCAGCTTGACTTTCACCAAATGTCCCACCCCAACAAGACAAAACAACTAAAGAAATAAATCACACACCCCTCCATCACTGCCCCTCTCGTGAGCCTTTTGTAGATTCTGGTGGGATCTAGGAGTAGGAGCAAGGGAGGTTCCCAAGTTGGATCAGGAAATGCTTCCTCTAGGTCCCCAGCTCCTCACCAAGACTCCCTATGATGAACTCAAGTGAGAAATGCAAAGAGTTGGAGATTCTCCTGACTCCCCATAGTGGTGTGGGAGAATTGTCTGTATTCTGTCAATCATGTTTTGAATAAACACTGATTGGCCAGGCAGGAAATAAAGGTGGGTCAACCAGACGGGAAGTAGAGGTGGGACAATGAGAACAGGAGTATTCTGGGAAGAAGGAAGATCTTTCCACAGTCCTGCACAGACCACCAAAGAAGCAGGATGTGGCTAACACAGATAAAAACAATGGGTTGATATAAGTTATAAGCATTAGCAAAAAGCCTGAGCTAATGGGCCAATCAGTTTATTATTAATATAGACTCTCTGTGTGATTTTCTTTGGGACTTGCCGGCTGTGGGAACTGGGCAGGACGGAAACCTCAATAAGCAGACACTCATGTTACACCGTAGGGATGCAAATACCAGATAAATGTCCCCCAAATTAACCTAGAAAGACACCCTGTTTCCTGGCCAGGCTTTGGGGTTGGCAGGTATAGTCAGTGAGTGACCCCGTGACCTATCTTTTTGCTGGACCTGTGCCAGCCTAATTTCCATCAGACTTGGTTTCTAAAAGAAGAGATTTTCTGCCTAGGAAAACCTTACCCCTTCCTAGAATAAATCTATCAGCACATTGCCCTCCCTCCCTCCCTCCCTTACTTCTTTCCTTCCTTTGCATTCAAGAGGGAACTAGAACCTTATACCAGGCAAGCCCTCTGCCGTTGACCAAGAGTGCTAGAGCTCTTTTTACTTCCCATTGAGATGGTTTTCAATCTATTGCCCCACCTAGCTTTGAACTTACTATCCTCCTGCCTCAAGAAAGCCATTTGGTCACACTCCGCTCACCTGAGAACAGGTCAGGATGAAAGTGAGTATTGCCTGTCTCTCTGAAGTGAAGCCTAAAAACCCTCACACAGAGTTAACTGAGGCAGCCCCTTACCAGCCCCTATTGCCAAGAAATTAAGACTCTTCCAGAGTTGCGTGTTCAAAACAACACCCCTAACTGGTCTTTATTATTCATTTACTTATGTTTTGATTACTTATGTTTGAGTTAACCCTAATAATATTTATATCTTAACATGCATTCATTCACAACCTTCATCTATAACCCACATCTTAGGGTTCTATTACTGTGATGAGACACCGTGACCAAAATGCAAGTGGGGGAGGAAAGAGTTTATTTGGCTTACACCTCAGCATTGCTGTTCATCACTGAAGGAAGTCAAGGGCAGGAGCTCAAACAGGGCAGGAACCTGGAGGAGGGAGCTGATGCAGAGGCCATGGAGGGGAGCTGCTTACTGACTTGCTTCCCATGACTTGCTCAGCACTACCTTCTTATAGAACCCAGGACCCACAGCACAGGGATAGCACCACCCACCATGGGCTGGGCCCTCCTCCATTGGTCACTAATTGAGAAAATGCCTTACAGCTGGATCTCATGGAGGCATTTCCTCAACTGGAGGCTCCTTCCTCTCTGATGACTCTAGCCGGTGTCAAGTTGACACACAAAACCAATCAGTACAACCCCCCAAACACACACACAGACACAGACAGACACACACACACAGACACACACACACACACACACACAGAGAGAGAGAGAGAGAGAGAGAGAGAGAGAGAGAGAGAGAGAGAAGGACTGGAGTGATTAGAGGTAGGACTTGCCTTGTCCCGGGCCATTTCATCTTACAGAGAAGCAAACCCAAACCCAGACAGCTTCACCAGTCCAAGGTTACAAAGCCTAGTAACGGCCAAGCAAGGACAAGAAGTTCCCTTTTGTGCCCCCTGTACTCCAGCCATCTGGTCACCACCCAGGATACTTGCCCAGCCAACTGAGAACGCTGTCTTCTTAGAGGGAGCACAGTAGTCCTCTCCTCTCTTGCCTCATTCCTAGACTCTCTCTGGAAAGCCTGCCCTTTACCACAATGGCTTCCTTCAGACCAAAGGGTCTCCCCGGTGGGTCACAGCAGCCACAGCCGTCATTCCAGCAGTACATCCCATCCAGGGACAGCTGCGGAGACCTGACAGTCCTCAGGGACACACAAAACATTCCTTGTTAGAGGCCCAGGGAATGCACATCGCCAAGGTTAACTGTGGTGAAAACAGCCTTGGTACCAAAGGACACACTGGGGTTTCGTTGTTCTTGTTGTTGTTGTTGTTGTTGTTTTGTTTTGAACTAGATTTTGCTTTGAACTATTCCAAGAAAGACTGTCCTCTTGGACTGCAGTAAAAATGCCTCACAAAGCACACCTTGTATGTGGTCAGGGCAGAGCTGAGGCAGAGGGGCAGCAGCTCCTCCTCTTCACAAAGAACTCCAGCAAGCCGTGGCCCATTTCTAGAATATCTCTGGGAACAGGGTGAGACACAGCCTTTGTTCCTTACCTCACTTTACCTGAGGTGTCCTTACCTGTGTGGACAGCACTATAAGGAAACCCCTTCTAGACAGAGGTTTCTGTCCCACCGGGTCCTGCAGCCCTTCAGTCCCAAAGAAACACACAGAGGTCTACATTAATCATAAACTTGTTGGCCTATTAGTTCAGGCTTCTTACTAACTCTTATAACTTATATTAGCCCATAATTCTTGTCTGTGTTAGCCACATGACTTGGTACATTTTTCGGCGAGACAGTCACATCTTGCTTCCTCTGTGTCTGGATGACGGCTGCAGACTGAGTCTTTCCTCTTCCCAGAATGCTCCTGTTCTCATTGCCCCGCCTCTACTTCCTGCTTGGTCGCCCTGCTGCGGCGCGCTTCCTGACCAGCAGGAATGAACGCCACTAAAAACGAGAATTCCTTCTCTATCACGTCTTTATTCGGAGCACTCGGTTGAGGAAAATTGGGGGAAGGGAAGAGAGAGTGCAGGGACAAGAGAAAACTTAGAGAGAGCGAGTAGAGCCCAGAGGCAGCTGCTTTTAAACGGTGGAGAGGCTTGAATGCTGTCCTGATTGGTTAATGCCATTTGCTGGTCTGAGCATGTGCAGGCAAGGGTGCTCAGCCCCATGTGGCTAAGCCAGGTATGGACTTGTATACCTCCAAACTGCAGGACCACCTGTGCCTCCAGGTGGCTCCCTACACCCTACCTATATTTCCTGCCTGGCTACTGGTCAATCAGCATTTTATTAAACAAGTACAAGAAACAAATCTTTACAGGGTAAAACCATTGTCCCACAGCAGCCCCTGTCCCCAGGGCCTGAGGACAGGGTGTGGCTTCAGTGGAAATTCCCAGCCAGGCTGGCTTCTGCCTCTACTCAAGAATCACCCCACTTTTGGGGAGTACCAGGGGTGTGTGTGTGTGTGTGTGTGTGTGTGTGTGTGTCACAGGACAACTTTGTAGGCTCAGTCTCTCCTTCCACCTTTATGTGAGTTCCAGGGTTCAAAGTCAGTTCCCAAGTTTAAATAGCAAGCACCTGCTGAACCCTCTCCCCAGCCTCCATTTGGCTTTGGCCTGGCTATGGGATCCATGCTACACTGGGAGCTGCTTCCCTACGACAACCAAGTGGTGGATCCAGCACCAATAATAAAAACCCAGAGACAGATATAAGGGTTAAAGCTGAAGATCAGAGAAGCAGAGCAGTCAGCCACTAGAGAGACCTTTTACCTCTCCCGATGCTCAGACCAAAGTGGGTGATCCTCAGACTGCCTAGCCAGCGCTGTGTCCCCATCAAACCTCAGGCTCCACACTCCAGTTAGTTCCTGTCTCTTCTTTATAGATCTCTCTCCACCCAGCCATACCACTCCTGTCTCCACCTCCCTAGTGCTGGGATTAAAAGCATGTGCTACCACTCCCTGACCTCTAGTGACTTAGCTTTGCACTCTGATCTTCAGGCAAGCTCTATTTATTAAAATACAAATAAAATATCACAGGTTGGCTTTCCTGTTTGGGGTGTCATTTTTATTGGATATGGGCAGCAGGCAGGAGTGCGTGTCTCTGCATCTCTGCTCACACAGGGTCCGTCTTCCCACTGTCTCTGCTTCCTCAGTCTCCCTGACTTCATCTTCCCTCCTTTGACTCCCAGGTCTGAAATTTCCTCCCGACTGCCCAGACCCTGTGTCCTCAGGGGACCCCCAGTGTCTATGCCCACTATGCCTAGGAATCCTTAGGGCCCACCCAAGCCCTTAGACTTCTGTGGAATAGCTGGCAGGCTCATTCTCCTGAAGGACGGGAAGCCACCCTAGGGACAGGGATTCTGGGTTCTGACCATACAAATGAACAATAGCATGGAGCTTGCCCCTCCAACCTTCTGCCAGCCTGTCCTACTTGTGACTGTGTCTTCCCACCCTGCCGACTTTTCTCTCTGTGAACATCTGAGGAGATTACCGACCCAAATCAACAAGCTGACAGCTGCCTGCCTTTTCTGATTTCTTTTTCTCCTTTTAGAGAATATGGCAAGAGAGGGAGGGTATGACTCAGAGCGCTTACCTAGGATACAGGAGGCCTTGGGTTCCATTCCCCATTGGGTTCCATCACCCACACTATGAAAAATTTTTAAAAAAATGTTTAAAAATAGCACATTGGCGATCAGACCGCCCCGTTGATGAAGCACAGCAGGAAGACAGGATCCCGACAACTGTCAGGATTTGACTGTGCTCTAACTGATAGCACCAGGACTTCTGTCCCTCTGCCACAGCAAGAGTTCTCAGGACTTGTCACCCTGCCCAGCTGTGCTTCCTGGATCTGTGACTTGGGGAAGTAGAAACGTCTCTGGGCCTCAGTTTCCTCAGCCGTGAAACGGGAACGTAGTATCTTGTGCCGCCGATGGGCGGGTTCCTTGAGCCGTTTTCCAGCTGTGTATAGAAGTGACGCTTGTCTCATCACCCTGTGAGGCTCAGTCCTTCTGTGGTCACGGAGCCATTCACTAAATTTGCCCTCTCGTGTGTTCTTTCTCCTTGATTACTCAGCAACAAACCCACTTCAATTACTCACCTGCCGGAACCAGTCCGACATACAGACTGGAACTCTCCGAGCATCCCAGGCGCTTTGACGGCTTCGCTCTTAAGGGTGTCTTTCCTGACGTGTTTATAAATAGCATCAGGCAGATGAGGGACCTTGCATCTTGATAGATGGTAGGGGAGTGGGGTCGTGGCCCACTAGTCCATGTTTACATTCTCTACATTGAGCCCCCCAAAATTAGAAAACCTGCCTGCTATGGTTTGAGTGCCCTGCAGAATACATGTGGGCTTGCGATTGCTCTGATGACCGAGTGGAGGGGGACGCTTTAGGGGTGACGGTGTCACGTGAGCTCTATTGCAGCCAATGGATTAACGTTGTTGTCCAGGAGTGAGGCTGGCACCGGCCACGCTATGTCGCAGCAAGGAAGTCCTCACCAGGTCCGGCCTCCTGACGTTGGACTCCCAGTCTGCAGAACTGTAAACCAAACAAACTGCCAGTTTATACTTCACCTGGTCCATGGTATTTTTTTCCAGGCACAAAAAACATAGTCCTTCCACTGTAAGCCATTCCCACCCGTTTGATCAGCCCCCTGCCACCTCACTCCCTCTTGACCATGGTCCCCTTTGCTTTTGCAGGTGTCTTCTTCTCAGGTATCTGTACCCACCGCTAAGAAAGTTCAGTGACCACGCAGTTCAGTGGGGTCTTCCTGGTTTTCATGGGACCATGGGAAAACACAGAGATTTACATTACAATTCATAACAGTAGCAGAATTACAGTTATGAAGTAGCAACAAAATAATTTTATGGTGGGGGGGTTCAGCACAACATGAGGAACTGTATTAAAGGGGCGTGGCACCGGGAAGCTTGAAAATCACTGATCTAGAATGTTCCCTAACCCACTTCTTCCTTTGCGTTTCTTTGTAGACGGGTATGCCTTTTCTCAAGAAGAGCATGGAGCTGTCACCCAGGAGGAAATAGTCCGTGCTTATGACACCACCAAAACGAAGTCAAGGAAGAAATGAGGCGACTTTCCCGCACGGCTCCAGGGAAAGAGATTCTTTTTGGCGCAAGCAGTGTTAACACGACTTTGTGAGAAGAGACTGGCGCCCGCAGCTCAACACCAGAAAACACATTTCTGTGGCCTTAGCCGACCAGTTTGTTAGCAGCTGTCTTGTCCCCTTGCAGTCCCAGGGTATAGGCATCGGGAAGCTCTTCTCCCAGCTTGTCCGCCGTGCTTGGCCCAACTTCTGTTTACGGTGTTATGAAGCATTCAACTGGGCTCTGTGAGGTGTGAAATTAAAAAACTACGTTTCACCAATGCTCAAACATCAACGCTAGTGGTTCTGGAAGAAAGGGAAGGGGGCATTATGTTACTAGAGACCAGTCCTGTGTAATTGGAACAGGGTACCCTTACTTCCTGTTCGGTGCATGTCCAGATCATGCAAGCCTCGCTTTCTGCAGACTGCTCACTCACTTTGATTCCCGTTTTGTTTGCGTGAAGTCGGCATAAACTTCTTGATTACACTGAAATCAGAAAACCTTATGGTTGAAGGACAATCCTGAGAACATTTCTTTGGCTCTTTTGGCCCCAGCCCCAGCAAGGCAATCAGCCAGAGTTCCATGCCTTCTGCACCCACCGGTTTTAGGTGCAGGCCTTAGGTCTTGCCATTGCTGCCCTGTGCTCTTGTCCGCAGATCTGTACAGCTGGCCTCTGGGTGTGGTGCCTCGCAGCTGGCAGCCACCCATTCAGGTCCCATGTGTCTTTGTTCCTCTCTCCATGCAGATGTGGATGTCAGAATCTTCTTACCTAGCCTCATCTGCCCTGCCCTGCCCCGCCCCACTGCTGCCTTCAAGCTCCGTGGCTGAACCACACCTAACCTAAACACTTAACTGTCTTTTTTGAGGGGATCCCGTGGGTAAGGGGAGCAGGCCCTGCATATCACTTCTGAGCTAGGCCTCTGGCAGCATCTCAGAATCGATACCTGCCTCTAGATGCTCAAAGCCCATTTTAGGCTTTCCGCAATTTGGAGGTGAGTTTGTGTCTGTGCACTGAAGGGGCAAAACTGGCACTCTGAAATTCTAGAATCTGGGTGAGCTTGGGGTGGAGGGTAAGCACAGGGCACCCCACCTGAGATCTCTCTGGAAGGTGGCAAAGGACACCAGACTCAGGAGGCAGACACGGAGGACGTTTTCACCATATCATACTGGAAGTTCTCAAGGTCCTACTTTTGATGGACAGTTATAATGATCAACCCATGTATGCTGTCGCAGAAACCAGACCTTGTCCTGCAGATATTTTGTCTGGTTGATGCCCACCTAGCATTGAATCACATACTTTGCAGTCCAGGCTAGCCTCAGACTCTCAGCAACCCTCAGCCTCCTGCATATTAGGGTTATAGGTGTGAGTTGCCACGCTCGGCACCATACACAGCTAAGAAAAACAATTCCAAACATTTTCAAGTTCATAACTTTTAAAAATATTAACATGGTCCCCTTTCTGTACCTGGCAAGTGTTAAGCCCAAGGGCCTCTTTCTGGACAGTGACTTGGTCTCTCAATCAAGGAAGGGAAGTGCCTGTTCCAAGCTTGGGCCACTGCAGGCCCCCACTCTGAACTGGAACAGAACCTGGATGCTCCAAGCCTGCGTGCGAGAACTGGGGGCTCTCAGAAAATGCGGGCCAGCCTCAGCATGCTTTCTTCCCTTTATTTTGGCTGCCGAACTGGAGTTTTTGGATGGCTTAAAGTAAATACCCCTGGGCACTTGTTACTGGGTGAACTGGTACGATACCACCAGGGATGCATGCTAGCTTAGGAAATAAAGCAGCATTAGGGGGGAATGGCTGAGCAGTCCAAGGTGCCGCGTTCAGAAAGAAGAGATGCTACACTTTGCTTTACTTAACGCTTTACTTTTGGAACATCAGAGATGAATGGGCACCAAAAAAACAAACAAACAAACAAACAAACAAAAAATTTGGTTATGATTTGCTTTGAGTAAGAAAACTGATTCTCACTTAGAGCATGTCCAGGAGGCTGAGATGGCCTGAAGGGAGGCAGGGTGGTACAATTAACAAGAATCTTGCAAGTCACCTCTCTTTGCTCCTTGAGGCAAGTAAAAACTCTAGTGTGCCCAGCAAGTTGGAATCCTGACAGACTGTACCATGTGGGAGAAACAGCAGGAAGTGTGCCTCAGATTAGGGGGGCCAGCCATGGTGTACATTTTACCCAGAGGGGTCGGGGCAGAACTGCGGAGAGCAAAGGAAAACCAACCGGATGTGCTCTAGGCTCTTTGCAAGTTTTTTTCCTCCCTCCCTCCCTCCCTTCCTTCCTTCCTTTCTTCCTTACTTCCTTCTTTCCTTCCTTCCTTTCTTCCTTCTTTCTTTCTTTCTTCTGTTCTTTCTCTTTATTTCTTTCTACTTTAAAGGCTAGATTTATTTGAAGGAAAAAAAATACAGAACAAACCCTCAAACCTAAGGATGGAATTTAATATCTCAAGACATCCCCCAAGTAACATCTACAGATTACAAATAATTTTCATAGAAATATCTTTGCACAAATTTTGATGTATTCAGGAATGTGTAAGTTGACCCCTGATTTTATTTTAACAGAGGAGCAAAGAGTGGGGCATGGCGACTTCCTCTCAGATGCCTCTGTCTGGAAGGGAAATAGACATGAAGAGGGTAGTTACCTCTTCATTGTCCACAGCCGATGGGTTTTTACCCATTCAGCTATGGGTACCTCTCTGAAAGCACGCTTCCTAGCTATGGCCAATCAAGCCCGCTGGATAAGTTCTTGCCATGCCCACTGACGCAGCCCACTAAACCAACCCTCCTGCCCAGCAAGCCCAAGGCTTACACATTAAGACCAAAGTCTCATTTGTCTGCAGGGACCCTGACTTACCGCAACAGGGAAACCTGCCGTCTTTGGAACTGACCTCTACAAAGTTGCACAGCAATGCAGATAGGTCAAGCAACTGTGTTGCAAGAGAAGCCTTATTCAGTAGTTCTTTGCATTATCCTTTATTCTTTTTATTTATTGATTTTATTGATTTTTATTGCTCTCTACATTTTTCTCTGCTCCCCTCCCCTTCATGGTCCCCATGCTCCCCATCATCCTTTATTCTTGAGGGAAGCTAAGAAACCCACCCCCTTGAGCAGAAAAACCTCACAATGTAGGTCACATTATAAACCCAAGCACTAGCATGAGCGCCCATGAAGGAAACTTACAGAAACCTTAAACCACCCCAGTCAAGGCTAAAGGCCTCCACTCCATCCTCCTCGTTTATAGACCCCTAGTCAACACGCATGTCCACCAGTCGGAGTACTCTGACCTCCAAGTGGGGGAGATGTGAAGCACCGGAAACAGGCAGACTGGGGGCAGGGTGTGAGCAGGAATCAAAGACATCACAGAGCTGGCTCACTTGAGAGAAACAGTGGTTCCTCAGACCACAGCTTCTGGTGGCCAAGATACCAGGCCTGTGAGTTCAGGGGTGCGATTTACAGAGACCGCTTTGGGGAGGCTGATGCTGTCATCAGGAACATGAGGTGACCAGAGGGACAAGGTTTTAAAAGAATGTGGGCATATTTGAAAGTTTAGACAGGGCAGTGTTTAGAAGGGGCAAAACAGGATGTGCAAGACTAGTTTGATTTGCCCTTGAATGCTCCAGGGCAGAGAGACTAGGAGAAAATACAGGAGGTGGAGGTCTACACAGTGTGGTTGCCCTCCTCCATTCTGTCTTCTCCATCCACGACGGGAGAAGCATTCTTGCTTGCAGAACTGAACTTGGAGGCTGGATTCTCCTCAAATGTCTTTCGCTTGGGCAGATCTGGAGTCTTGAGTCTTTGTCCCACCTTTCCTCCCCAGCTCCTTCCCATGGTCTTTGCTCCCCTCATCTCCAGGACCACAGCTGGAGTCCCCACTTTGGCCTTTGGGACCCTCACCCCATCTCCTTAGCTTTCTTCTTCCCTTGCTGGTCCTTGCTCAGAGGGCTGAGCCAGAGCGACTTTCTCTCTGTCACTGTGTCTGAGCTCTGAGGTCGAGCAGGAGGGTTAGGGCATCGCTATCCCCACACATTCTCCTCTGGTAGAGAGGCTGGCGTTACCTTTAGAGGCTAGTCAATTTAGGAGGTTTAGAGAGTAGAAAATGGCAGTCTTCTCTCTTGAATGGTTTGTTTTCTAGAGTCTTCTTCTTTGTGTGTTTCTGCCAGATGTCACTGCAGCCCCGGTCTGCTACGACTCGCTTCCTGTCCGCAACTGTTCTCTTTCTTGAGCTGCTTCGTTTGACCCACCGGTGTCTCTCGTGGGGTCGACCATCTGGTTTTGGTTCGTCCAGCTGATGCTGCAATGCCTTCTGCTCCTTCTGTAGCCCTGCCCCCTTCTACTTTTCTTCTCTAGCAGCTGTGTCAACAGGCTTTGCCCTTCCAAAGATAGAAGCTGCTCAACTCTACTGGGAGGTACTAGCAAAGGAAGCATCTTCCTTGGGAATATCCCAAGGCTTTAGATTCAGTTTGGGGTTGGGGTTGGGGGGCTCTGTCATCATGCCTATAATCATCCGGAGAGTAATCATCCTTGGAACTCTATGACCCTTCGTCCCATCTGTCATACCTGCCTTTATAGCAGTCCCCACCTTCTCTGTAGTCAGCAACCCTACAGTACCCACTACCAAATTCTCTTCTGCCAGTGCCTAGCCTGCAGTCACAGCCTTGGTCATCATAGCGATCCTGGCCTCCAGAGCAATATCCACATCTCAGCATGGGCCATCCTGATACCTGTCTGAAACCCATCCTGATTCTGCTCTGAATCGTACCGATCTCAACACTTGTCTCCCAAGTTACCATCACCTCTTCTAACTGGGTACTTCTCAAAGCCGTCTGCAGCAGGATGGGTCCTCTGGTCTGTGTTTTGTTAGAAATCTAAATTTCTGTCTTGACCCAAAGAACGATTATCCCTGTCTTTGTCCAGGGCTTGATCAGCGACTCATTTGATTTTCCCCCTGTTACCTAGAGACCCAGAGCACTGAGCAGATCACCCAGGTCCTCAAAGTCTGCATAGCCCAGCCTGTTCAACCTGTCAGGATGGCTGGGTTCACGTGACGAGTCTATCACACTGGTATTTCATCCTCTAAAGAACTCGTACGGAATCTTCTGTCACATCACAGGGCAGGTTCCCTAGGAAAATAATGCAGGGTGGTGAGTTGGGAAGACAGCTCTGGTGGGTGTTTGGTTTCTGAGCAGCCTGTGGAGCAGTGGAGAGGACGGAATGATCCGTTGGAGGTGCCCTGTACACGCCATCAACAGTACCATGCGAGTCCTTGACACACCTCTCCAGATCACTTATCACATCAGCCCAGCTAACTGTTTAGGAGACATAGCTGCTTCCGCCAGCCATCCTCAGCCAGAAAGTCTGTTAGAAGATGGGCCTCCCCTTCCAAATTTTCTGTTTTGCTGAGGCCACCATGTTGGGGGCCGGAGTGGGTGGGGAAGACAGGAGCCAAAAATAATTTTCATGTGGGAACCAAACCCATTTGGAAAGATGGAATTAAAATTCAGCTTTTTGTCAGATACTTAGCCCTCTCTTGGGCTTGAAGGCTTTTAAACCAGATTAGTGAATGAAGGTGTTTGTTTGGGTTCTTTGTTTGTTTGTTTTCTTGTCTTTTGACTTTATGCTATGTTGTGTACTTTTCTGGAGCGTATTTACTTCCTTTGAGAAGCAGACTAAACACTCTCTGTACTAAACTGTCTCTGCAGTAATGAGATATACAGGCAGGAGAAATCATTTCTGGGAGGGATTGTTTTCAATTTTTTTTTTCTGTCCTGATTAAGCTTTCTCCTAGCCAAATGACTAAACTGGGTTTCTAGGCAAAGCAGCTGTCATGGTGTGTGATGCGTACTATTTATGCAGGGCCCACTGGGGAGTCAGGTCATTGGGCTATCTTTAAACTGAGGTCAGAATGTCTCATACACAACCCCTCCCTGGGGAACAGAGTAGCCTGGACTAAGTTATGCACACTGGCTGTCAGCTCAGAGGAAATGTCATGTGGGTCATGACACTCCTGTCACATAGCCGTGAATCTTGGGCTGGCAGGTCACATTTGGTCAGCACTTCCGGGTTTGCGCTAAGATGGGGTTGGGGCTGGGGCCGCTCCCAGAGGTTCTTATGTGTGGCTCGATCCTGTACTTGAAACTGTAAACAGTGCAGCCAGTGTCCCTTCAGCTTAGTTCTGGGTTCAGCTGCTCACTTCACAGCCACAGGGATGATTGCTGAGTGGATAACCCACACTATAATTGGAGACAATACCCTGCTCAAGTCTACCAGGCAGCCTGGCAGCTCCGCCTAGCTGGTCAGGATCTACAGTGTGATACTCCAGGAAGCAGAGTTGATGTATCTACTCTGTCTTGGTGCAGAATATTCCAGATTTCTGGGTCAGTGTTACTTTCCCCAAGTCCCCACACTCATGCAAACACAAAGACAAAAGCATGAGAGCGAGGTATAAACTGCTCTGGTGAAAAGTGAAAGTGGTGCTGCCTCTTCAACATTGAGAGAGAAATGGACCAGCCGGTGACCCTGGGCTCCTGCAGAGCCCAGCTGGGCATTTGCTTTTCTTTGCCAAGCCTTCAAACATGCCCGGCAAAAATCGATGATGGCTAATCAAGAAGCAATGAGTGATTTGGTTATTGTTTTGAGATAAATTCTTAGGAAGTCCAGCCTGGCTTTGAACTCACTATGCAGCTGAAGCTGCCCTTGAACATCTGACCCTTTTTGCCTCCTTTGTGTTGTATGGAATGCTTGTGTAGCTGTGCTGGGGATGGAACTCAGGACCTTGTGAAAGGCTAGACTAATGTTTGCCGTTGAGCCACGTTATGTTCCCAATCGGTGGATGTTTGTTTGTTTGTTTGTTTGTTTTGTTTCTTAAGCAAAACTAGGTAACAAGAGTCTGAAGATGTAAATGGATAGGTAGGCTTTCAGGTCAATTTTTTTTTAAAAAATAAAGAAAGCTATCCTGTATAATCTCTCATTTGTGATCATAATGAGCCTTTCTTTTGAATCATGAAGATGACCCTTTGCCGTCACCCTTCTTGTCCTGGGATTTGTCTTAAGCCGTAGCCGAGTGTCTGCGGCCCTGCTGGCAGAGGAGGTGGGCTTTGTCTGGAATGCATGAAAGGGGCTGCACAGTGCAGCCACGGTGTGAATCACTGCCCAGGGTCATTGTTCCCAAGTCACTCAAGGGGTGCTTTAGCTTCAGCGTTTGGAATGCAGCCTTCACCTCCTGGGCTCTTTAAAAACTCAACAGAGAAATTGGCCGGACAGTTCTGAAGTGAGAACTCAGTAAAGAAATTGGTTTATTGGGTCAAATCAAGAGATGGTGTGCCTTCTGGTGTGGCGGCACACACCTGTGGTCCCAGCCCTCAGGAGGCTGAGGAACAAGAATTGGAGATCCGCCTGGGCCACATGGTGAGTTCTAGGCCAGCCTGGGCTACATAGGAAGACCCTATCTCAAAAAAACTGAACAGAACAGATGTCATAGTCTCTGCATGAACATGCTTGAATTATCAAATGTAACAATGGGAAAGTTAAAATAAAGGCCCCGCAAAATAAGAGCGCGTGCATCAGTTGGCTGTGTTGGTAATTCTGTGTTGGGTCGAAGGCAGTTGTCTATGTCAGTATGGTAAGGGGATATTATCTCAGGCTAGCCTTAACTGAACGTCATAATGAAGGGTTTCCCATGGGGAGCAGAGGTACCCACAAGATTCCCACAGCGGCACTATTAAGTGTGCCTAGAAGCGAGAGGCCAGTACTCAGCATGGAGTGTGGTACCCTTCATTCACACATGTCTTCTGAGCACCCGTGTCCATCCTTTCCCCTTCCCCGCACTTCACTGACTTCCACATCTCAGACTGTGTGTGCCCTGGTGTTTCTAAAGCTCCCCACTCACCCCAGATGCGTGATTTCTTGCGTGGACAGAGGAGGGGGTGGAAGCAACATAAATCCAAGTAGTCAGAAGCTCTGCGAGTTAGTGAAAGCCTTGAGCCGAGAGGGGAGAGGTCACCCCACCCCCAGCCCAGCCTAGCCTTAGGAACACCTCTCAGCCATCCCCAGGGAGAGGAGACAAAGGACCGATTCTTTCTCCACCCAGGCTGGCTCCTGTTCGGATGACAAACTCCTGCTCTCGCTGCCTCTGAGATAGCTGCTCTGCTCCCTCTCCCAGGCGTAGGACCAAGAAAAACATGCTCACAGGATTCGCCCACAGGCATTTCTTCTGACCTGGCTCAAGAGAGGAAGGAGACCTGTTTGTTTGAGAAACCAGGAGCAAAGTGTCAGGTGCCTGCGATTTATGGCAGAGATGGGAAGAGGGAAGTTGAAACAGCATCACCGCTCAAATCATCATCCTGTCCTGGAAAGCAGGGGTCAGGAGGGCTTATCAAAAGCCCAGAGCCCTTCCTGGTGGTGCATGCCTGCGATTCCCTGTGCTCTGAAGGCTGAGGCAGGCGAATGAGGAGTTGGAGGCCAGCTTGGGCCACATGCAAAGTCCTATAAAATAAGATAAAAACAAGGTTTGTGCGGGGACGAGTTTCTGATTTCCTGTGTGAGAAAGAGGGGAGGAAAGCTGAGGAGTAGGCAGCAATCCACTTGCCATGGGGCTGGACTCGATCCAGCTGTGTTCCTAGAGGTAGCTTGGTATGTGCTTATAGGGAAAGCAACAAACACCAATTTAAAAAAGAAAAAAAAAAGAGGAAACCTGCCTGCCTGGTCATGGAGTTTCTCTCCTTCCAGAAAGATCCCAGCAGCATAGCCCATAACTATGTACAATTATCCCGTGGCAATTACAAACAAGATCCCTATGCTGGTAAAGACTTGTCTGGTGTTCGAGTCAGAAAGTCTATGCCAGGCCTGAGCCTGCTGCTTCCTCTCTCTCCTTGCCAAGGATGACCAAGTGCAGCCCAGCACCAGGGCTCCTCCCTCTGCACCTCTCTCCCAGAGCAATGCAGCTTGCACAGCAAGGGTAGAGACCTATATCCTACATGTCTCTGAACCCACAGTGAGGGCGTATCTGTCATGTAAGCAAAGCCATGTGCGCCCCGGCTCCTGTTATATCTGTTCTGAGATTGCTCAGATACTGTTTACCAAGGACGGCCCTTAATCTAGCCATGCGAGGGAAGCTGGCTGGGGGTCCTGTTAGAGTGTCTCTCAGGAGGTACCTGAGTGCTTCCATGACACGTGCAGGTGTTTGTTCCCTCTATCCGGAAGAGGAGTAATTTTCAGTGTTGTTAATGTTGGCCCTTCGTTAAGTGACAACAGCATGGTGGTGTGAAGTCAGTCTCCTTCCTGGCAGGGGATCATGTCAAGGGGATCTCCTTGTCCATTGGTTGTATTAATCAGGCCTTGATCAATCCTGTTAATTGGCGTCTATCTGCACAAACACATTTCAAATAAACCTTTAGTTAAAGCAGAAGATTGGACTGTGTTTTATTTTGGAATGCCCTTTTGTACCCAGAAGCAGTTACTGTAGCCAGGACCCTGATGCAGGAGAATTGTCTGTATTCTGTCAATCATGTATTCTAATAAAACGCTGATTGACCAGGCAGGAAGTATAGGCAGGTCAACCAGACAGGAAGTAGAGGCGGGGCAATGAGAATAGAAGAAGGCTAGAGAGGAGAAAGCTTCCTCCGCCACTCCTGCCCAGATCACCGAAGAGGCAACATGTGAGCTGCCATGCTGAGAAAGGTACTGAGCCTTGTGGCTAACATAGATAATGATAATGGATTAATATAAGTTGCAAGGACTAATAAGAAGCCTGACCTAATGGGCCAATCAGCTTTATAACTTATAGAGATCTCTGTGTGATTGATTTTTTCTTGGGGTATGCCAGCTGTGGGGTACCGGGCGGGACAGAAACCCCAACAAGCCGGCCCGTCATGTTACAGGACCCTTCATGAGGAAAGGTTCCAGAAGTCACACTAGCCTTCGATGTGTCAGCCAAAGGAAAGAACTGTGTCTAGAACAATCTTTCCTCCTGGGTCATCTTCATGTACCTGCAAACTGGGAGGGAGCTGTTCAAATTCCATTGGGAACAGCACCAACTCACGACATGGGCATTTTACTCTTGCCGTCTTCCAATGGAGGATTAAACCCAAGGCCCTGCCCACAGTGCACTGGTTCCTCCATCAGTTGACTTCATTGAGACAGTCCCTCACAGACACACCCACAGTCCAACCCAGTGTAGGTAATCCCACATCAAGACTTCCCAGGTAACTCTGGGAACTGTCAGGCTGATGATTAAAGCTGTCCGTCACAGCTGGCACTATCAAAGCCAGCTGCAACCCTTCCCTTACAACGCTGCTCTTGGGTATTCGTGTGCCATACACATGGGTAAAATTACGTAAAATTCTTAAAGACTGGCCTGAAACGTCCATTGTCGGCTGCAATTAAATGCCCTGGATCTGATACTCCCGAGTGATGATTGTTAAAGGCTCCTCCCACACCTGGGTTCTGAATGGCCTGCCCCAGCAGATGCTGTAACATTATCAATGAGTTGTCCACAGACTTGAATGAGAATCATGTTCTTGCCATCTACTCTGAACTTTTTAAATATTTTTTGATTTGAACTATTCTAAATTATTTGCAGAGAAATTGTTTTTGATTTCCCCCCAACTTTCCAAAAGTATTCTTTCATGCGTTATTTTCTGGGCCAGAATGTGGCTCAGTAGTAGACAACTTGTTTAGCATAGATGAAGCTCTGAGTTCCATCTCCAACACCAGACAAACACACACACACACACAAACACACACACAGGTACGTATGCACACATACACAACCTCATCATCACCTGCTGTCCAACTTGTAACTGCTGCTTCTCCAAAGGCCCCAAGTATCAGAAGTGACTCCCTGCTAAGCTCAAAGCAGGCATCTTGGGATATGACAGTCCAGCCCCTGGAATCCCATCTGAGAGAGGCAAGTATCATATTCTCCGAGAAGCAGTTTTAAAAGTTCCTGAATGCATAAAATGGAAAATTTCCTGGATGTCCATTAACAGTAATATAGATAATTAGGTAAGAGTCCTACAATGGAATACCACACTACAATTGAAAGACACAAGTCATTGTTCTGTCCAACAGTGGTCATTACACAGAAGGAAAAACAGACCCAAAAGAGTCCGTGCTGCCAAGCAATGGTGGCGCATGCTTTTAATCCCAGCACTCAGGAGGCAGAAGCAAGAGCATCTCTGAGTTCCAGGCCAGCCTGATCTACAGAGTGAGTTCCAGGACAGCCAGAGCTACACAGAGAAACCATGTCTCTTGTAAAACGAAAACAAAACAAAAGATTTGATGCTGTGGAATTTCTTATATATGAGGCTCAATTCTAGGCACAGTTCATGTCCCAAGGAAGAGAACTGCTTTATCTGGGGATGGTTTGTTGAACTAGATGGTTATAATTATGTGGTTGCTGTGTGTGAATGTAATTAACTGGATAGGAAAGTTAAATGAAGTGATTCAGTATCAATTAAAACTCAAATTAATAATAAAATTAAATGTTTCAGTATGTGCAATAACTGGGGAGAGGACATGTGGTATGGGATGGGATGGGGTATGTGGTGTGTGTGTGTGTGTGTGTGTGTGTGTATGTGTGTATGTGTTGCTGGAACACAACTGCCTGCCTGTTAAAAGTTCCAGCATTCAGCCCTAGCCCAGCCCTTACTCTATGATTTCCTGAATCTGGTTCCATCCAAGAGAGGGCTTCAGATGGCCAGCCATGCCAGAGAGAGAGAGACCCAGGGATGAGAGGAACCTCTATGGGTAATAAAACCATTGTGTAAGGAAATAAGACTGGCCCACCAGGCATATCACAGAGAAAGTATTGATCAATGGACAGAAAGCTGGAAAGAAGACACTTAGGTTAACCCAGGCAAAGTGGAGCACTACTGAGTGGAAGTGTAAACTATTATAGTGGAAGGAAAATAAGGACCCTGCCCTGAGTTACTTCCAGGGTTCTTTCTCTTTTAGATATATTTGTTTATATAAATATATGTACTTCTCTATATTGAACAGTTAAAAATATCTAGATAGGAGTTGGGGTTGTGTTTATGGGTGCCGTTGGTGCCTGCTACGTGATGTCCTTTTGTCCCCCAGAGGTGAGAATTACAATCCTCAGGTTCAGAGACACTAGGCTCTCTCATCAGAGGTCACTGGGCATGAGGTATTAATAATTCTAAATTGGTTTTGCCTGATCTTGAGTGGGTCCAAGCAAGCTCAGTACTGCAGAGTCCTGTGTGAGCCACCTGAATATGCATAGTCTGTTGTGCTCAAAACGTCCTGGGATGAGTCTGCATGCATGTGTACACACACAGCAATTTTATGTTATAGTTACAGATGACAATCAGTGGCCTGTGGTTGTTCAGTCTCTTGAGTAAAAACTGTTATTAAGGTATGAGTTTTCTAAATGGCCTACTCTTCAAGATGGCTGAAATTAAAAAGCAAGTTTTTGTGCTTAAAAATCAGTCTTAGGGGGCTGGAGAGATGGCTCAGTGGTTAAGAGCATTGCCTGTTCTTCCAAAGGTCCTGAGTTCAATTCCCGGCAACCACATGGTGGCTCACAACCATCTGTAATGAGGTCTGGTGCCCTCTTCTGGCCTTCAGGCTTACACACAGAAAGAATATCATATACATAATAAATAAATAAATAAATATTTAAAAATAAATAAATAAATAAAAATCAGTCTTAATTTTGCCACCACCATTTTTCATTTAGAAGTTTAGTTTCTTGTTCTGGACATTTATGATTTGAGTCCAGGTGCTCTGATTCTGGGCATAAATGTCGGAGACATTTGGAAGACACAGCTGTAGGAGGTGAAATGACTCTCAGAGTCAAACTCTCCGGCAAAACTTTGCAGCATTGCATCCAGAACTGGTGGTTCCCAATTGCGACCCCTGTACATGTGAAGCAGAAGCAAGAGGATGGCCAGAAGTCTGAGGCCTATCCTGGGCTACATAGTGAGCTCCAGGCTAGCCTGAGCTATATGGAAGACCTTGTCTCAACCCCCCAAATCATTCTTTCGCAGTGTGGAAGTCTTACACCCAATGTCTTTACCATGAGGAACTTGAGGGTTTTCCTAGGGATTTCTCTTCAGGTTTCCACTGAGCATTGATTCCACACAGAAGAACAGAACAGAAAGAGGGCAGCGAATCAAAGCCCCAAAACATTCAGGGAGTCACTGCCACAGTTGTCAGGAAGAGATTCAAGAGTTTCCGATTCTTACTTAATCCCTGGAAGGCTCTCGAGTCAAAGGAATATCCGGGCTTTTTAATTAATGAAGCAACATTTTCAGAAAGCAAAGAAATGTTGATTGATTTGTGTGAAGGATGAAGGGGGAGGGGAGTGGCGCTGGCGTGGCCCTGGGCACTCAGGAAGGTTCCTTCTCATGCTGTCACCAGTCCTCTGGACACAGGGCCTCTGGACTTTTGTCAACCTTGTGTTGCTGGGCTGCCCTTTTAAGCACGAGAAGGTCTGTGAAAGTCCAGTGCAGAGCACTCCCCCGGTGACCTTGTCCAGTCCGCTCTGGCCCCTGCCCTGTCTTGTGGTGTGCCCCAGATGTGTTTAAATGTTTAAAGCTTCCCAGGGCCTATTCCACGCATTGAGTCATCTGCTCAAGACCTTTAACCTCGCCACACTGGGCAGCTTTGCTTTATTGCTCAAAATGCAAAAAGAATATGCAGGAAGTGATCAGATTTTTTTCTTAGTTCCAGAAAGTTCGATGAGCCATTAATACAGACTCACTATTTATTCAGCAAAGTCCTGTGAGGTAGCCCATGATTAGAGACTTGCTTTTTGCCCAAATGACCAACAGACAATCTGAGTTCTCTGTCTCTGGTCACCCTTCTTCCAGATCCCAGCAGAATCTGATTCTAAAACCACACACAGAGGTCTGCCCTGGGTTTCGCAGTAAAAACACACATAACTTTAGGGACGCCATTCTGACTGACCAGGCTAAGTCAGCAGGAATCACAATTCTCAAGTCCATCAACTTTATCCCTTGGCATCTGGGGGGCTAAAGCAACCCAAGTGTGTGTGCCCTTTACCAGTTGGCTGAGCCACTTCAAGGAATCACTGTGCATTTGTGGGCTGGGGGCTTGGCACCCTAAGAAAGGTCACTGTGCTGGTTCAAGGTGGGACTGCTTGAGGAGAGAGAGCATCAAGCTCCGAAGTCCTGCTGGGCTCAGCTTTGAGAACCACCCCCTCTCCCTCCTACAGTCCAGGACACTCATGGACATACAGCTTGGTTGTCAATTGTTCCGAGGGAAGCGGAATCTAGTTTAGAACGAAACCAGGGCCATGTGGGTCACTGAACTCGGGAAATAAAGCTCTAATCTTAAAAGCCTGAGACCAAGGGGCTTGTGGGAACTCGCTCAGAAATGACTGGGTAAGGAAGGTGCAGGCTGCAGAATAAACCCGTGAATCACATTCGCCTCTGCCGGCTGACCACCCTAAATGCTGATGTCATTGTTAGTTTTCGAGGCTGGGGATGAAACTCGGGGCCTCCCACATATAGCCAGGTGAAGTCTTAAGCTACATCTCCCAGTCTGAGATTGGCACATTTTAACTGTTCCCCTGCAGTAGAGATAGCAGAGAGGAAACGGAGTTTCCCCTTGCATTTTGTCGGGCTTTTCTTTGAGACGTTTCACTGTTTAGCCCATGAGAGCCTCAAACTGTCCTGCCTTAGACCCGAAGTGCTGGGATGACAGGGAGAAGCCGCCATGCCCAGTTCACACTCGTTTGTAGCCAGCTCCCTCTGAACCAGGTTGACCTTGAACTCGTGGCAGTCCTCCCCCCCCCCCCCCAGCCACTGCCTTCCAAGTGCTGAGATTACAAGCCTGAGCCACCGCGCTAGGTCCACACTTTTCAACAGATGAGCTGCTTAGTTTCTTCTTCCTTGCGAAGAGCTGATTTTTCTCTCCTAAAATCTAGAGAAAAGCTGCTGGCTTATTCACAGTAGAAAATGTGACTATTTTTCCATCAGCAAATGATCCCCCTTTTAGACAGACTGTAAAATGTTTCAACTGCGTGCAAATTACATCATAGAGGCTCAGAAATTTTTATATTCTCAAGAGAGCAAGGAAGGCATGCTAGAACCAGGTATTTGTACTTCTACTCTGTCGACTCTCTCCAGGTCCCCCCCAAATCCAAAAGCTCAGCAATTGCTTCTGGTGACGTCATCTTTGGAAAAAAAGGATGGGGTTTCATTGGGCAAAAACTCCTGTTTTATTTAATAAAACTTACTTCTTCAATACCCAGAAAAGGGAAGAAACTCAGGTACAAGCAAGCGCTCACCAACCATCCTTTGTTTCAGAAGCACCCAGAGGTGACTCTGCATCAAGCAAAGTCCTGGTGTCAGTTGAAGAATTGGCCACCTACAGCTCCTTGGGTAAAACTGGGTTTTGCCTGGCTTTGTGGAGATAGCATTTAGACTGGGTTTTACCCTTTGAGATGGCTGGGATGAAGGGGGTGGGGTGAAAACTGTTTTTGAGACACTGCGATTTCATGGACTTCAGATCTCAGTATTTTACACACACACACACACACACACACACACACTAAATAGGTGTAACCATAAATAAGTATATAAATAAGGTCTTGTTGGAGCTCAAGTATTTGAGAAGTGTCATCCCCGACTACTTTTGAGATGTTTCCGTTGACTGGTCCGTGGACTTTACATTAGCTTGATGACAGGTGACCCCCCAAAAAAACTGTCTTTGGCATGTCAAGGTTTGCCACAAATACATCTGACTTTCCTGGATACCAGCTACAGTGAAATTCACGGTAGTTCTGGTTCTAAGTAACTATTCTACTAAGGACTAATTATAAAGAAAACACTCCCCAAGGAATTCACACCATAAAATATTTATTAGAAATTTAAAGTGATTTTCTCCTGCTTTGGCTATGAAAACTCTTTGATTCCTATCTCTGGTGATACCGGTTGCCAACAACAACGTCACACAATTCCCGTCATCATGAGACAACGGACAGGTAACAGATGCTGTGGCCAGACCTACAGAAGACCAAACCTCACAGTTATTGAACAAATTTTGGCTTTTCTAGCAGTTGAAAACTTACTTACACACATTTAATTTTTTCCATAAGTAATCAGCATACAAATTCACTTGAATTTGATAACTTAAAACATTGGCAGTGATTGCAGAGTTTGCTGAAGACCCAGAAGTCGTGTCTCCTTGGAGAACTTTGCTCTGGCTTTCCTAGCCCCTGCTGCTGGAAAAATAGACCATTCTGATAACAAGAGTATAAAAAAAGCCTTCTGATTTGCAAAGCGATTCGTGTCTGGGGTCCCCATGATGACTGAAGACCTATACCAAGCATCTCCACAGTGCCTTTCTCTGCATCTTTTACTGATTTTCATCCACACATCGATAATTCCTTGCCCTTGGTACTGCTTACCCAAGGGGGTTCAGAAACCTGGCAGAAAAAAACAGAGCCCCAGGCGACATCGCATGGCAAAGTCAGAAGTAACTTGGAACACAGCAGGTGGCAGCTCATGATTTCAATACAAAAGCATCAAATTACTTCTCAGGTGCCAGTGGAGAGCCAGGAAATAAAAAGGCTCCATCGAAAAACGCAAATCCACCCCACCCCCAGAATTCTGAATGTCTTCTTTAGATACGTTCGTTTTTTTCATCTCTTTAACATAGAAAATCACTTCGTAATATGATCTATACACACGGTTATCAAATTAAAAAATAGCACAAAATAGCTCCCCCAAAGCATAAAAATAGACAAATTGTATCTTTTACAATGAAATTAAGACATGCCTCTGGAGGACTGAGGCTGTTGACGAGTGTCCGAGTTCAAACCGGCTTCTTCTCATAATAATTATATTATTTACATCTCCTTTCAGCCTTGAACACTGATTTACAAACCAGCCTAGGTGAAGGGGAGGTAACAGGTGTTCTCTCGTGGGGCGAAACAGAAGGTAACAATGGCGACAGACAAGCTCTGGCTCCGGCAGCCGCACCTCAAGGGCACTTAGGGGCTCAAGCATTTGTCACATGCTTGAGGGTACAGGTGGCGACTCCAGGGGCTGTGTCTTTCCATTGTGAGTCAGGAAGCGTGCACAGAGGCTGCTCTGGAGACGTTCTCCTACAAATGAAGTCATCCAGGAGATCACCGACGAAAACACCACCGACTCGTGCAGACCTGTGAGCTATACGGTCACAGCAGGGTACATCTTCTGTTCACTGTTAGTGTGGGCAAAGGAGGGCTGGACCTGCCTGTAGCCCGGCTGCAGGCCATCCATGAATGGGGGCACTGGTGTCATGGGCACAGAGTCATGTTGTACCGCATACCCCACATACGGGGTGTGCAGGTACTGCCCTTGATGGGGGACAATCTGGGTGGCCTGCTGACAGTTCAGAACAGAGAAGTTTGTGGGCATGTTGACGTACACATTGTTCATGGTTCCCTCGGGCAAGCAGCAGTTGGTCTGTGACCTGGTTGGGGGAGCCCGGGCCCCAGAGTTCGCACTGGAGCTGGAACTGGCAGCTGTGCTGGATTGCCGAGAGGATGACCCCCGGGACGTGCTGGCGCTGGGGATCATGGGAATGGTCTCCATCAGGCGGTTGCCCCCTGGGGCTCGGCTCTGCTGGGGATCCTGCTTTGGCCGGAGACATCTGCAACAGCACGCAGCTACCAGGGATCCCAGGATGATGAAGGCAACGAACACGGAGCCGACGATGAGAAACGGCACATAAATGGGGACTGGAGAGAGAACAGAAACGTAACGTTACGGCTCACATATGACGATCGTAAGACCCAGGGAGCAGCGAACGCCAGGGACAGGTGTGCACAAACAGTGCACTCAGAAGCGAAGGACAAAGGCTGGGTCAGCTTGGTCACCAGTGCACAAGGCGCAACTCCCAGGGCCAAGTGCTTTGGAAAGTGGTCAAGGCCTCCGCAGACGTGGCAAGACACACCCCCCCCCCCCCGCCCCGGAAGCTAAACGTCATAATCCCGTTTAGATTTCCCTAATCTAACACCAGACGCCCTGTCCAGGTTGATCTAGATGACCCTGCAGTAGCCGAGCAGCCTACGTAAGTCTTCCCTAACAGGAAGCCCCGGGATCTAAATGGAACCGAGTTTACACGTCTCTAAATCTGTCTTCTTCTTCTAGGAAGTTCTGCACATTCCTTGACTTCTTCTAGACATTATTTTTAACAAGTTTCTTCTCTTACAGGCAGAACAATAAAAAAAAACAAAAACAAGTAACTTGGATCAGATTATGAACTGCTATCATTTCCAAACATTATATAAGACATGGGTGGTCACGGGAGGGAAAGACAAACTAATTAACGCTGGGGCAGTGAGATGGCCCAGCAGATAAAGGCTCTTGCCACCAAGCCTAACGACCTGAGTCCAACCCCCAGAACCCACACGGTGGAAGGAGAGAGTGTCCTCCTAAAAACCTGTCCTCTGACCTCCACATGCATGCCACAGCACAAACACGCACATGTGCACACACAGACTCACGCCAAAAAAAGGATAAAAGTTTAAAAGATATAATATTTAAAAAGTGCACAAGTCTTAAAAACCCATCTTAATAAAAAGGGAAAATAGAAAAATAGTTACCAGAGGCTGAGAAAGAGGGGGAAGAGGGAGGGATAGGAAGAGCCAGTGGGTATTGAGTTAGTCTGAAAAATAAATTCATAAAATAGCAATAAAAGCCTGTTAGTAAAACCAACCAAATGAACAAAACCTTTTTAAAATTATTTAAAAAATAAATAAATAAAACCAACCAAATGAACAAAACCTTTTGGGACCCTAGCAGGGTGACTCACAGTTTTAACCTCAGCATACGGGAAGCAGAAACAAGAAAACTGTCTTGAGTTCAAGGTCAGCCTAGGCCACACAGTAATTTCTAGGCCAGCCTTGGCTGTAAAGTGAGACTTTGTCTTAATATATATTTTTAATTATGTATTATATTTTAAGATAAATAAGAATTAAAAAATGTTTGTGGAAGTTATAGGAATGGCAACTCTATAGGGCTAGCAAGTCATGTTAGCAAGTGGTCCGATAACTGTTCAGGACACAAGTAGGCAGGAGGAGCCTGCAGAAAACCTCAGAGGCACTTCTGTGGAATTCTACCTACATCCAAGAAACTTGCCTTTTCTGATGTGTTCCTGACTCCGGTCCCTTTGTTAGCGGGGGTTAGGCGCAGGTTGGGCGCCGGCGTGGGCGTGAGGTTTTGGGAATTGAACCTGGGGCCTCACCCATGCTAAGGAAGCAGCTCACCACTGAGCCCAGCCCTCTCTAACTACTCCATCCCACCAGCCTTGGTGGAGCTCAGCTGCCAGCGCTTCTGATGGGGCAGCATGGAGCCCCACACCTCAAAGGTTAGATCTGCGAAGACCCTTCACACAGACTCCATTCGGGGAGTCATGCTGTTCACATACCACACGGAAGCATGGAGGAATAATGACTTACAACTGAACACATCTCAGAGGTATGGAACAAGTTGGGCAGTGGCCATGGCTGAACAGAGCCACTTCTACGATCCGGGTCCCTTCAGCAGACCGGAAGGCTTGCTGCCATCTGCAGCCCAGCTGGCTCCCACAGCTGTACCGCGCTCATTAGACTAGCCCTGCAGGCCAAGTAAGTCCAGGACGGGAGCAGTGAAAGGCAAGCTTTTTCCTACACACACTACAAATGTTTCACTCCCTAAATTGAGATAGCAGCCCCCGCATGTTGTACGAGGTAAACAAAAAGAACACAGGTGAGCTCCACCTCCAATACGATAGCAAAAACTAGCTGAAACCAGTCTCAGCCCACATAATGAGTTTTGGGGAGAAATAACTGTTCTCTTTCCAGGATTTTTAATTGGAAGTGTAAATAACTATACAGGGGTAAAGAATGCGGTGCTACCAGGAGCCAGCCCCTAGTGGCTTAATTGGGCACGTTGTCCTTCACTACATCAGGGCTGTGAAAGGAGCAGGACATTTAAAGGGAAAGTTTAGGAGCAGAGCGGAGAGTACCCATGACCTAGGAGCAGAACGGAGGGTACCCATGACCCATAGCGGCAGTAATGCACAAGCTGCCGCCTCCAGCTTTGATCAACGCCATCCCGACTTTTTAGAAAATATTAACAAGCCCAACTTAACAGATACCTTATTGTAGCCATTTGGCTCCGTTCTGCAGGCTTTATTCCCAGACCACACACTCTGCAAAGCTGAGCTGGAGTTCGGATGGTACCTTCTCTAGAATTACCCTCAGTTCTCCTCCCTTCAGACTCTGTGCAACAGCAGGAGCGGCAAACTTATAAAATGCTTGACTGCTAAGACCCCACCAACTGAAAAGAGCTGATGGGTGGGAGGGCGCACTGTCAGCCAGAAGCTGCCTATGCCAAGGTTCTGGCAATGCCAACACACACACACACACACACACACACACACACACACACACGATTGTGCAGCCTCTCCACTGAGGGGATGTGTCTCACGAGGAAATGCTATCTGCTGAGTTATCTGACAGGCTTCTTTTCAAAATCTGGCTTTGACTGTTAAATAATCAAAGCCTCAGTGAGCAAAGTTGGGCACCGCTCCAATGTCATATCTATCAAGTCTGCCTCGGGAGACCAACCAGATTTCTAGAGGCCTAGGTGGGCACCGGGAACTGTGCACTGGCTCATCCGGAAGAGACCAGATCCCTAGGAGGTGAAGTTTCGCCCACGGGAAGTTGCCCTCCCCGCACTCTCCTTCCCCCAGCTGCCTTCCTTCTGAGGACCCTTGGAGGAGAACCCTGGGCAGGTCTTCTCCAGAGAGGGGGCACACCCTTGCCATTAAGTTCCCTGGAAACTGGTGAACAGAAGCAACGTGTTTTGTCTTGAGTTTTTTGCCCTACTGCACACAAAGTTAATAGGTAGGGGGTAAAAACCAAAACAAACAAGCAAACAAACAAACTAGGTCTTTCCTGCTACCAGGCTTTTTCCTAAACTCTCCAAGCGTCCAGGTCCCTGTTGCCCAGGCAAAGCAACTGCCCTCCCCTTTTGCACCTGGTCGCTGATGCCCTACCTGCCGAGCTGTCTGGGCCTTCTCTGTCTGTCCGGCCAGGCTCCCCCACACCCTGCTGACGGTCGTTGTCGCAGCCTCCTTGGTCCAGGCGCGCCTCGGCGCTGGAGCAGCAGTAGCGCAGCGCACAGCTGCCGCAGCAGATGGTAGCGTCGCCACCGTCGAAGCGCTCGGGGCACTGGAAGCCGATGCGCCAGACGCCCTGTGCGTCCAGCCAGCCGTGGCAGTACTCGCCGCTGGCCCGCGCCCCCGCCGCCAGCAGCGCCGCCAGCAGCAGCTGCAGCAGCGACGCGCGGTGCCCAGAAGAGGTGGCGGGTGAGCCGCGTCCGCCCCACATGGCACTGCCCTAGATGGGAGGTGCTGTCTCTGGAGGATGCAGATCTCCCCAAGAAGTTATGGCTCGGCGACGCCAGGGACCTTCTGTGCGGGCCACTCCCCTCTGCCGCGACACCCAGGCAGCTCAGCCAGGGTCTAAGTCATCCCTCCTTGCTAGTGAGCCGGTCCCGACTAGACTCGACCTTCAGGGGGCATCACAAGGAACGATCCTGGAGGCTTGGCGTGCGATCCAACCCTCCCTGTGCATCCCCGAGAGGACGCCGAGCTGTGGGCCAGGAGTCAAGCTATCGCTGGAGCGTTTCAGTGTCGGGGTCCCGCGCAGCTGGGGTGCGTCTCTCCTCTATTTACCTCCGGAGCTAGAAGCCGCCAAAGAAGAGGGCAGTGTGAGCAGAGCTCCGGGCAGCAAGTGCAACGGCCGGCCGCCCTCTAGCTCCGCAGCCCCGGGATCGATCCTCCTCATGGCTCCAGCCACCGCTCGGGACGCTGCGAGTGTCCGCACCTCCCCTGTAGTCCCGGAGCCCGCCCGGCTGGCGGCGGCCGCGGCTGCTGCTGGGCGCGGGGCCAGCGGGCTGCCCGCCCCGACTTCTACTGCAGCTCGCGTCCCGTCTCCTTCTCCCTGTCGCTGGTGCGTCCGGGACAGTGCGCACCGGTGGGAGCCGCCCACGGAAGTTTCAGTCCCTCGGGCTACGGGAGCGGAGGAGCGCGCGGCCGCCCCACGTTCGCCCTGCACGGCTGCAAACCAGCTCCGACTGCCGGGCTGCGCGCTGCGCTCCACTCTTAAGAGGGGCTGGCGGTTCCCCTGCGCGCATGCGTGCTGCGAGGGCTTCCCCCTCTGCTTCGGGACGCCAGGGGACACCCGCAGCCCTTCACTTTCCTACACCAAAGGTGTGGCGGTGGCCAGGAAGCGCTGCGAGTGAACTGAACAGACGTGTGGAAAACGCGTTTTAAGTCGGCCACGCCTTGGAAGCACAATTAAAGCAAAGAGAGCAGAAGCAAAACTTTGGTGCGAATCTTCAACATCCAACATTTCGAGTTACTCTGACAACCTTCCAAAGGATAATTACTAATTACTTTCCATGTTACAGACGACGCGGCCGTCACTCGGATAGACTTGTCTTGCTCAGCTTCCAGCCTCCCGGCTCACGAAGAACCACGAATACGGTCTAAGCTGCGTGCGTGGCCTCCTGGTGCCACTGCACGGAAGAGTGAAGAGGTCAGCGGGGACACCAATAGTATGGCCAGTCTAAATGGTCTATGTCACTTTATTTGCCTCCCCCATAGTTGGGTGTGGTGCTTGTCGAAGTCCGGCAGAAAGGTGCCCCCGTGAAACATGTGACCTCGGTGGCTTAGACAGCTGCAGCCAGGAAGGCAAGGATCCAGACACAAGAGACACTAAGAAGGAACAAACAGCTCCGCTCTTGCAGAACGGAACAGGTGCTGATGCTATTGAAGGAGCGATGAGTATTTTTAAAGGACCAACTGCGCCTTTCTCAGCCTGGAGTCAGTCCGTGGAAATTCTGGGCCCAGTCCCTGATGGGGGAGCCCTCGCGTGTTGCTGGATTCTGTTTCGTTGTGTATTTAATGAAGCACTAGCTGTGACTAATACCCGTGTCCTGCTCAGGTCGACAGCTACAGAATACAAAGCAATTTTATCCATAGCAAAGACATTTTGGGTTAAACCATTATAGGGCTCTTCATACAACCCCCTCACCTCAGACAGTGAGAGTTAGCCCTCCAGTTATCACCCCAAAATGTTTGCAGAGAAAACTGTCCTGTGTGTCTGCTGTTCCCACAAAACACTTTATTCTTATTTAAGCTGCCTCCAAGTACCACCCCAGGGCTTGCACCCGATGAGCAAATGCTCTACCACTGAGCTCCACCCCAGTCCTGAAATCATGCATTTTAATTGAACCAAATGCCAACCTTCTATAATCTCAGAAATGAACACAACTCCAACATGGAGGAGCCATTCATTTCATAAACACATTCTGTGTGGCGTCCTTGAAGCCAGATGCCTTGGTCATTTCCCTCGAGCAGGGTGGTCTCCCACCCACATACTAACCAGATCCAAACCTGCTTAGCATCAGTGATCAAATGACGTTGGGCACAATCAGGTTGGTATGACCATAAACTCAGGCAGACCCTAAAGTCTCTGAGATGAGAGAGAGAATTTGGACTGAAACATAAGCAAACAAGTAAAAACAATGCAGTATGATGGGATCTATGAGCAGCCATGTTCACAGCCAATCTCTGTGTGAGAGATGGGTATGTACATGTATGTCCACATACATGAGCATGGGTATGGTGGCCAGAGATTGATGGAAGGCCTCCTTCTCAATTACTCCCCATTATGAGACAGGGTATCTTTCTTACTGAATCTGGAGCTCAGCCATTGAGCTAGACTGACTTTGGCCTATAAACTCCAGAGATTTGCCTATCTGCGCCCCTCCGCTCCCCAGCCCCGGCCCATGCCCCAGTGTGTGTGTGTGTGCTGTGATGGGGTTACAGGCCAATGCCACCACACTTGCCTTTTTCTGTAGGTGCTGGAGATTCAAACTCAGGTCCTCGGGCTTATATAGCACACGCTTTACTGACTGATCCATCTCCCTGCCCTTCACAGCACAGGGTTGAGGGGAAAGGCCTAGAGAAACATCAGAGGACTGGTATTTAAGTTGAGGCCCAGACAAGCCAAGGTTTGTCAGAGGAAGCCATTCTCTTGGTCAATCTTGTCAGCTACCATCTACTGGGACCTGTCTATATTCTAGGCACCTTGTCAAGAGTTTCACATCTGTGGTCTCATTTAATAAGGAAGACATCACTTTGCTCATTTTATAGGTGAGGATAAATTTCCCAGCCCACACTGACAGAAAGTATCAATTTTCTTGGACTCATTTCTTGCTTGACTCCAAAGACCATTTACCAACCTGCTGGTCACCACAGTTACCATTTCCCATATCAGTATAAATTGATTTACTTGGTATTCTGAGGGTTAAATACTTTTCTAAATTTTATTTTATTTTTATAATTATGTGTATAAATTTTTGTCTATGAGTGGGTATGTACACGTGTAAGTTCAGGAGCCCAAAGAGGGCGTTAGAGCCGCTGGATCTGAAATTACAGGCAGTTGTGATCTGTCCACTTGGGAGTGCCGGAAAACTCCATCTCCTGTAAGAGGGTGAGCACTTGAAGTCTTTTCCATAACTGTTGTCTGATACAAGATATTTGTACTTAGTGCGGAGAGCACCTGCTCTGTACCCCCCTTTCCTGTCCCTTTTATCTGGGTCTCTAAAACTCACAGTTTGCCATAATTCATGAAAAAAAAATTCTTCAACACTTCACATTGAATTGGTCAGATGGTTTGGTTTTACTTTGGTTTAAGTACAATGCTGTTGGTTTTTTTTCCCCAAATATTCAACTATTAGTCTATAATAGGTAAATTTGGAAGTATGGTGCTTTGAGGAGATTCATTTTCTCTTTTAAAAAGCTGTACATCTCATAATTGTTTCTCTTTGTTTCTAACCCAGTGCTGGGGGTTGGGCCCAAAGTCTTGTCCATTCTAAACAGATGTCTGCTATTGAGTTACATCTCCTTCAAATTAAGGGGAGACTTGTTTTGTTGTGACTCAATGTGATAATTGTCTTCAGTGTTCAAAGGCCCCACTCATTCTATCTCATCTTCTGGCTTGTTTTTATTTTTACTGTGTACCTAATACGCTGTGTTGAAATTTTATGAAATAGCTTATCAACTACTTTTCTATTATGGGTGCTGCAAAGGGGGCTTAAGATGACCTTGCTCTTTCTGGAGGAAACCTAAAGAAATTCCATCGCTCTCCTTCACAGGCCAGCTGGGTTTCTCTATTTTCTCCTAAGACACCCAAACTAGCTCCCGTAGCGTATGAGTAGCAGCAATAAATAGTTGTGTACCTCTTTATTTGTTTCTCTTTGTTTCTAACCCAGTGCTGGGGTTATTATAATAAAAACCAAAATCTAGACACTCTGACCAAGACATATTTAAAACATGCAAAAGTCTGATCCCTCTTTTTTAAAACCTGAATTCTATAAAACACTCTCGGACCATTTTTCCTTCCTGTAGGTGCATATACAAACACATTTATGTGAATAAAATAATTTTTGAAAGAAACTTCTGGTCTTTGTCATGTGGGTAAGTTTGTTGGCACAGCATTCTTAGAGAAGTCAATATACATGTTCTCCAAAGCAGGATTTGTCACAAGACTTTTGTGACCGTATGAAAATTTTTCAAAAAATTGTGTCTCAACCAGGAATTGTTGCTGCTCAGAGACTGCGGGCTCCCGAACAAAGGTGGGGCACCGAGGATCAAATTTATTCTGGTCAAGATCCCCAAGGCTGCCCTGAGCTGCTGATGCTGGGCGAAAAGAACCCATGGCGTATTTGTTTTAAGGCAATGCTTAGCCGAGGCCACTTGTTCTCACTGGGGTGCTGATGAGAACAAGATCAAGCTGGATTGCATCGGGCCTGAAGATTGAGGAATTCTTAGTCAGGCGGCTGCAGACCCAGCTTAGATTTGGACCTGGCCAAATCTATTCACCACGCCATGCCTGTGTGTTCACCCGCCAGCATCATATCGGGGTCCACAAGCCCGTAGTTGAAAGCCCATCCTTGGCTGTCCACCTGGACTCCGAGAAACACATTGAGTTCTCCCTCCGCTCTCCTTACGGTGGCGGCCCAGGCTGTGTGAAGAGGAAGAACGCCAAGAAGGGCCTTGGTGGTGCTGGGGTAGGTGATGCTGAGGAAAAGGATAAAATTAACACTTTCCGGGACTGGAGGATTGTCTAGTTAACTAATAAAACAGTGTCAACACTTGACAAAAAGAAAGAAAAGAAACTCCTGACATCTCACTAGCACCTGTTGAAAATCGTCTGTCTCGAGGGTGGGCTGGAGCAAGCGGGAGAGCAATTGCCTAGCAAGTACCAGCCCTGGGTTGATTGCCAGCACTACAAGACTAATTAATTAATTATGACTAGTCCTAACTGCTATCTGGAATTGATATGAATCATATGAAGGCCATGTTATTTCGGGTGGCTGGTAGTCGTAAAAGCTTCAGCTCCACTATGATTTTCTGTGGGTTTTAGCAAGACCCGAAGTCTCTCGCCCTCCACACACACAGCAGCAGTCTATTAAAGCAGAACAATTTAATGTTCACTCACGGTTTTCCCTTCTTTTTTCATGAGTAGGAGCAGTATTGTAAGTTTCACGTTTGTTACACTAAATGTTCTTTTAAGCTCTAGTATTTGTTACCCAATACATGCTCAAATCTAAATAGTTATGTTATTTTTTATTTCTTTTCTTTTCTTTTTTCTTTTTCTTTTTTCTTTCTTTTTTTTTTTTTTTTTTTTGCTGTTGTTACTTCAACTCTACATCTTGCTCCATCTCTTTATACAACTCCTGTTGGGATGTTTACTGTTTTATATTTTTCTTTTAGAAATGTGGAGTTAAAAGTCATCTAGAAATTTTGTATACATGAAGGCAAAACCAGCCAGTTTATAAAAAATGATTGCAGCGGGGCTGGGAAGAGGTCTCAGTGGGCAAAGCAGTTGTCATGGAAACATGAAGGACCAGAGTTTATCTCCTTCACACCCACTGCCGCTGTGGGCTATAACCCCAGCAGGTCTACTGGCTACCCGCAACGGAGCAAGCTTTTTAGGACCACCAGCCCCCAAATCATGACACAGAGACTTGTTATTAATTATGGAAGTTCAGGCTTAGCTTAGACTTGTTTCTTACTAGCGCTTATAGCTTAAACTAACCCATTTCTATTAGTCTCTGTGCTGTAGCGTGGCTCGTGGCTTTTACCTTCACTCCTCGATGTCCTGCTTCCTCTGTGTCTGGCTGGTTACTCTGACTTTCTTCTTCCCCAAGACCTCTCTGTCCCCAGAGTCTCACCCAACCTCTTCCCGCCTGTGAGCTCTTTATTAAACCAATCATAGTGACATATCTTCACACATTGTAAAGGAATATTCCGCAACACCACAATCCCAGAATTTAGGAGAGAGACTGGACAGATTTGCAATCCGTGTGTTCAATGAGAGACCCTATCTCAGTATATAAAGTGGAAAGTGATCAAGAAAAACATCCAACATCAACTTCAGGCCTACACACACACACACACACACACACACACACACACACACACCTTTCAGCAAAGATTTATAAATCATATATAGTGAGTCTAGTGTCTATAACATAAGCATTCCATATCTCAAGAGTGAAAATAAAAACAACCCAACCTACAAAAGCTTTGAACAGCTCCCTCACTAATAAATGGTTAATCATAGGGAAGGATATTCTTTGTCATTAGTCACTAGTTGCCATAATCAGAAACTCAAGATATAGCATTACTCCTAGGATGGAAATAATGATGATAACAAAAAATAGTGCTTGTGAGAATATGGTAAAAGTGATACCTGCAAACACTGCGTATGAGAATATGGTAAAATTGATACCTGAAAACTCTGCTAGTGGAACGAGATATGGCTTAGCCATTGTACAAAGCAGTTTGAGAGTTCCTAAAAAAATTACGTACAGAATGGCCATGTGGTTCCACCATTCTATTGATCCATATATATATATATACGGATATATATATATATATTTCAAAGCATTGAAAACATATGTCCATACGTAAACTTATACATTAATATTCAACACCACTGTTCACAATAGTCTAAGGGTGGAAATTACTGGCTATCTGCTAACTGGAGAATGGATAGACCAAATGAACTAAATTCATACAATTACAATAAGATTCTACCTACAAAAGGAGTAAAACCAAGTAAAACCATGCCTCAACATGCATGGACCTTGAAAACACTGTGGACAAAAGACGGATTCAAAGAGCATACGTTATATGAATCTGCTTCTAGCAGAGGCTCTAGATCTGTCTGCTGAGACACCTTTGGGTGTCAGATGCCCCTTTCACAGGGGTTGCCTAAGACCATTGGAATACATATTTACATTATGATTCATAATAGTAGCAAAATTACAGTTATGAAGTAGCAATGAAATGATTTTATGGTCGGAGGTCACCCCAACATGACGAACTGGGTCACAGCATTAGGACGGTTGAGAACCAAGACTTACAGGAAATGTCTAGAAAAGGCAAATCCAAAGAGACAGAAAGCAGGCTAACGGTGATCAGATGCTGAGAGGACGGAAGAGGAAATGGCTGACAATGGCTGTGGAGCTGTAGGTTGATTGTCCTCGAAAAGAGGGTGGCAATGACTACACACACTGGGAATGCACGCTTTATATTTACATATTTTGTTATGCTGAGGATATGGGGGGGAAAGTTTCTCCCATACTCTCACAATAGAAAGGTACCCCTGTGCCTTCATATATATGGGAACTTTCCCTTCCAATGCCAAGCAAGCAGCCCACCAACAACTGACCAGCCGAGTGTCCCACCTCTGATTCTTACGTCATCTACCTGTATACACATTCCACAGGTGTATCACATCCCCCATGGATATCTATGTTGGATTAGTTAATAAATCAGGTACAACAGGAGGCAATAACTAATGATAAAATACATACAGCATATTGAAACTGCCAGCATCCCTACTCTTGTGCTTGAAGGCCATTATTAAATAAAAGAACAATCTACTTGAATGTAACACAGTGACACCTTAGCAATCAGGCTGGTGTCTGAGGTGGGCGCCGAGTGACTGCTGTAGCCAAGATGGCGGAGTGCGGCTCATGAAACTGACAGGAAATGACTCCAGTTCTGAGCTGGACAAAGTGGGACCGTGTGAGGTTTCATCATTTTACTCAGAAGGGCATGCAGCTTAAAATGCGAGCTGTTCCTGGAATTTTGCACCTAACACCTCAGGCTGCAGCTGACCCCCAGTTAACGGACAAAGTGGAAATACTGTACGGAGCATCCTGTGGTTCCCATGTGCACAGATGAGAAGCTGAAGGAATGGAGAGAGGAACACCAGGAAGTCTCCTAACTTTAACTTCAAGGACCTGGAGAGTCGCTCATTAGGGATGGGGGAGGGGAGAGATGACCAACCACAGACCAGTGAAAAACACAGTGCTAGATCACATTCTCAAAGATACATTAAACCTTCGAGTTCCATCTGATCCTTTAGGCCCAGTCCCTTCAGAATTAGCATGCACTTTTCTTGGTGGTCCTCCCTCCGCCACAAAAGTCTCCCTGCTTCTTACAGCTCCATCCCTCCTCTACAGTGAAGGGTCCTTAGAAACGCTGGTGTATTCCCACGTTTTCTTTATTAAAAAGTGTCCTTGATTCTGTTCAAGTGGACATATTTCCATCTTCTGCCCACCCCTGCCTCTGGGGGCTGCAGGAACCTGCCCTGGTGGTCTGTACTTTCTGACTAGCATCTGTAATAGATTCATAATGCCCTTTGTTTCAGAAATAAATAAGTATTAATTTTTTTCAATAAGTGAGAGATAGTTGCAATGAAAGACCATGAGGAAAGGAAATTTGCCTTGTTCAGTGTGGGACCAGGGACAGATTTGAGGGGAAAAAAGGAAAGACAGCCAGACATGGAAAGGGTTGGAATCATGTGACCTGGGCTCTCTGATGCAGAGGCCCCAGCCACCCAGAAACTCTGAGTGTCTGCTATATACAGTTGAATGGAGAGGTAGGGTTATTACACACAACTAAACAGGAAGGAGGAGATAAACAAGGGGGCGGGGTTTATGGTGCAGAGCTGGACCAAGCCAATGGGTTTAGCTAATCTCTGTAGGAGCAGTCTCTGTAGGGAGCAGTCTTCAGGCCATAAATATCCAGGGGAAAATGTTACTGTACGCACTGCCAATACTCGCACTCTGACTAGAGGAAGGGTTTCCATTCCTCTGAGCCTTACTGAACCCGTGCCCTGGCAGGGTGGAGGACAAGTAATTGCCATTTTCTCATGGTTCTGAGATTATGGTATCCTAACAGCCTGCTCGCATCAAGAGAACACATTCCTTTAGGACTTCGCTCAGAGCTTCCTCTGCTCTCCACAGAAACTGCTTTCTCCATGTGACCCAGAAAAAGAGAAGTGCCAGGCTCTATAGAGAGCTGTCAGCCGCTCTATGGGAAAGGTGGCCGCTGTGTTCTACCCTTGACTTCCTAGAGACTGATAAGGGTGCTCTCGGGCTAGCACCGATTGTAAGCATAAGTCTCACTCTGGAGGAGGCATTGCCGAAACCTAGTATCCCAACCAGGAACCCCCATACACTAGGTGATCACCATATACCAGAGAAACACTTGCCTGCACTATAATAGGACTTCAGCGGGAGCAGTTTCTGAGTGAGGTGGGCCTCGTCCCAACAGCAAGAAGTGAAGAAATGTCTGATGTTATGGTGTGGTGAGAGACTACAGTCTTGCCAGGCAGTGGTGGTGCATGCCTTTCATCCCAGCACTCAGGAGGCAGAGGCAAGAGGATCTCTGTGAGTTCAGGGACAGCCTGGTCTACAGAGCAAGTTCCAAGGCAGGTTCCAAAGCTACAAAGAAATCCTGTACCAGAACAAAACAGGAGAGAGAGAGAGAGAGAGACAGACAGACAGACAGACAGACAGACAGACAGACGCTATGGTCCCACATCCAGGCGGAGAAACTGGATTTTGCAAAGATAATTTCATTGTCTTTCACTGAAATAATGTAGAAGGTGGTTTTGGACCCTATTCTCCCTGGGATTTCTAATTAGCAAGACCACTGTTTTTCTCTGACCATGTCAAAGAAGAGAAGGAGGAAGAAAAGGGGAGAGGGGAGGAAGAAGAAAAGTCCCCCTTATTGTAGGTGTTGAGATTTGATATAAACAATAATTTCCCTTATCAAAGCAGCCTCCCCAGATAAAAGAGCCATTGTGCTGCTCAGGGCGGCAGGAAGTCGATGGAGGGATTTGCACTGCCTGAGAGCAGGAGTAATTACCCCGTCCTGCACACTAACATTTCCACCCGCCCCTTAGTTTTAGAGTCTCAACCTTAGTTTCGTACCTTTTGAATTAATCTGTGATTTTCTTTGGCTTTTGCAAGAAGCCAGTCTCTCATGAAACAATTGAATTAAACTTTGTTTGTTTAAAGAGTTCTTACGTAGTAATCCATATCTGTCCCTGGGCTGGGGCTGTAGTCATTGGCAGAGACCTGACACAGCATGTATCAGGCCCTGGATGCTGAATAGTGGGAGGGGGACGGCCTCGCTGGAAAAGTAGAGGAGACTTTTCTGTGTGGTGCGGCGTTCTAAGGAGTAGGAAATGTTTAAGGCAATCTATGTCAAGTAAGATCAGCATCCCAGTGGCAGCTGAAGGAAGACTCCTTTGGGATTTCAGACCTTTTATAGCGTATAGTGTTCAAGACGTATCTTGCTTTGTAGCGTGGATTCTTGCGTTATATCACAGTTAGCTGGAGAGCCTCCAACTCGTGAGCTTTCAGTGCCTAATTAGAAGGAAAGGTTTAAAAATGTTCTCATGCTAGAAAATATAGTTGAACAGACTATAGCTCAGCTCAGGTAATAACCGCAGATTAGGCATCAGACATATCCTGGGCATCTTGCTGGATTTCTTGGCATCCTCATAGTGGCTCTTGTAATAAGTCATTAAGTAAGCTTTGAGAGGTTTTGAGTTCATCCCCACTTGCTAGAATTTCCTAATAAGTTCAAAAGAAATTTCCAGTTCCTGCAAAATGTCACGCAAGTAATTGTGGCGCAAGTAATTGCTAGGTTCCTTTACCCCTTTTCATTTGCAATGGGTGTCTTCTAATATTGCCCAGATGAGATGACGTCTCAATAGGAAATGAACAAGTCACTGGCGCTCAGACTCTCCAACACCAGTTTCCTCGTTGGTGCACACATAGATTTTATAAGGTAAACACATACACACAAATATGTGTAAATATATTTGATATATACATATATATTGTTGTAAAGATGCACACATACACACTCACACATAAATATGTATATATATATTACATATATATATATTTGTTGTAAAGATATATACAAACATACACATCTTTCGTTATTTTAATCCTGGAAGTGGGTCAATTTATGCTGGAAACAAGGTCACAAAGAGAACACTGAGGGGAACTGGAAAACAGGAAAAGGTAGGCTGAGATAATTATCCTTGTGCACAAAGAAAATCATGAGCTATAATATGAAGGAGTGGTCTGGAGGTGCAGCCCGGTGTCTCAAGAGCTTGTCTAATATGCAAGATTTGGTCCCCAGCCTGCAAAGCAAAACCAAACCAAACAAGCCTTCCCTTGCAGGTGCTGAGTGATCTTAAGGTGTAATTACTGCAGTTGATAGAACCAGAGCAGTCCATGCTCAAGACTTCTCACTGGTATTTCCTGGATCATACCAAGAGATACAGAACAAGAATGTTTAGGTAAAATAGTAAATATGACACTTAGGACCCTGAGCAAGATTGCAAACTTTCTCAAGCAAGCATTGTATACATGACAAACTGTGACCTCTGTCATATATATCCAACGGTGTTTCAGTGAACGTTTTGGCAACGCGTACGTGCTTAATGTTTTATCACTATTTTGGGTTCACACTAGAAATGAAAAACACAAAATAAAATAGAACCTGAGAATCTAGGCAAGCATTCTATCATTGAGGATCACTACAGTCCTGCCAGTTAGTGCCCCTAAGAACAGGCAGAAAGGAAGATGAAAAGGGCAGCCTTATGTTGGGGTCCCAGGAGACCTGGTACATTCTGCCAGGGTGCTAGTTCACCTGTAGAAATTGTAGAATTTCAATACACAGTCGAAAACCATCCTGAGTCTCTTTCCGACATAGGCAATTTACGTTTATAGACTGGGTCAAGCAAATTGGACAGTTTAAGTGAGCATTGAATGAGCAGAACATAAATATGTTGGGGCTAATAAACGGTCATATTTATGGACTGTAGTAAAACCTCTGTCCTTCTCCACTTGGAGAAATCTTGCGGGCTGGACTGAATACACCGGTCATGATATCGGGCACAGGAAAGGCCAAACTGAAGCAAAACTTCCAAATTCCTTCTTACAGTTCAGATACGTTTGCGCATTCGATACCGGATGGGAGCGAGTGGGCAAAGGCGCTAAGAACAAAACATAGAAACAATGTAAAGCTAAACAAACCCACAGAGCAAAAGGCTGCCTGCTTATGTATTGCCAGAAGACAAGCTCAACTGAATTTTTGAGAAATACTATCCACCGGGCAGTGGTGACACATGCCTTTAATCCCAGTGCTTGGGAGGCAAAGACCAGCCTGGTCTACAAAACAAGAGAGAGAGAGAGAGAGAGAGAGAGAGAGAGAGAGAGAGAGACAGAGAGAGAGAGAGAGAGAGAGAGAATCCATATGCAGCTTAGGAAGAAAAAAAAGTCAGACTCTAAAATGATAACTTTTTTGAAAGCGTGAATAACCAGTTCTCCAGCACAGAGTTCACTCTGTTTTATTCATCATGACGGGTCCTGGCTGTGGACCCGCAGGTGAAACAGAAGGTTTGGCCTTGGTTGACTTTGAGATCCAAGTGTCAGTTGGGCATGGTAGTGTGCACCCGTCATGGCAGCTACTCAGGAGACTGAGCCAGACAGGAAGTCTGCTTGAGCTCAGGAGTGACGGGCCAGCCTGGCCGCATGGGGAGACTCTACCGCAAATGCAGAGAAAAGGCCAGAGTGTCAGCTTAGAGTCTGCCTCTCCCGCTCACGACATAACCCTGCAATTGCTGAGCTCCAGTCCAAGGGGCAGCGTGCTATGACACAGGCTGACATCACAGTGACGTCACATGAGCAGCAGCAAGGGCTCTGAGCCAGGCGGTTCTTTCTCTCCAGCTTCCACAGTTGCGAGCGAACATCACCTCTCTGTGGAAACATCCTTGCCATTGGCGGTCGCGTCTTCAAAGCAGGGGAGACGCTGTGACTCCTAGGGTAAAGAAAACTTGAATTCAGATCATCCGTGCGCACCAATCGCCATACCTCCTTCATCAGTGGCAATTGTGTTCCACCTGACAGCCAGCTATAAGTACAGATCCCTGCCAAGTTATTTTCACCACTGCTTCTTGCCCCCGAGAAGTGGGTCCAAGAGCTCTGACTTTACCAAATAGTAAAATCACTCTGGGCCTGACTGACCAAAGCAAATGACAATTTTTTTTCCTTTCTTGCTTACACCTAATTTCAAATGCAGGAAAAGTTGCACAAAAGACTCCCGACTGCTCCTATTCCAGTTCACCAACTGTTAGCATTCATGGCAGTCTGGTTCCTGTTCACACGGTGACATAGAAATGGTTTAACCCTTACCCTTCTGATTCGGTGCTCTGTCATTTAGACACTAAAGGGTCAGCATTCCTGGTTGCTCTTGTTTGGCAGGTTGGAGCCCAAGCCCGTTCTTCAGTATCAGTGGCTGATTTATGCTTTTTCTGTTTTTAACAAATTATTAAATATAAATCATGTGTTGTTAGAACACGGCTTTGGTAGCCCATTCCAAGTGCTAAATTGAAGAATAAAATTCCAGGTGTTACAGAACATAGGAAAATATATGAAAAGTCATAAAAATTCTCGCGTTCCCTGTCGGGGCTCTTGCGCGCCCTCTTCTGGCTGAAAGACAACAGACCTGCGACCCTAAAATTGAACACATCAATTACTACCCTCAAAGGTGTAGGTCTTGAGGGTAGTCCATTTAAACAAATAAGGAGTTGAGATGCGACCAGCGAGTACAGGGGGAGCTGAAGCCACAGCGTCCTCCTCTGTACTCTCTTTGTGGGAACAATCGCCTTCATCTGACTTTAGGGTGTCAGACCCAGAACTGAGACCACGTGGCCACATGCTGGGGGTGAGAAAGAGTGAAAGTTGGGTGTGAGGCAGTGCAAACAACCTTCTGATGATCAGGATCTTACTTTAAATCATAAGTAAACTTCCTCCAAACAGGATCTAGGCTCTTTGAAGGCAAGAGCCTAGTCCACTGTATCTCATCTAGATAATACCAATGTGTCATCTATAGACTGGGTATTTTCTTGTTGAGTGAAATCAGAATGATCAAATCGTTTATATGGGATTTGTGCAAAATACATAGATTTTAGCTGCTCTTGCAAACAGATATCTAAAATGAGTAATTATGTGAGGTAAATAAACTATTTTTCACTTTAATAAACACTTAACTGAATATATAGATCCCATAACATCATATTTTATATATTAAATATGCATAATACTTTTTAAAGAAGTAGCCAAGAAAAAAAATACAAGGGTGATCTTTAACATGCAGAACTTTGTCAGTTAATGGAGTGATATTTCATTATTATTTTAATGGATAAAGCTTGCCTGAAGTTCAGAGAGTAAAACTGCCACATTGATCAGCCTTACAGACCAGGCAGTGGTGACACGCACCTTTAATCCCAGTAGCCACACTAGTTTACCATAGAAACTGGGTGATAGTGGTTCACGCCTTTAATCCCAGCACTAGAGAGGAATACAAAACGGGAGGAGACAGCTCTCACACACAGTCTCATTCTGAGATTTCTGGAGGCAGGATTGCCTCCAGACTGAGGTAGAGGTAAGAACGAATGGCTGACTATTTTGCTTTTCCGACCTTCAGGTTGAACCCCCAATTTATGTCTCTGGGTTTTTATTAATCATGCTACAAGTTATGTTTAATCCAAAATATAAATATTAAAGTAATAATGGGAGACAAAAGCAGGAGGATCTTGTGGCCCTTTCAGTGAGATGTTGCATAGTCTCAGGCATTTGAATACTTGGCCCCCAACTCATGGTGTTGTTTGGGAGGTTTAGGAGATGTGACCTTGTTAGAGAAAGTGTGTCCCTGTAGGTGGACTTTGAGAATTTAAAGACTCTTGACACTTGAAGTTAGTTCTCTCTACTTCATGCTGGCTGTTCAAAGTGTGAGTCTTTGGCTTCTTGCTCCTGACACCATGCCTTTGCCCCATCATTCCGGACTCTAACCCTCAGGACTGTAAGCCCCAGTGAACCCTTACCCCTACGTAGCCTTGCTCATGGTGTTTTATCACAGAGATAAAAAGTAACTAATACAGATCCTAAAATTGAGGGTACCCTGAGCTGTGCAGTAAGATCCTACCAGAAAGAAAGAGAAATAAATGAAGGAAGGGATGGAGAGAAAGGGGGAGAAAGGAAAAGGCGAGGAGAGAAAATGACTCTCTTACACACACACACACACACACACACACACACACACACACACACACAAACTATCTTGGAACTGTGATTTTTAGTACCCTAACTAAACCACGTAGCCCTAAATTGACACCTCTCAGTTTGCGACTAAAATCTACTTGCAGAAATATTGTGCTTGTTTAAAATTCTAATATTCCAGATCCAGCAGGACCTACAATGATTATCTGCTTTATGTTCTTCTCCACACTTACCTACTTGGTTTTTAATCCACCATCCTAAATAATTCTCTAGATTCCAGCAGCCAAGTCCAAGCCCTTTGGGAATCTGCTTTGGGTGGAATAGCATTGATGTGCAGCCGTGCAAGAGGTGAGGCAGGGCTGTAATGCTGATGCTGTGGCCTTGAGAGGGTCCACACGGTGAAAGGTGGCGGTTCTGGACAGCTGAAGCAACAAGGGCCCAAGACGACTCTTAGGCACACTCAGATTGAATCCCCCAGACACCAGGACCCTTTGATTTCTGCAGGTGTCTCCTACTTTTCCCTCCTCTCTGCTTTGACTCAAGAAGCCTTGTTGATGAGCTCCCAGGGGTGACGGGGAGGCAAAGAACAATATACTATTATAACTACTTCTGACCAATGGCAAAAATGGCAAGGAAACAAAGATTATCAGTCATTTATCAAAGGCCTGCTGTACCCCACATTTTCTACACCTTCTGTCACCACAGTGGAGCTTGGAGACACAAGGGCTCAGCTCTGGTTGGGTAGAATGCTGGAACCTTTGCCGTCTGCATTTGGCTTCATCTTTGGAAGGGGTTGGAATGATATCGCTGGCCTTTCTGAACTTGTGGATGATTGACGGTCATCTGCTTGTGTGAGTTCCCACTGTAGCTAGCTATATAATTTCAGAAATAAAGACGATTGGATTTGTTAATATTGAAATACAGTATCCATTCTCAAATAAAGACAGACACTCCGTGTGAAGTTCAGAGTATGAATTCTCCTATATGTGTACAGTCGTCTGGGTCGGCTGAAACGGGAGTTCATTTTCGGTATCATGAGACTCTGATTAGTGTGACAGTCACTAATTTTACACAGAAGCAAGCATGCTAGCTTTAGTATACATACACTTTTATATTTATTTTACCTCTAATTGTGTGTGTATGTGTGTGCATGTGTATGTGCACAGGTGTGCAGTTACCTAAGGAGGCCAGAGCTGTTGTGGTTCCCTCAGGGGAGTTAACAAGTGGTTGTGCGTCTCCTCGAGTGGGTGCTGAGAACAAAACGTGGGTCCTCTGGAAGAGCAAGAGGTCCTCTTAACCACTGACCCATCACTTTAGCTTCTACAAGTCCTATATTTTGAGTCAGAAAATGTTTATGTAAATTTACATAATAATACAAAGAAGGATGATGAAGGATACCAGATGGGATCCTAGTTTTACCCTTCACAGCTTCTTCCGGCACATTAGCATTCTCACATGCTAGAGTAACATTGGAGAGCTGTGGCTAGCTTTCATTTATAAATCCTGCTTTAAGTCATACTTTTCTCACAGGAAAATGCTGCTTTGAAGTAGTCTGTTAATGCGCGAAAACAATCCCACACCAGTTAGGTTTTAAAGGGGTATTTATTTTGGGGGGTAAAACTTACAAAACACCAATCGTCAGAAAAGGAGCCTCGTCGCTGGAGCAGGAGCCGGAACCAAGCGCCGGAACCAAGAGAGCGAGTCGAGGCTTGCCGCTCTTTTTTAAAGAGAAATATACCTCACCCCAGTGGGCTGGTATTTCAGCGGCTATTGGCTGAAGGAGCGGAAGGTGCTCCTGCAGCATTCTGTGAGGGCTAGACAATCATCTTGTTGACCTTGTTGCTTAGACTTTCCCAAGGAAGAAAATCTCCCACGTGTTTCTGCAGCAAAGCCTGTGATAAGTCATTCCTGCTCCAGATGTGATGACTAAGGGAAGAACATGGGGTCTCTATTGTCGATCAGCTCCACTTTGCTTCTGTAGCCCCGCTGGCAGCTACCGCACAAGAGGAACAGTGGCTGATAATGGAGAAAGCAGTGCTCCTCTTGCACACATCAAGTTTGTAGCTCCTACCTGGCAAAGGATTTGAGGAGTTTGCTGTTGGGTGGGGAAAATCAGATCTAGGGCCCATAAATCTTAATGATAAAAACTATGTGAATAGGGGGCTGGAGATGGCTCAGTGGTTAAGAGCATTGCCTGCTCTTCCAAAGGTCCTGAGTTCAATTCCCGGCAACCACATGGTGTCTCACAACCATCTGTAATGAGGTCTGGTGCCCTCTTCTGGCCTGCAGAATCCACACATATACAGAATATTATATACATAATAAATAAATAAATATTAAAAAAAAAACTATGTGAATAAACGTTGTCTACAACAGAACACTAATTCTTTACTCTCCCAAGATGATCTCGGAGTCGCCTGATTAAGGCCTTCATACCCAAATTTGAATTTGTGTGGCTTTAGCTAACAGAGTGCAACACCAATTACTGATGTGTGGGTCCCAGCCCAGTGCTGAAGAGGACTGGTGACTGCCTCCTTCTTCCGTCGGTCTCTACACTTGTGTTAGTTATGTCTCTGCTGCCCTGAGAAAACACCAGGACCAAGACAACTTATTTAGGCTTACAATTCCAGAGGCATAGGAGTCACCAGCATAGACAAGTCTGGCAGTGAGCAGAGGGCATGGAGGCCACGGCAGCGAATTGAGGGCATGGTGGCCATGACAGTGAGCGGAGGGCATGGGAGCCACGGCAGCTAGTGGAGGGCATGGCAGGAAGCCAAGAATGCGCATCTTCAGATTCAAGCTGAAGTAGAGTGAGTCAACAGGAAGAAGAGCAAAGCTTTAAGCTCTCAATGCGCCTGGACCCAGGGACGTCCTTCCAGTAAGGCCACACCTCCTAACCTTCCACTAACAGTACCACTAACTATTCAAATGTCCCCATAGGGGACATATCTCATGCAAACCGCATCATACCCTCCGGTGCCACTATGAGAGCAAGCTCAGATCCCCGCTAGAGGGTGGATAGCCGCAGTGAGATGACAATGGGCAGCCTATACCAACCAGTCCCCCCAAGTGACTGTAGCCACAGAACTAGAGAGCCCAGGAAAGAAACTATGGAATTTGGCCTAGTTCAGCATTAACAGCATCACCCAGTCAACCTGTAGGATGGTACAGGACACAAGACTATGATCAAACACCACCAAGATGTCTCATTGCTGGTGACACCGTCTTGAGGGCTAGCGGATAATGGATAGGATCAATGATTGCCTCTTATATTTGTTTCAACTTTATTCTTTCTTTTTTTCCGAAAATTTGTGTTAAGGTGGTAAGTATTGGCTTTGAATTTAATACTTGGCTGTCTAGAATTTGGAGAAATTGTGGATTTGTTACATTTATATTAGGCAAGGACTATCTCCAGTTTGTGGTTACACACACACACACACACACACACACACACACACACACACACACATACACACACACACTTATCCTGTAAGTTCTTTTCTACCTTTTTTAAAAATGGTGGTAGGGACAAACTTAGGCCTTGCACATACTGTGCAAATGACCTACAGCTGAGCTGCCTCAAGGGTCCTAGAGCTATGTCATAAACAATCCACATCCATTCTCTAACTCCGTGTCTGAAATGAGCTCCAGGGCGATAGATGAGTCCCCCATGGTACGTGATTCCTTCCAGGTAGGAAATAAAGGGCATTGCTTCCCTTTGAAAATCGGCCTCTTTATCTTAAACTACCTTGCTTCTTTTGCTTCTTGGGAGAAAGGTTTGAAGAGCAGGAAAATCCCCATGCACAGTGATATACAGATGCTCCCTCCATAAAGCACCAGAGTGAGTGAGGCACTCTTCAGGGAAGTGTATGATGGGGCTCAAGGAAAAAAATCTGTAGTGAAAGGAGCAGCAGGCTGTTTCCTGGCGCCCAGCTCCCGGCTAGCTTTATCTGAAATAATTACATGGAAACTGTATTCATTTAAACACTGCTTGGCCCATTAACTCTAGCCTCTTATTGGCTAACTCTCACGTCTTGCTTTAACCCATATCTAGTAATCTGTGTATCACCATGGGGTTGTGGCTTACCAGGAAAGATTTAGCTTGTCTGACCTGGTGGCTGGTTCCATGGCAGCTCTCTGTCTCTGCCTCCTTTCTCCCAGCATTCTGTTCTGTCTACTCCATCCACCTAAGGGTTGGCCTATCAAAAGGCCAAGGCAGCTTCTTTATTTAACCAATGAAAGGAACACATAGACAGAAGACCATCCTACACCAGAAAGCCCTTAAAATGATCTCACAGTGTAGTCCTTTCAGTTGCCATCCTGAAGCAGGATGACACAAGAGAAGTAATTCAGCTTGTGAATCTTCATCTGCCACTTCCCGCAGGTCCTACCAAACTGACATCTACAAAGGCGAGTCCAGTGTAGAGCCATGTGTCCCATGTGCGGGCAAAGAGAAGTGGCTGTGGCTCGTCAGTGGAGCACTCGCATGACTTTGCTTGGTCTGGGTTCCATCTACGGAACCACACAAAACAAACAAACAAAAACCTGTTTCCTCACACAGCACTATGATAAAGCAAACACTTCAGTGAAAGAAAGCAACATTCTTGTGGGTGGTTCAGGACCATAGGCAGCAAGAGCAAATGCCAGGTCTCACTCTAAACACATTGTATCAGAACTCTGCAATCCGGGCTCTCTCAGCAGTCGGCTGCAGGAGGAGTCCTTGTTTGGGGACAAAGAGTCAAGAAGGCAGGACCTCTGCATGCTAAGCACACATTTCATACACTCTCTGCTGAGCACAATGACCCCAGTACCATCAGTGTGTGTGTGTGTGTGTGTGTGTGTGTGTGTGTCTGTCTGTCTGTCTGTCTGTCTCTGTCTCTGTCTCTGTCTCTGTCTCTGTCTGTCTGTCTGTCTGTCTCTCTCTCTCTCTCTCTCTCTCTCTCTCTCTCTCTGTGTGTGTGTGTGTGTGTGTGTGTGTGTGTGTGTGTGTGTGTTAGCTTCTTGGACAGGATCTTGTCTGTAGCCTGAGCTGGCCTAAATCTCACTACGCTGCTCAGGCTATCCTGAAACCTGAGGCCATCCTCTTGCCTCAGCTTCCCAAGCCCTGAGTTGACAGTGTGAGCCACCACAACCAGTTGTGGTGTGTTTTAATGCAACCTTTCTAGATTATGGTGCTCCCCAGGCCCTGGGGGTAGGAGAAAGTGCTTGCTTTTCCCACATTCAAAGTCTTGGTTGCAAACCAAAAGGGCTTCCACAGAAGTTCTTGAAGCTGGGTTCCTTTGTTTCTGGCTCAGTTTGCCAAAAATGGGAGTGGGGGTTGAAGAAGAGGCAAAGCCCCCAAGAATGTAGCCAGTCTCTGAGGCCTGGATGCCTGCAGCCATCTTGTCATCACCACAGGCTCTGAGGCGGCGTCTCTGGTTCCCTCAGAGCCATGGTTGCCCTGATGAGGTCAGAGCACATGTCCTGTGCAGAATGCTTCCCGGGAAAGTGCTCTGCCTCCAGCTGTGAAATTGATTAGTGACTTTAAAACCCTTGAAGAGTGTCTGCCAGCAGCTGCGCTTGCTATTTTAAAACTGGACAAGAAGTGTGTGCGTGTGTGCGCGCTCAACTTTTTACCCCCAATGCTAAGGAGTAACACACAGAGGGAAAGAAATGTACAAAGAAGTGCGATGTCATCTTCCTACACTAGGTTTTTGTGTTGTTCAAATAGGCTGAGCTTTATAAACTTTATTGTCACCAGCTTCCTGTGTCAATATCAAGAAATGGACCTGCCATGTGCTCATGAGATGTAGAGGTTGAAGATGAAATCTGCCACGTGGCCTCCGGGGAAGTGAGCCCTTAGCTGGCTGCTTGGCCTGGGTTAGCATCTGCTCATATTCTGGAATACTCCAAGAGATACTAGATGACAGGTTTAGTCTCTAAGTTTATTCTCACTAAGAATGAGTTTTAAAGAGCCACGTAAAACTGGCTGATCACCATTGTCCAAAGACACCAGCCACCAGAAAACAATGCAGCTCAGACCCACACTTTATTGATCCAATGGTCACTTGTTGAGCTAGATGTGGTGCGGGTCACCGGCCATAATAAGGAAGGAGCAAATGGGGGATTAAATGTGATATGGTGAGCATGTAGTAGGCAAACCCCTTTTCTCCATCTCAGGGTCACAGCCAACGCACCCATAAGGAAAGACAGGTTAGAAAAAGAAAACCATAACAAATAAACATCAGCATAGTTTATATGCCACAGGAACAAGAGCACTCAGGACACGTGCATTTTAATGCCTAGGTTGGATGGAGAATAGACAGCCTTGCAGAGGTGTGACTGGACAGGGGATAGACATTAGTGGTAGTGGGCTGAGTGGGAATCCAGCATGGCTGCTGATTCTTCTTGGCCTCTGCATGGCCTTCTGGGATCATCTGATGAAAATGTTAGTATCTCGAGACCCTCTGGGCTGAGGTCCTCAGAGGACAAGCGAGAAGGGGAAGGGTGAAATGAGCTTGTAAGAGATCCAATTCTAGGGCTGGAGAGATGGCTCAGAGGTTAAGAGCATTGCTTGTTCTTCCAAAGGTCATGAGTTCAATTCCCAGCAACCACATGAGGTCTGGTGCCCCCTTCTGGCCTGCAGGCATACACACAGACAGAATATTTGTATACATAATAAATAAAATATTTTTTCCAAATTTATTTATTTATATGTTTATAAAAATTTCCACTTCCTCCCCTCCTCCCCATACCCTCCCATTCCCCACACTCCCTCTCCTCCTCTCCCCCACTCCCTCTCCTCCTCCCTCTCCAGTCCTAAGAGCAGTCAGGGTTTCCTGCCCTCTGGGAAGTTCAAGTTCCTCCCCTCTCCCTCCAGGTCTAGGAAGGTGAGCATCCAACCAGACTAGGATCCCAAAAAGCCAGTACATGCAGACAAAACAAGACCCAGTGTCATTGACAATGGCTTCTCAGTCAGCCCCCATGTCAGTCACATTTAGAGACTCCGGTTTGATCACATGCTCGTTCAGTCCCAGTCCAGCTGGCCTTGGTGAGCTCTCATTCGATCAGTCCCTTGTATCAGAGGGTGAACGCACCCCTCATGGTCCTGATTTCCTTTTTCATGGTCTCCCTCCTTCTGCTCCTCATTTGGACCTTGGGGGCTCAGTCCAGTGCTCCAATGTGGGTCTCCGTCTCTACCTCCATCTATCGTCAGATGAAGGTTCCCTCTGGTCCTGCCTTTCTTGCTCACGTTCTCCCTCATTCTGCTTCTCATTTGGACCTAGGGAGTTAAGTCCAGTGTTCCAATATGTGTCACTGACTCTATCTCCATCCATCGCCTGAAGGTTCTATGGTGATATGCAAAATATTCATCAGTATGGTTATGGGCCAAGGCCAGTTCAGGCACCCTCTTGTCTGCTGCCCAGGGAACAATCTGGGGACCTCTCCTTGGGCCTGGGAACCCCTCCAGAATCAAGTCTCTTGCAAACCCTAAAATGGCTCCCTTAGTTGAGATATATACTTCCCTGCTCCCATATCCATCCTTCCTCCCTCCCCCCCATCCCATTCCCCCAAGCCATCCCCTATCCTCCCCCTCTCCCTTCTCTCTAACCATCTCCCCTTACTTCCACCCCCCACCCCCCGTGCACCCAAGTTTGCCTGGCAATCTTGTCCACTTCCAATATCCAGAAGGATAACCATATGATTTTCTTCAGATTCACCTTCTTATTTAGCTTTTCTAGGATCACGAATTATAGGCTCAAAGACCTTTAACTATGGCTAGAATCCACTTATGAGTGAGTACATACCATATTCCTCTTTTTGTGTCTGGGTTACCTCAATCAGTAAAGCGTTTTCTATTTCCATCCATTTGCATGCAAAATTCAAGATGTCATTATTTTTTACCGCTGAGTAGAACTCTAATGTGTATATGTTCCATACCTTTCTTAACCATTCTTCTATTGAGGGGCACCTAGGTTGTTTCCATGTTCTGGCTATTACAAATAGTGCGGCTATGAAATAGTTGAATAAATGCTTTTGTAGTATGATAGGGCATCTCTTGGGTATATTCCCAAGAGTGGAATTGCTGGGTCCTGAGGGAGGTTGACTCCCAGTCTCCTGAGAAACTGCCACACTGATTTCCACAGTGACTGCACAAGTTTGAATTCCCACCAACAATGGATGAGTGTTCCCCTCACTCCACATCCTCTCCAGCATAGGCTATCATTGGTGTTTTTGAGTTTGGCTATTCTGACAGGTGTGAGATGGTATCTCAAAGTTGTTTTGATTTGCATTTCCCTGATCACTAAGGAGGTAGAGCATGACCTTAAGTGCCTTTTGGCCATTTGAAGTTCATCTGTTGTGAATTCTCTGTTCAGTTCAGTACCCCATTTTTTAATTGGGTTAATTAGAGTTTTAGTGTCTAGTTTCTTGAGTTCTTTGTATATTTTGGAGATCAGACCTTTGTCTGATGAGGGGTTGGTGAAGATCTTCTCCCAGTCGGAAGGTAGCCTTTTGGTCTTACTGACAGTGTCCTTTGCTTTACAGAAGCTTCTCAGTTTCAGGAGGTCCCATTTATTCATTGATTCTCTTATTGTCTGTGCTACTGGGGTTCTACCTAGGAAATGGTCTCCTGTGCCTATGTCTTGTAGACTACTTCCCACTTTCTCTTCTATCAGGTTCAAAATGGTCAGATTAATGTTGAGGTCTTTAATCCATTTGGACTTGAGTTTTGTGCATGGTGATAGATATGGATCTACTTTCATTCTTCTACAGGTTGACATCCATATGCCAGCACCATTTGTTAAAGATGCTATCCTTCTTCCATTGTATACCTTTAGCTCCCTTGTCGAAAATCAGGTGTTCATAGGTTTGTGGGTTAATATCCGGGTCTTCTATTCGATTCCATAGGTCGACTTCTATGTTCTTATGACAATACCAAGCTGTTTTCAATACTATAGTTCTGTAATAGAGTTTGAAGTCAGGGATGGTAATGCCTCCAGAAGTGCCTTTATTATATAAGATTGTTTTGGCTATCCTGGGTTTTTTGTTTTTCCATATAAATTTGATTATTGTTCTCTCAAGGTCTGTGAAGAATTTTGATGGGATTTTGATGGGGATTTGATGCTGGAGAGATGGCTCAGAAGTTAAGAGCATTGCTTGTTCTTCCAAAGGTCATGAGTTCAATTCCCAGCAACCACATGAGGTCTGGTGCCCCCTTCTGGCCTGCAGGCATACACACAGACAGAATATTTGTATACATAATAAATAAAATATATATATATATATTTTTTTAAAAAAAAAAAGAGGTACAGTTCCTACATGGGCAGCCAATGGAGGTTTATACAGACAGGCTTTGAGGGAGAAAGGAGAGAACCCTCACTTCTGGGGCCTCCCGGTCTCCGGGTGTTCAAAGCTAAATACAAGTGAACTGGGGTATCCAGCTGAAAGACCCAACAAGGCTGCCATATGTGGAGCTTAGTTCCGGCCAGAAGGAGGCCAGGAAGGGAGCCCCCCTGGAGAGGTCATTTCTCTGCTGGGGTTGAGGGACAGGAAGGCATTTCCAGCAGCCAGAGGAGTGAGCCCAGAAGACAGTCTGAGGGAAAGCGGAGTGGGGGCGAGGAAGAACCTGAGGGAAGATAGGCAGTGGGGAGTTAGTCAGTCTCCAGAGCCAGCTGGTTGACAACTCCACTGGGACCCTCTCACTAGAGACCACCAGAGAAACCGTTCACAGTTCTCCTATTTGTTAATTGCACAAAAAAACCCTAACTCTCCCCAAACTGCAGATGAGACTTTTCCAACCAAATCAGCCAAATGCTTCAGAATCCACCCCCCTCCAGGACAAAATGCAGTGTTGTTAGTTCACTGTGTAGAAAATGAAACTATCTCGTCAAAGAACTTGCTTTGAAATGTCCAGTGTCATTTAGAGAAACACACACACACCAGAAAGAGAAGCGATGTTTTCCTTATTAGGCATACATGAACATGATTAATAAGTGCCACATGTCTCTGATTCTGTAAAACCCCTTTGAACCCATCCTAAGATTCTGAAGAAGGAGGATGTTGCCTGTCCAGGAGAGAGCACCACAGGGGAGCAAGTGACAAAAACTGATTGGCCTGGATGTTTTATTTCCAGCCAGTACAGGGTCATTTAGATATTTACATAACGCAAGAGGGCTATCAAGATCACCACAGCAGAACTGTATGAACCCTCAGGAAACACGCAGGTGTTACACATGGAAAAGCTGTCAGCAAGTGTGCAGACCTTGGTGCCTCATCGGCAAGCCCGGCTAGAAATGAAGCCTCTCCCGCCCCCTGGTGTCCACAGCCTGACAGGAACAGTACAAAGTGTGAATGACTGGAGAAGAAGATTCCTGTAATTTTCTTTGACCCAAAGCGCTTGCCATCACTGTTAATGCATTTTAATTCTCCATCGTTATCTGTGAAAGACTCCGTCAGTAATGGAATTCAGATATCTAAGTGGGGGAGCCAAGAAGGCTGGTGTTTGCTGGTGGCTGTCATTAACTTGATGCTAGCTATAAAATGAGGCCAACTGAAGAGCCACGAGGAGCTGGAGAACATGACCATTGTGTAGTTACAGTGAATGGTTGTGATGTCATCTTCTGACGTCATTACTGAGAAGGGATGGGGCTAAGCGGCGCATGTCCACGGAGAGCAGTAGACGTCAGAAAACCTGCAGCAGACCTAAGCAGAGATCACAGCTATGATGGAAAACACTCAAGGCCAGAGTGGGTGCTCTCTGGGAAGTCAAAATGCAGAGCTGAACACAAGAGGACGAGAAACACGAAGGGAAGGGCATTTGGAGTTAAGTTTGGATCTAAGGCACAGTAGAACTTACATGCTTCAGAATATTCCAGAAAGAAGAATCCTGTTTCAGAAAAGTAGTTCATCTGTCCAAACAACTGGTGACAAATGATTTCTATACCTCTATATTTACCAGTTGGATTAGAAGTCTCTGGAATTTGGGACAAAAGAAGAAGGAGGAGGAGGAGGAAGAGGAAGAAGAGGAGGAGGAGGAAGAAGAAGAAGAAGAAGAAGAAGAAGAAGAAGAAGAAGAAGAAGAAGAGGAAGAGGAAGAGGAAGAGGAAGAGGAAGAGGAAGAGGAAGAAGCAGAAGCAGAAGCAGAAGCAGAAGCAGAAGCAGCTATGCTCCAAAGAGCATGGGAAGGTTTTAAAGATGGACAGCAGGTTGGGGGGGAATAAGTGCTTGGGTGAATGTGGTGGTTTGGGTAGGAAAGGAAACAGAACACAGGGCTCAGTAAATTTGTTGACTCATGCTGCATTGAAAGTCAAATTTCCATATCCTTAAGACCAGAGCCCGAGCCCTGCTGTCCTAACTGGTGCCTTAAATCTCAGTCAAGGCTTGTTCTTGTACTAACTATTCTAACATTCACTTACAGGCATGAAGGTCTCTGGGAGGCCAGCTGCTCATGGCTGAGAAGCTTGGGAGTTCTTTAAGATTTCTTTGCAGGCCAATTCACCTACTGTTCCCTCCCGACAACCAAAGACATTTCCAGCCTTGCCCAGGTCTTCACTTTTCTACAAAGAATCATTATCAAATTTGGCAGGTTCTGTTTCAGAGAGCAATCCCCATGCTCCCAACTTACTTAGGAGATCTTGTCTTTTTCTACGGCCCATATAAATTAGATCTATGTATGTTTCTCTTAAGGTCCTAATTGTTGTCTAGGTTCTCTGGGATTGTGATTTGTGCACTGGTTTTCTTTGCTTTATGTTTAAAAACCACCTATGAGTAAGTACATGTGATAATTGTCTTTTGTGTCTGGGTTACTTCACTCAAAATGATATTTTCTAGCTCCATCCATTTTTCTGCAAAATTCAAGATGTTGTTTTTTTCCCTGCTGTGTAGTACTCCATTGTGTAAATGTATCACATTTTCCTCATCCATTCTTCAGTCGAAGGGCATTTAGGTTGTTTCCAGGTTCTGGCTATGACAAACAATGCTGATATGAACATAGTTGAGCACATGTCTTTGTGGCACGATTGAACATCCTTTGGATATATACCCAAAAGTGGTATTACTGGGTCTTGAGGAAGGTTGTTTTGTAATTTTCTGAGAAATCACCACACTGACATCCAAAGGGGATGTACCAGCTTGTGTTTCCCCACAAGCTTTCCAGCATAAGTTGTCTTCAGTGTTTTTGATCTTGGCCATTCTTACAAGTGTAAGATGGAATCTCAGAGTTGTTTTGATTTGCATTTCTCTGATCACTAAGGATGTTTAGTATGTCTTTCAGCCATTTTAGATTCCTCTGTGGAAAGTTCTCTGTTAAGGTATGTACTCCATTTTTTAATGGATTACTTGTTTTTTGATGACCAATTTCTTGAGTTCTTTGTATATTTTGGAGATCAGACCTCTGTCTGACGTGGGATTAGTGAAGATATTTTCCCATTCTGTAGGTTGTTGTTTTGTCTTGTTGATCATGTTCTTCGCTTTACAGAAGCTTTTCAGTTTCAGGAGGTCTCATGTATTAATTTTTTTCTCTCAGTGTCTGTGCTACTGGGGTTCTATTTAGGAAGTGGTCTCCTGTGCCAATGCATTCAAGTGTACGTCCCACTTTCTCTTCTATGAGGTTCGGTGTAGCTGGCTTTCCACTCTCTCCATATCTATTCAATATAGTTCTTGAGGTCCTAGCTAGAGCAATAAGACAACAAAAGGAGATCAAGGGGATATACATCAGAAAGGAAGTCAAACTCTCACTATTGCTGATGATATAATAGTTAACATAAGTGACCCCAAAAATTCTACCAAGGAACTTCTACAACTCATAAACACTTTCAGTAATGTAGCAGGATACAAGATTAATTTAAAAAATCAGTAGACCGCCTGTACGCGGATGATAAAAGGGCTGGGGAAGAAATCAGAGAAACAACACCCTTCACAATAGCCACAAATAGCATAAAATATCTTGGAGTAACTCTAACCAAACAAGTGGAAGACTTGTACGACAAGAAATTTAAATCTTTGAAGAAAGAAACTGAAGAAGACACCAGAAAGTGGAAAGCTCTCCCATGCTCTTGGATAGGCAGAATTAACATAGTAAAAATGGCAATCTTACCAAAAGTAATCTACAGATTCAATGCAATGCCCATCGAAATCCCAGCAAAATTCTTCAAAGACCTTGAAAGAACAATACTCAACTTCATTTGGAAAAGCAAAAAGCGCAGGATAGCCAAAACAATCCTGTACAATAAAAGAACTTCTGGAGGCATCACAATCCCTGACTTCAAACTCTACTACAGAGCTACAGTACTGAAAACAGCCTGGTATTGGCATAAAAACAGACAGAAGTGCCAATGGAACTGAATCAAAGACCCAGATATAAATCCATACACCTTTGAACATCTGAGCTTTGACAAAGAAGCAAAGAATATCAAATGGAAAAAAGAAAGCATATTTAACAAATTATGCTGGCATAACTGGATATCAACATGTAGAAGAATGAAAAAAGATCCATATCTATCACCATGCACAAAACTCAAGTCCAAACTTTGTGAGGTTTAAGTGCTAACATCTTACTGGTCAAGGTATCATAAGGTAATTATATTCAAAGGAAAAAGATAATTTCCCCTTATTGAACAATGCCCTGTTTTACTATATGTGGATCCAAAGTTTGGGAATAATAGATGTTTCAAGCCCACAACTTCCTGCTTGATGTTCTTCTGCTCCGAGGAGAATATTTTATCTTCTGGCGGTGCTGGGGATGGAGTCAATGGCCTTGAGAGTGCTAAACAAATGTTCTGTTTCTGAGACGCATTCCCAGCCCAGAGAGCATTTTCAAATACATGTGCCCCTGCCCATCTGTCACAGGGTAGTGAAAACAACAGTCAGGCTTATATTCCCCAAGAAGCAAGAGAATATGGACTATGCCTGGATCTTAAGTTATACACACAGTAACTAAACCAAGACAACTGTTGTAGCCACAGCACCCAGAGAGGGCAGTATGCCCCCACACCAGCCTGGTCCACAGATTTCACTTCTGTGACCCCAATATCTTACTCAGATGAAAGTGTTCAGATCAAGTGTTCATGTGAGCAGGTGGGAACCGCACACACATGATGTCCCCAAATCAAGCTCTGACTTCCAATGAAGGATCGCCCTGAACAGTGGTTTCATTTGTTTTGTGATATGGGATGCCCCTCTGTATGCTGTGAATATGTTTTATTGCCATTGGTTAAAAAAGAAGCTGCTTTCAGCCAATGGCTTAACAGAGTAAAGCCAGGTGGAAAATCCAAACAGAGAGGTGGAAAATCCAAACAGAGATGGAGAGAGAGAGAGAGAGAGAGAGAGAGAGAGAGAGAGAGAGAGAGAGAAAGTAGACAGAGTCAAGGAGACACCAGATAGCTACCAAAGGAGACAGACAGCCCAGAACCTTACCGGTAGGCCACAGCCTTGTGGTGACACACAGATTAATAGAAATGGGTTAATTTAAGATGTAAGAGTTACTTAATAAGAAGCCTTAGCTAATAGGCCAAGCACTTTTAATTAATATACTTTCGGTGTAATTATTTTGAGTCTGGGCGACCAGAAACAAACGAACAGCCTCTGCCTACAGTTTTGTTTCATTTTTTTTTAAAATTCTCTTTGAAGGTATTTTTATAAGCTAAGTTTCTGAGAAACAAGCTTCCACAACATGGTTATTTATGCATGAAGTTGAACTGTCAAATTTTAAATTGTACCAAATTTCTGATCTTCTAAAGACGAAGGAAACTGTGATGAAGAAATACACGTGTGGCCTGAAGGGCCCTGAAAATGCCAGGCCTGTGATGAAGTTTCTGCGGCCTGACTAACCTAGAACTCTGTGGTCATGAGAGGCTGAGTGTTGCTCAGTGAAGCTCAGGCTCTCTCCAGCTATCATGGACTCCCTCTGTAGGCATGTATTACCCATCCCTGTGCAGACCTAGCATCCTTTTACTATTGGGTAAAATTGGAATGTGTTATGTTGACACCACCTTTCTCTAGCCCGAAAGCTATTAATGCCATCACACAGCCCCTGAAGCCTACAACAGGGATGGCCCTGTTTGCTGTAACCTGCCTCCCTCATGTTCCCACCCAGCAAATGCGTTGGCGTATGCCTTTCTTTTAATCTGGCATTATGTAATACAAATTCATGTCATACTTCTGGGGTGGAGCTTGCCCTGTGGAGAGGCCTGCATACCCATCTACACTGCTGAGAGATAGTGACTCACATCTGGCACAGAATAAATCTGCGTTCCCTTTGGAAGCACCTGCTTTGCCTACAAGGAAGCAGGACCAGTTTACCCATTCTTGGTTCTGTGTTAGAAATGCCTGTGCATGTTTGGTTTTAAGCACTAAAATCCATAGTGGGTGTGACTGTATGCACTGAGATCTCTCTCTCTCTCTCTCTCTCTCTCTCTCTCTCTTACACACACACACACACACACACACACACACACACACACACACACACAATCTGGCTAGCACATGTCCGAATTACCTGCAATGCTGCTTATTAGAAACAGATTTGGGAGTTGATGATAGCACACCCAAGAGCCCTGTACAAGTCACACACCTCCGAGTGCAGAAGACTTACTCGCACACCTAGAACTGTCGCTGTGAGGGGCAGGAATTTCGAGGGGCTGGTAAGATTGGGTGAGGAGGGAGAAAGCTGGGTGTGTGGGAAACATTTTCAATGGCTCTTCACCTCTCTTTCAGTTCTGAAAAGAGTGTTCTCCCGGTGTGCTCTCTCTTAGAAACATGCACTGGCCTGCAGAGGGCAGGAGCGAGTGAACTCGCACACTGTCGCGTGGTTCCCTTGCTGTGGCTATCCTCACGCACAGAGGCCAGGGAAGCCAAGAGAATCCAAGGCTCCCTTCCCTTACATCGCCAGCAGCAGAAAGTGGCAGGGCTGCAAATGAGGAGTGGGAAACTTGACCTTGAAAGACCTGACCTGCGCTGTCTGATAACCTGTTTGGGAAGGGGTGGGGGTGCCTCGTGGCCTGGCTGTGGATCCCTTCTAGCTTTTAGGTAAACTTTAACTTAGTCAGAAACAATAAAGAACCATCCCCATAGAGGAAATGATCGTCCTGGACTCACTCTTCCATAACTGGGGTCCCCTGGGGCCCAGGCTGCCTAGTGCTCTGAACTACAGCACATGGGGAACAGCGAGCATTCTCATCCGGGGGGGGGAAAAAAAAAAAAGAGGGGCTAAGAGGTGACCAGTAACGCCACTCACCAGCCAGACATTAATAGAAGAACTGGATGTGAACTCCCGACCTCAGGTCTGCTAGGCAAGCACCTGCCGCTGAGCTACACCCTTAGCTCCCATCCTTCTGGGTTCTTTATTTCATTTTATTTATTGAGAAGAGATTTTGTCAAAGGCCTTTCTGCGTGTAAGGTGATGATCATGAGGTGTTTGTCTTTCGTGTGTTTACACGGTGGCTTACATTTGACAATTTACATCTACTGAGCCACCATCCCCGCATCTCTGGGATAAAGCCCACTTGAACACAGTGGATGATATTTTTTATGTGCTCTTGGATTTGGTTTGCATGTATTTTATTGAGAATTTTTGCGTCTGTGTTCCTAAGAAAAATTGGTCTGTGATTTTCATTTTTCGTTGGGTCTTTGTTTAGGTATCAGAGCAACTGAGGACTCGGAAAATAATTCGGCTATGCTCCTTCTGTCCTATTCTGTGGGATAATCAGGGAGAGCTGACATGAATTCTTCTCTGAAGGTCCAACAGAATTCTGCCACGAATCCATCTGGCCCTGGATTTTCATTGGTTGGGAGACGTTGAGTCACTTCTATTTCACTAGAGGTCATAAGTCTGTTAAAATTGTTTACCTAATCTTGATTTAACTTTGGTAAGTGGTATGTATCAAGAAATTTATCCATTTAATTTAGGTTTTCTAATTTGGTGGGGTACAGATTTTTATTTTTGTGGATTCTGTTTGATTTGTTTTTTCCAAGACAGGGTTTCTCTGTGTAGCTTTTGACTGTACTGGAACTCACTCTGTAGACCAAATTGACCTCGAACTCACAGAGATCCGCCTGCCTCAGCCTCCCGAGTGCTGGGACTAAAGGTGTGTACCACCACTACCCAGTTTAGTGGTACAGATTTTTAAAGTGTGTCCTTTATGAGTCTTTGGATTTCCTTGGTATCTGCTGTTATGTCCCCTCTACACTTCTAATTTTGTTAATTTGGACATTCTTTAAGTCAATTTAGATAAGAGTTTGTCAATCTTATTTATTTTCTCGAAGACCTAGCTCTTTGTTTCACTGATTCTTTGTACTGTTTTATTTCTATTTTAATTGATTTCGGCCATGAGTTGGATTCTTTCTTATCATTTACTGATTTGTTATTATGGTGTGGGTTTCTCATTTGCTGATCTTGTATTATTTAACCCTTGAGTTTCCTTGGGTGCCATCTTGTTCTTTTTGTTCTAGGGCTTTCAGGTGTGCTGTTAAGTTACTAATATGAAATTTCTCTAATTATTTTATGTAGGCACTTGGTGCTATGAATTTGTCTCTATAACAGCCTTCATGGTGTCCATAAGTTTGGATATTTTGTGTTTTCATTTTCATTCAATTCTAAAATGTTTTTGACTTTTCTTTTAATTTATATCTTGACCCATTTTTTTTTACTCAGTAGTGAATTGTTCATTTGCCATGAGTTTGCAAACTTTGTTGTGTTCGTTGTTGACACCTGGCGTTAATCTATTGTAATCTGCTGGGATGAGGGTGTTATCTCGATTTTCTCATATCTGGTGAGACTTGCTTTCTATCCAAGTATGTGTTCAGTTATGGAGAAAGTTCCACAAGCTTCTGAGAAAAGGCACTCTTTTGTGATTCTGTGAGAGGTTCTGTAGTATCTGCAGATAGATTTGATTTATGATGTCATTTAACTCCAGTGTTTCTGTTCAGTTTTTGTCTGGATGACCTGTCTATTGGTGAAAGTGGGATTTTGAAGTCATCTGCCACCACTGTATGAAGGTTAATATGTGATTTTTAGCTGTAGTGTGTTCCTTTAATGAACTTGGGTGCCCCTAAGTTTTTTGTGTAAATGTTTACAACTACAATGTCCTTTCTTAGTGAAGTTTTCCGTTGATGAATAGTTCATGTCCTTCCCTATCTCTTCTGATTAGTTTTGGTTTGAAATCTATTTGGTCAGATATGAAAATGACTATACCAGTTTGTTTCTTTGGTCCATTTGATTGGAATGATCTTTTTCCACCCTTTTATCCTGAGTTGACATCTAACCTAGATGTTAATGTGTATTTCTTGGATACAGCAGAGGGATGAATCCTGTTTTTCCATGCAGTATATTAGTTTGAGCCTTTTAATTGAGGAGTTGAGTGATGTTGAGAGTTGCCAATGAGCAGTGTTTGTTAATTCCTGCTATTTTGCTGCTATGGTGTGGGGTTTTGATTTGCTGGTTCGGTATTACTTATACCTTGAGTTTTCTTGGATGTCATTAGCCTCTGCAGATTGGAGTTTTCCTTCTGGCATCTTCTGTGGGACTATATTTGTGGACAATACTGATTGGGTTAGGTTTTATCTTGGAATATCTTTCTCTGTCTCTTATCAAATGTTTTGCTGAGCATAGTAGTTTGGATGGAATCTGAGGTATTTTAGCCTTTGTAGAAATTCATCTAGACTCTTCTTCCTGACTTTTAGAGTTCCTATTGAGAAGTCAGTGTAATTCTAATAGGTCTGCTTTTATAGGCCACTTAGTCTTTTATTCTTAGCAGATTTTAATATTTGTTATTCTGTATGCTTAGTGTTTCGTTATACATCATGAGGAATTTCTTTCCTAGTCCAGTCTAGTTGGCGTTCTGTATGCTTCTTGTATCTTTATAGGCACCTCCTTTTTAGGGTGAGGAAATTTTCTTCTATGATTTTGTTGAAATTATTTTTCTGTGCCTTTGATCAGGGTTTCTTCTCCTTCCTCTATTCCTATTATTTGGAGATTTGGCCTTTTCATAGTATTCTAGATTTCCTGCATGTTTTATGCCTGAATTTTTTAGACTTAACATTTTCTTCGGCTGAGTATCCGTTTCTTCTACCTTGTCTTCCATGTTTTGCAATCTGTTAATGAAGCTTACCTCTGAGGCTTTTGTTTGGCTTCTTTTCCAGTTTTCCCTCAGTTTGAGTTTCCATTAGAGATTCTATTTCTCCTTTGCTGTTGAGGAGCCTACCCCCCAGCAGATCAGAGAAACTGGAGAGGAAATGTAGAGTAGGCAAACTACTGGACAGATGAACAGACAGGCATGAGGGCAAGGCTTAAATTTTAATTTTATTTTTCCCTCTGCTGGTTGTTCTTCCATTTTACAATTTTCCCTTATCCCTTTTATACCACCTAATCTCTATGCAAGAAAATATGACCTCATCACAAGTTACATATTTTCCAAAACAGATTAAAATCTGTACATAAGAAATCATATTAAGATCATGTTACATGTTTTTTTCTTAGAAGCCCACAAATGGTTAAACATCTTTCTTTGTATTAATTTTTCCACCATAACATCTTCACCCCAAAGCAATGATTCCTTTATTGCCAATTATCAAAGGTTTAAGCAAGCTAAGTATATTTAAGTCAGTTCCTTTGTACTGGCAGGCAGCTCTTTGCAGTTTTAGTGGAGCAGATTTCTAGATCCTACTCTAGAATAACTTTTAATGGTCAGTGTGTTGTTTATCCTCCTTTAGACACAATGGGGTCATTTAACTTCCTGTCACAGCCTTGTTTTGACAAGGTACTTGGGCAATGATGGAGGCCCAAGACGAGAAACCGTTCATGTCCTAAACTGGACCCTCTCAAAAGACCACTGTGGCCTGTGATGCCGCTGAGGGCCATGCGGGGGTCAGTGGTCCCGATGCAGCCTGGGACTGGGTTGATATCCAAGGCCCATGTTACCACCTAACACTAGGCAGATGTCCATGGTCTATGCTTTTGGTGTAGGCTGAGCTGCCACCTGGGGCCTTGTTGCTGTGAGAAGCCTGTGCCATCCCACAAGGCTGTGGTGATGTCAGGGTCCATACTGACACCGAGGACCATATCTGGATCAGAGGTCCTACTGTAGTTGAGGCCTGTGTTGATGTCCACGGCCTGTGTCACCACCAGAGGCCATTTGGATGTCTGTGGTCTATACTGCAGACTGAAGCCACATGGATGTCTGTGGGCCATACTGCTGACAGAGGCCATATTGATGTAGTGGCCTACACTGTCACCTGAGGCCACGGAGATATCTGGGTCCATGCTGCCACCGAGGGCTTTGTCTGGGTCTGTAGTACTATCGCTGGTGGGGGCTGTGTGCATGGTCTTTGCTGATGCCAGAAACCACGTGGGAGCCCATGATTCGTGCTCTCTCAGACTGTAAGGAGCAAATAAGCTACTTTGGCAGTTATATAGACGACTGCAGACACAGTTGAGAAAGAAGGTCATGGATGGCTTCTACGACAATTCCTATCTCCCTAACCGCCCCCCAAAAGCCTAAACAGAAGGCTATCAAAGAGAACTCTTAAAGGTGTAATAAGGATGCTGAAGTGGATCTCTCCACAAGGATGGCTTCTGGCAGAGGTGGGGATATGGGGGGCTGGGGAGTTAGGGGCAGTACAGAATGGGAAGGACTTGGCTCTGTTTAAGGGACAGACCACTGAGAATTTGACCACACTTCAAACGAGAAAATAGATAACACAAATTGGATTTTCTTGTTGTTTTTGTTGTTGTTGCTGCTGCTGCTGATCTCTTGGGGCAGAGGGAAGACATGGAAAGACTGGGAATGGAATATGATGAGGTGTATAATGTAAAATTCCCAAAGAATCAATAAAAAACACTATGCTGAAAAATTATAGTTATATATAGTGTATATGTTCTATGATCATATCTTATAATTTTATGTTAGTAGTTCATCTGTTCGTGGACATCTAGGTTGATTCTGCAACTTGGAAATCCCTAATATAATCTATAGTTCTTCTTCATGTGTACTTTATTTTATTTATAAATCCAGGGTCTCATGTAGTCCAGGCTGGCCTCAAACTCACTATGCGTCTGAGGATGACCTTAGCTCCTGATCCACCTGCTTCCATTTTGAATGTACTGGAATTACAGGTATGCCACCATACCTAGTTTTAGTGGCTCCAGGGTTTCATGCATGCTAAGTAAGCATTAAACCAACTGAAGTAAACCCCAACCTCAAGTGTCACATTTTTTGATAAATTGTCAAATTGATTTCCATATTGCCCTTACTAATTTATATTGCCACATATATAGTACACATATTCCTTCACCCCATCACACACCCCTACAACCTCATCAGGGTGTGCATGTTTGTGTGTGTGCGCGCGTGTGCACACATGTGCATGTAAGGGCATATTATGTGGGTACCTAGGCTTATAAAAGAAACACTAATTGGACATAAAGGAACTCACACACCGTCAGCAAAGAAACTGCAGACTGACCTAAACCTGTCCATCTGTAGATCAATGCCTAGGCTGGCCCTGTTTCTTAGCTCTGATGGTAGTGCTGCAGGAGACAATTGTGGGCAGGTGTCCATCTCCATCTATTTGAGATTTATCTAATTTATTTTATAAGCGCTCATTGCTAAGCTAAGATCTTAGAACTTAAAATTATCTTTACTGCATACCAAATATTCTGGTATCATTTGCCTCTATGTGCTTCTGCAACTTCACTGGCTTGGCTGCACTATGATCTGATAAGACACAGATAATTTATGCTCTTCCATAGGTCCTGAGTTCAATTCCCTGCAATCACATGGTGGGTCACAATCATCTGTAATGAGATCTGGGGCCCTCTTTCTGGCCTGCAGACATACATGCAATACAGAACACTGTACATAATAAATAAATAAACAAATAAATAAATAAATAAATCTTTGGTTTAAAAAAGAAAGAAAGAAATACCACGGCAACAGTACATCAATAGAAAAGGTAAAAGAATCGATCTAATTTTAAGAATGCTTAAAAATAGCCACACAAATAAAATAAATTGCTTCTTAATTATAATTTATTGATATATCTTATTCCAATAAAATAATACATATGTGGAGTGGGTGCAATGCTGTCTGTGTGGTAATAATGATTTATCAGCAAATGGCTAAGCAATAGTGCTATTGACATATTGACTTTTTTTTTTTTTTTTGGTTTTTCGAGACAGGGTTTCTTTGGAACTAGCTCTTGTAGACCAGGCTGGCCTCGAACTCACAGAGATCCATCTGCCTCTGCCTCCCAAGTGCTGGGATTAAAGGCATGCGCCACCACCACCCGGTTGCTATCGACATTTTTATACCAACCATTATTTTGTGATGATCAGCAACAAACTTGCCCTGACAAAAGGTTAATCAGAGCCTATGCTGGAGAGGATGTGGAATGAGGGGAACACTCATCCATTGTTGGTGGGAATGCAAACTTGTGCAGCCACTGTGGAAATCCGTGTGGCGGTTTCTCAGGAAACTGGGAGTCAACCTCCCTCAGGACCCAGCAATTCCACTCTTGGGAATATACCCTAGAGATTCCCTAACATACTACAAAAGCATTTGTTCTACTATGTTCATAGCAGCACTATTTGTAATAGCCAGAACCTGGAAACAGCCTAGGTGCCCCTCAATAGAAGAATGGTTAAAAAAGGTGTGGAACATATACACATTAGAGTTTTACTCAGCGGTAAAAAACAATGACATCTTGAATTTTGCATGCAAATGGATGGAAATAGAAAACGCTTTACTGAGTGAGAGAAGCTAAATAAGAAGATGAACCTGATGAAGATTATTTAGCTATCCGCCAGGAGAACCCTCATCTGGAGATGGATGGAGATGGAGGCGGAGAACCACGTTGGAACACTGGACCTAGCTCCCTAGGTCCAAATAAGAGGCAGAAGGAAAGAGAACGTGAGCAAAGAAGGCAAGGGCAGAGGAAACCTTCATCCGACGTTGGATGGCGATACAGATGGAGACCCATATTGGAACACCAAACTGAGCACTCCACGGTCCAAATGAGGAACAGAAAGATGAAGAAAATAAAAAAAGTAATCAGGACTGCGAGGGATGCGATCACCCACTGATACAAGGGAACTGATATAATGAGAGTTCACCAAGGCCTATTGGACTGGGACTGAACGAGGTCGTGATCCAACCAGATTCTCTGAATGTGGCTGGCCCGGAGCCTTTTTGAAAAGCCATTGACAATGACACTGGGACTTGCTTCCTCTGCATATACTGGATTTTGGCGCTCCAGTCTGTTTGGACTCTCACCTTTCCTGGACCTGGAGGGAGGGGGGAGGAACTTGAACTTCCCACAGGGCAGGAAACCCTGACTGCTCTAGGGGATGGAGAGGGAGGAGGAGAGGGAGTGGGGGGAGTGGGAGGGTGTTGGGAGGAGGGGCTGAAATGGAAACTTTTATAATTTAATAAAAAAAATAAATAAATAAAAAGGTTAATCAGTTTTTTTGCTTCAACTGACACTCCATTAAAATGTGTGGTGTTGGTGCACACCTTTCATCCCAGCATGCAGGAGACAGAGGCAGGAATATCTCAGTGAGTTCAAGGTCAGCCTGCTCCATAGACCACGTTACAGGACAGCCAGGGCAACATAGAGAAACACTGATTTAAAAAACAAAAAATAAAATACTGCCACTGTGAGGACCAACCTCTGCCAGCTCAGGGCTCAATGGGGAGCCATGGAGTCATTGAACTAATCTATCATAATCCCTTACTATATTTATTAAAAACCCTCAATCATAAAAATCCTATTTAAGCTAACACTGTTATTGTATAAAATCATTGCTTCAGTTAAACGTTATAGTTTAAGAGAAAATTATCTTCATAATAATCCACAGATAGAAATGTCCAGTGGAACAGGATATTGTCATGAGATAATCACATTACACTAAAGGTAGCAGGGCTCTCCCCACGCCTATTCACATCATGCCAGATACCAGAGAAAAATGGCAGCAGCAAACATGCAAAGACACAGCAGTAGCAAAAAAAAACATTCTGGAGCTGAGGTTCTCGGAGCCTTGGGTATCTCCAAGGTTTACCCATCAGGGTTTGTTTCCTGGTGGGCAGATCCCTTGCAATCAATTGCCACCTGCCGATCCTCCAATATGGCAACAAGCACAAGTTTTTGTTTTTTTTTTTTTAAAGGAGAGCATTTTATTTTCTATTTCTAGGTAACAGAAAGTTTCATATGACCTGTGATGATAATTTCTTAGCACAGAACCTTACATGCACAGATGGAGAGAGAAAGATGGTATCATAACATTATGTGAAAATGCCGCTGGCAGACATACTGAATTATTACAGTCCCTGATCAATACCAAATATTTATGTGTTCATTGGCTTGGGATAAAAGGTGAATCTAGATTAGAGGCAGTGTTTATACTTCAGTTTGATTCAGGACTTTCTAGAACAGAAAATAGGAAAGCAATAAACAACTCATTCTCGTTGTAAATTTTATTTCTTTGCAGAAAGTAGGACCAATTTTTTAAATACTTGACAATTAGTACTTATCTACCTAGTTATGAGATATTTAGGCAATATCTTATATATTCTCTATATATAGAGAGAGAATATCTTATATATTAGGCAATATTTATATATTCTAAACTATATTCGCTAATGCTTTTACTTAGGTCATTAGAATAAAAACTATCCTATATGTGGTTTCCTAGCGCCCCCAATACAGCTAACATCATTGTTCTCTGAACATACTAAGCGCTTGGTGGCAGGGCTGCCATTGTGATGGACAAGGCCTTCAAGGTCTGGAACATGAAGACAGGTTTGCTTGACTGACATCCCATCGATTTTTACCTAGTATTGTCCCAGTATCTTGAGACACTGTCTCTGGAACTTCTTTGTGATAACAGTATTACAAACACATCTTATAGAAATGACAAGATAATATGAAGGTAGAGGCCGTTACTGAGAGCCTTTAACATTAATAAACTATGGACTATCATCTCGCATTAAGGAATTATCAACACAACAGTCTTTTCCAACATCACCCTAGTGTTATAATCTGCTGGCCTGACCTGTCACCTAGTACCCTGTCCCTTTAAGAGACAAGCCCCACCCACTGTCAATCTTCCCCTTTTGCTGGGGCAAGCAGCTTTCCAGCCTCCTTTCCAGCCCAAGCTTGTTCTCTCTCTCTCTCTCTCTCTCTCTCTCTCTCTCTCTCTCTCTCTCTCTCTCTCTCCTTTTTCTAGAGAGGCAGCTTCTGCCTCTTTCCTCTCTCCCTTCCCTTTCTCCTCTTTCCCCCTTCCCTCCATAACCCACTAAATAAACTCTATACCCAAACTCTCTCTGCATGGCATATCTGTCTCTAACCCACCTTGGCCTCAGGCCACCTGCCAGGGGACCAGCCTCGGGTCACCCAGTTTTATAAATGATAACACCTAGCCCATTTGTCACTCAAAATGGTTTTTAGGGATCTGGACCCCAGACCTCACTCTTGCACCATCCACCCATCCCTCAAACTAAAAACTGTGCTCTCCAAATGCTAAGAGAAAGGCTCTCCCCTTACTTTCCTTAATCAGGCCTTCATTTACATCATCACATTGGAAAACCAGTTTGGCCTCTGATTTTTCCGGTAAGAAACAAAGCGGAAGTTCTCCACTCGCGTGGTGTTCACAGTGTAGGGAAGCCCTTGATGCTCTCCTTTTGCAGAGATGTCCACTCCCAGCCACTGCTCTATGGGGCTCACACGCGGGTCCGCTCAACTTTTCCAAGAAACATGAGGCTAAGCTAATGAGACTGAGTAAGGGGGCTGGGGGCTTCCAGGCTATGGAAAAAGTCATTTTATTGCTCCCTATTAAGCTACTTATCTGCAAATGTTTCTCATGCTTTTTACTGGGCAAATTTTTCTATTCTATCATTTTTGAGGACACAAGCTTGCCCAGTGAAAGCTTACCACTCTGTGCAGAAAACAATCACGCCACCGCCAAACACGGGCTGAGATGGAATTTTTTAAAAGTGTAAACTAGTTGCTATCTATGCTTACACTTCTGCTCAATTAAATAATTTTCTTGGGCCAAAAAGATGGTCAAATGCTATGCAAGTATCTTAAAAGGCATCAAACATAGCAAAACTTTTCTTTTTGTCCACTCTACAGTTGACTTGGCCTGCTTATGATCAATTCTTTTGATCACTGAGGGTCAAGCCCAGGCTCTTGTGCATACTGCGCATGCTCAGACTTTGGGGCTTGAAGACGAGAGTGAACGGCTGTCTTCTTTTTATGGCCAACCAGTAGGTTCGATGGTAAGACCTCTGTTCAGAAACTTCCCGTTCACCAAAAGCCCCAGCTAGTATGCCACACGTGAACTGCAGAACTCGCCGGAGCCGCAATGGAATGGTAACAGAAACGTCTCCCAATCAAGTGAAAATACCGAACAAGCGAAGAAGCACTCAGAAGTCCAATCTATCTCCACGAGTTGCCTCACAGCTAAATTCTAAGATCACAGAACCAAGAAGCTGTCTGAACAGGTGCAAAAGAAAAACTTAAAAGAGCAAATTTGCCAGAAGAGCATCAGACCCCTCAGCAGCACTCCAACATCCAGGAAAGAGCGGCATAAGGACCTCAGAGGAACCGCAGACACAGAGGAGAGGAAGAGACAGATGCAAACACAGCTTCTCGGGAAAACCAATCCCACAGGAGGGAGAAGAGAGCAAGTAAAAATCAGGACAGCATCTAGCATGTTCAACTCATCAAATTCCTAAGATGAACAGGACGAAAGAAAGCAAACCAACAGGTGTTAGGGGGGAAGGGCCAAGGTGGGGGGCAGCATCTCAGGAACCTGCCATTACCTATTAGTCTAGACATAAATGACCTTACCTTTCAAAAAAAATGTAAAATGATGGGTTGGTCTAACACCAAGGCTCAACTGTTTGCTGTCCAATAAGGAATATTCCACACCAGAAAAGCTGGGAAGTGGGAGGTGGAGAACGAAGTGCAAACAACAGAGGCCTTATACCTGACAAAGATGATGTCAAGGTAAAATCCGGCAAGGAAATAAAACTGTCTGACACACTAATAAAGGGAACAGTCAAAGACACAGTGGTTGTAAGTATATATGCACGGAATGCTGCTGCCCCAGTTTAAGATCAATTCTTTGACGTAAAGGGACAGATTATGTCCAGACGCGGTAACAGTGAGTGGCTTCCACGTTCACGCTCACTAACATGAGACAGACCACCTGGACGGAACGTCCTAGTTCAGCTGGGTGTGACATAACACTTAGAGATGACTGCATCCTGCAGTCCCAGACCACGTACTCTTCAGCAGCCCAGAGCACAGTTTAGGCCACAGAGCACTCCTTAAAAATAGAACAGAACTTCTCTTCTCCTATCCAAACATAAAGGAATGCAACTAGAAATCAGTAGCTAAAACTGCAGAAAATATTTTAAAAATAGAGATTAAACAATGTGCAATGATCGTGGGTCTTTGAAAAAAAATAGGAAGAAAAGAAGAAGATTCTGAGGGTCAAGTGAAAATGAAAACACAGGCTGGAGAGTTGGTTCAGTGGTTAAGAGCACTGGCTGCTCTTCCAGAGGTTCTGAGTTCAATTCCCAGCAACCATATTGTGGCTCACAATCATCTGTAATGAGATCTGGAGCCCGGTTCTGGCCTGCATGTCTACCTGCAGGCAGAGCCCTATACATAATAAATAAAATCAAGAAAGGAAAGAAAGAAAGAAAGAAAGAGAGAGAGAGAAAGAAAGAAAGAAAGAAAGAAAGAAAGAAAGAAAATGAAAACACAGCTTCCCACACAGTTGGATTCCCAAAAAAGAATTATTTCCAATTTCCACTTTTAAAAAGTCCAAGAAAAAGTGACTGTCTTTCTCCTTTCTCGAGGGCACTGGAGGAGAAGGGGGACATTCAGTTTGGGGAGTTTGTTTTGAGACAACATAGAAGAGAGGGGCTTCTGGGGTGTTGGCTGAGGAGGAAGGTCAGCTGGGTGCTTTCTCTGCCTCTCTGAGCTAGCATGCTTTGACCCCAGCATTTGGCTCCCAAGTCTTCATTGGTAAAATCAAATGATTGAGATTTTGTTAACAACACAGGAATAAGGTCCCTAACTGCTTATCCAGTACCTAGTGATTAGTCCCCAAAGCATATACATACAAGCACCACTAAACAGACCCACCAGCTTTTAAAATGTATTTATTTATTATATATATAAAATATGTATAGTAATATTGTAATGGTAAAAGTAAAATGCTGCAGGTCCCTGAGTGGTGACAGTCGGCAGCAGGCCCTGAGAGCAGCAAATACCAGATAGTAACAGCGCAGTTCCCCAATTGGCTGCAGTGAGATATCAGGGGCAGTGAGTCCCAGGCAGGGACCTCAATGAGGCAGCCAGTCCCATGAGGAGAGACAGATAGATGGGCACGCAGGGAGACCATGCTGCAGGCCTCAGAAGATGGCTAGTCTGGGGCAGGGATCCACGGGTGGGCAAGAGACAGATGGATAGGCCTGCCATGCAGAGAAATTGGATATTTATCTAGTGAGGGAGGGACAGAGTAGGGGGAAGGGAGGGGGAGAAGAGGGGAGAAGGGAGAGACAGAAGCTGCCTCTTTGAGAGGGAGACAAAAAAGGGACTCAGGCTGGAAACTGAAGATTAACTTTCTTCGGTGGACCAGGGAGGGAGTGGGCATGGCTTGTCTCTTAAAGAAACAGAGCAGACCATTACATATTTAAAAGTGAGCAGGACCTGGGGGAGGGAAGAGAGCTGGAGAGAAGAGGACTGATGTATTTTAATTAAAAATAAAACAATTTTTAGAATTTGTATTGAAAAGAGTTTCTTTTCTAGTACCCATGGCCCATGTTGTGGCCGAGGGCAGTGTTGATGTACACAGTCTGTACTGCCGCTGGAGACCATGTTTAGGGCTGCATCTCATGCTGATGCTGCAGATCATGTGGATGTCTGGGGTTCATGCTGCTGCCCAGAAGCCATGGGCAAAGCCAGCGAAGCTACTTTTGTGTTGTGGAATATTCCTTTATACTGTGTGAAGATGTGTCACTTTGAACGGTTTAATAAAAACCTACATAGTCAATAGCTAGGCAGAATGTAGAGCAGGGACTTCTGGACAGAGAGCTCTGGGAAGGACAAAAGGAAGTCACCCATCAGATGGAGAGGAAGCAGGACCAGCAGTGAAGAGTAAAGGTAACCAAGTTGAGCAAAAGATATGTGTTGTAATGAGGAGTGGCGGGTAGCTTTCCCACTGCCTGGCTCCTGGCTAGTTTACACCTGAAATAATTACATGGAAACTGTATTCATTTAAACACTGCCTAGCCCATTAGCTCTAGCCTCTTATTGGCTAACTCTCACATATTGATTCAACCCATTTCTAATAATCTGTATTGCCACTTGACTGTGGTTTACTGGCATGAGTCTAACCAGCGTCCATCTCGGAGAGGAGAGCCATGACATCTGCCTGACTCTGCTTTCTTCCTCCTGGCATTCTGTTCGGTCTACTCCACCTATCTAAATTCTGCCCTATCAAAAAGCCAAGGCAGTTTCTTTATTTGACCAATGAAAGCAACACATAGAAAGAAGACCCTCCTACACCAGATATGTGTTGATTTAAGTTATAAGAGCTAGTTAAAAACAAGCCTAAACTAAGATCAAGCTTTCATAATTAAGAATAAGTCTCCATATCTTTTTTTGTGAACTGGCAGCCCAAAAAGAAAATTCCATCTACATACGGCACCCAACGTCCAGCCACATAAGGCCTGAAGAAAGTTAAAAAAGGTTCAAAACATGGAGTCAAACACAGCTTCCTGGTGACTGAGAGCTTGGCATATGGAGACTGTCTGCTGGTTGGAGCCAGCCACCAGCACTATGAACCAGTGCCATGCACCAAGCTGAACTGAGCCAGCAGCTGACATAGCAGTTTAAAATTTATCTCACATGATCAGAGAATGTTACAAATGCTTAGTAAAGACAGATCCAAGCAAACAACAACAACAACAAAAAAACCTCTAAACTGGCTACAGTGTTTAAAAAATGTGCATAGGCTTAAAAAAGAAAAAATTAGGTATAGACAGTCATCCAAAAATTGTTTATAAATAAAAAGATAAAATCCTTAAAGAAAAAATAATATAAAAAGAAGATAAGTCAAGTAAAGATGGAAAATACACAGAGAGTCTGACTCCTCTATAGTATCTTGTTGACTTTAAATTTTTTGATTGCTGATAAGTGAACAACAGCTGTTGGGGGAATTGGAATTATAAAACTTCTAAATTAAACCAACCTACATATTTTTAAAACGTCTTAATTTCAAAAAGGAAGTCAAAAATATTTTACATTGGGGAAGAGGTTATGCTTCTGTTTCCACAAAAAAACAAAAGGCTTTGGATTCATTCAAGGTTGATAGAGATCAGATTTGATTGGAGGAGACCACCCTGAAAATCCTGGCTTTATAAAGAAATAAACCTAGAAAAACTACAAGACAGGTAACATATATTTTGCCTACTCAAACATAAAACAAAAATAATCTTTGCCAGGCTTATGTACAAGAGACAGTCTATACTTGTGTTAATGTAGATATGTATGTTATCTTTGAAACTTTATGTTTTCAGAGCAATGTGACACCAATGAAAACATGTGGCCCAGGTGAGTTAGTCTCTCAGAATGTCTCTGTTGTTTCCTCAGAATTCTACATCCAGAACAACTTGAGTTGTTTATCTAAAAAGATATTTAAAATCTAAAAAGATATTTTTAGGATGTTAATACAAGGTCTAAGATAGGATAGATAATGGAACATTTTCTCCAAATTTGTCAGTGCAAATGGACTGGAGATTGTAAATGCAATTCTTACCTGATCATTGTTCTTATATATAGTTTTACTGTGTTAGTTAAAACCTTTCTTTTTTGACAAAAAAAGAGGAAACCTGGAATATTCCTTTATAGTGTGTGAAGATGTGTCACTGTGACTGGTTTCATAAAAAGCTAAATAGCCAATAGCTAGGCAGAAGGTATAGGTGGAACTTCTGGACAGTGATGGTTCTGGGAAGGAGAAAAGGAAGTTGCCAGCCAGATCGGGAGAGGAAGCAGAATGGAAAGTATAGATATTGAGTAAAGATAACCGAGTCATGTAAAACAATGAAAATTAAAAGATATGGGCTATCTTATAAGAGCTAGTCAGAAATAAGCCTAAGCCAAGGCTGAGCTTTCATAATTAACAAATATCCGTGTCTTTTTTTTTTTTTTTGTCAACTGGAAGTCCAAAAAGAAAAGTCTGTCTACACGTTTGCAGTGGCATCAATGACTGAGAAAGAGCGACAAAGGCTTCTGTGACAACCCCAACCCCACCATATCTCCCTGAAAGTAACAGCCTAGACAGTAAACCAATGAAGAGAACTCTTAAAAATTGTGAAAAAGAGGCCAGGCAGTGGTGGCGCACGCCTTTAATTCCAGCACTTAGGAGGCAGAGGCAGGCGGATCTCTGAGTTTGAGGCCAGCCTGGTCTACGAGAGCTAGTCCCAGGACAGGCTCCAAAGCTACAGAGAAACCTTGTCTCAAAAAATAAACAAACAAAAAAGAAGCACAATTAAATCCCAAAATCCCAAAAGCACAATTAGATCCGTCCATCTATGATGGCCGGGTTCTGGCTGCCCTGCTTCCCTCGCCCACTCGGTTCCACGCTCGCCCCTCTCTGCCCAACTCCGCCACCCTGGTCCCTGCGGCGGGCTACACCATCTACGGTCTCGGGCCAAGCCAACTTCAAGCGCCCTTTTTCTCAGCAGAAGTCACTGAACACAGCCAAACATCGCCGCAAGTTACAGACAACGAAAACAGTCTCCTCCACCAGCGTGCCCGGGTTCTGACGTCACATCGGGCGCCGGAAGCTGAGACGTCATCTTGCTGCGCGAAGCCAGCGGTTGTTGACAGGCCGTGGAGGCGGCTGGCAGGAAGGTGTGGTGTTTTCTACCATGCCTGAGTGGGCGAGCTGCCCTGGGCCGAGGCCTCTGGGCTGGGGTTGAAAGAAGCTGATCAGATGCAGAGTCTGGAGGGCTCGGGGGCCGGGCGGTCAGTCGGGACGCAGACTGGCAGCATGACGGGTGAGTGCGGGGCGGGCCCTGCAGCCGTCCGCCTTCTCTCCCGGGGTGTCTCTTGCCCTCGTCTGGCGCCCCGCCTGTCCCTGGTGTCCTTCCAGCTCCACGTCCTACCTACATTGTGTCCCCGCCGTGCTTGCCTCGTGCCTCCATCCCTCTCGGCACCCTTCCACCCTGCCAGCCCCGTGTCACCCTCCAGCTCGGCACCCGGTCTGCCCCGTGTCCTCCTCCAGCTTGGCACCCTGCTTGCACTGTGTCTCCTTCATGCCCTGCTAGCCCTGTGTCTCCCTCCTTCCCCGCGCCCTGCCTGCTTCGTGTCTCCCGCCGAGCACCCGGTCTCTCAGCAACTCCCGCCAGGCCGGCTGCGCCCCAGTCTCCTTGCCAGACGCGTGTCCTGGGTTTGTGCTCCCCAGGCTCTCCTGCACTCCTGGTTGCGGGACCTAGACACAGTATCCCGGGGATGAAGAGCCTGGAATTGCGCTTTTGCTTTGATTCCAAATTCACCTCATGTGATGCTTTTTCTCAAGTTTTGCCTTCTGGTTGAAAATCAGGCGAGTTCTAACCCTTTTCTTATTAGCAATGCCTTCCAACGCAAACAAAATAAAACAACAACAAAGTAACAAAAACCTTCCTCCACGACAACGACGTCAGAGGTGAGGACTTGCCCCAGTTTATTTCCGGAGCTTCTGTGTCGGTTGTATTACTTTACCTATGGGGTGACCTGGAGGGAAAAAGGGACCCAAGTTTAGAAAGAGCCACCGGAGATCATTGAAAGTGAAGTTGTGGCCGCTCTTCCTAATGAAACTGTGCTTCTCCTACCCGCCAATCTATTTGCATCTCACAAGTAGGTTGGAGCTTAGCGCCTTTCACATCTCTAGTGAAATTCTGAATGCCCTCTCTTTTGTAGGTCAAATACCAAGGCTTTCTAAAGTCAACCTTTTCACTCTGCTCAGTCTCTGGATGGAGCTCTTCCCAGGAGTAGAAGCCCAAGGGCAAAAGTCTCAGGTATAACTTGTTTCTGTAGATAGTTTTTACCCTTGGAGAAAGCAGTAGTCGTAAGTTTGATTTGTAGTCCTCATAGTCAAACCCAACAGTCCTTAAGACTTGAGAAATAGCATTATCACGGCATTCTGCTTGTTGAAAAATAAATAGCTCATAGCACAATAGCTCATCTTTCCAGTCTGAAAAGTTAGCCCTAGCGTATGCCTTGATTATCAGATATTAAAAGTACATTGTAGAAGTCAGGTTTGTTAGTAATTAAATATTAAAATTGAAAATCTTTTTAACTTCATTAGCAACATTTGATCTCAACATGAGTCTGTTTATACACACATAAATTGAGTCCTTTATTGATGCACAAGTTTTTTTAATTAGAATGTGTAAGTTTTAATTATGAAATGTCCTCATTCTGACAGAGATAAAGCTATTAGCATTCTCATGAAAGTGCCTCCAAGTTTCAGGGCTATAAAACTTCATTAGAAACAAGAGTTGATTCAGCTTCCTGTCTTTTTAAACAATGTGTCTGTGCCTCCTCCTCACCCTGAGGTGGTCTGCTTTTTGATGTCCTTTCCTTCATCCGACAGGTACCAGGAAAGTTTTGTTTGTTTAAGAGAAATAAGTTAGTTTTATTTTAAATATTTTATTTGAAATCTTGTTTAGGAATCTGGCTCACACCTGTATCAGTTTACGGCTATTAAATTAAAATATTAACTAGACATAGAAATAAGTACAGGGGTCATCAAAATGAATTCTTATTTTCTAAAAGTCAGCTAACTTAGGAAGAGGCTTGGCCTAGGAAAGCTTACTACTTATATATCCTGACCCTTCCCTGCACTGTTCACTGTGTTAATGTTTAACTGAATGTGTTTTACGCCCATGTTTCCCATAGCTGTCAAGCCAAAGTGTTAGGTAGGCTTCCCTCTTGTTCCTTAGCTCTAAGCCTTGCGACCCACAGTACTGGACTGAAGCACCTTCAAGAGTACTCTAGCAGTGCACTTGAGGACTTGGTTATCACTTTTAACAGGTTTCCATGGAAAATGTGTTTTAGCTACTAAAAAAGCAATTTTACAAAGTGCATAGATTATCGTTATCACCTCTGGATGCATCTACTGTCAGGAAAGCAGATGTGCATGTTAGTTTCATCAGTTCTGGTGCCATGGCTGCTGCAGAGAAGAAAACCAGTGATAGGTTTGGGGAGGAACAAATGAAAGGGAGCACATGACACCCCACTTTCATCCTTTTTGTTTAAGCATTTTTATTGAAGCTGAAGATAACTCAATAAACCAGCAGCATTAAAAAAATCATACTGTGCATGCTTTCAGGAGGGTTCTCTTTGTGCTAGTTAATAACCTTAAATAACCTTGCAGTTTTGCCTATGGTAGCACTGCCTACAGTGGGCTGGGCCCTCGTATACCCATCATTAGTTAGGAAAATACCATAAAGGCGTGCCTATGGGCCTGCCTGATAGAGACAACTTCTTAACTGAAGTTCTCGTTTCCTAGACGCTTCCAGGTGTTTCAGGTTGACAAAACTAATCACACAGAGTAAGCACAGATGCTCCAAGATGCAATTGACATGTAACTGTATAAAATATTTTTATGAGTTCCCAAATTAGTATGTGTTCATTATTTTAAAAGGAACAGAAGAAAAGGTCTTCACACTTTACTACCTAGAGACTGTTGACATGTTTGTATTATTTTATCCTTTTTCTTTTTTTATTATACTTGCTTGAAATACTTTATTCTGGATCTTTTTGACCAAATGTAAGACATACATATGCTGTGGCATTATGTGCGTGGGCAGCAACTTTGTCTAGTGTTTTCAGAGCAGCCAGGCTGCCTGGGTTCCATTCCAGCTCAAGCTCTTGGTAGTTCGTGTAACTTTGTGTAAGATATTTTGTTTTTGTGTCAGCTTCCTTTTTAGCACAGTGGAAAATCACGTGTACATGCAACATGCCTTGCTTTGTTCTGAGGTCCTGTCGATTGAGCCCATAGCCGTGTACATGCAAGGCAAGTGCTCCAAACCCTGAGCACACTCCCAGCCCATGTGGAGTTCTTACACGTAGTGAATGAACTGAAAGCTCTCTTCATGCCTTGCACTGTGTAGACTGTGTTTGGATAAATTGTAGAACAGTGTGTTGGCGGACATTTACATTGCCACTTTTGCCAAATTTAATATTTAACGGGTTTACTATATTTACAAATATGACTAGTGTCTGAGTTCCACTATGCTACCAAGTACTTACATTGTTCAGCAGTAAAAGCAGAATTTTAAAGTGTCCAATCAATGATTGGAAAAGAACTTGTCTATTGAGGCTTAGAAGAAGCCTGGGGGACAGTTAATAAACAGTTTTGAATTAGAAGTTAGGTACTGTGAAGATGGCTAACATTACTTTCTTTGGTACTGGTTCATGCTTTCTTTGTAGTGTAAATTATGTGGCCTTACTTGCTAGCTTGGATATGGTTTGAGTCTGTATTCAAGCATAGTGAGATGTCAACACAGAGCTTCATAAGGGGGAAGATGATCCAGAGGAAACCAGCCCGTAAATACTGAAATGTATTTATCCTATACATTGTACATATATAATTCTTCATATTAATCATTTCCTTCTTAATCTGATTTTAATTAGAAAAATGAAGAGGAAAACCGTGGCCCCCTAGGAGATAATGAAGAGTTGGCCAGAGTATCTGCTGACAAAAAACAGGTGAATTGTTGTGAATTTTAAAAAAATATACAAGCTCGTAATCAAAAGCAAAAGGAATGGATAGAGTCCTGTACAAGACCTCCCGTGCTCCGGGGAGCTGCTCAGATTCTCCTAAAAGGCCTCTTGTGTACTGACAAGCCTGTATGCCTTTTCTGTTTGAAAACCTCAAGTGAGAGTTGTCTGTAATGTTCTCCTGCTTGTTTTGTTTTCAAGTGTAACTTCTAATTCTGTTTCACATGGATGGATTGAGCAATGCTCCTGATCTAATTCTGTTTCACATGGATGGACTGAGCAATGCTCCTGAGCTTCTCCACACGTGTTTCTTGGTTATAATAGTGAGAATGCAAAGCCTAATTAGTCTTTACCTTGGACATTCCTGAAGAGCTGAGGTAGTATCTCCCTCTGGGACCAACAACAGGTTGGTTTGCTTTTTGCCTTCAAACACCAGGATACCAGCCTTGATGTTTCTCTCTACATAGCCATTGTGGGTCCAAGCTGCATTACGCCCTGGGGAACTAGAGGGTGTGGACCACCACACACGCTTCTCACTCTTTGGAGTCCTCTGGCCCTGACCCAGGAGTTTCATGTTTTCTCTTATATCTAAGAAACATGGGCCATCAGACCGAAAGACCGGGTATTCCTTGTCATGCTACCTGTAGCTTCCGGAGATGGCTGTTCATCACATGCAGAGAATAAGCACATGTGTTTTGTAGCGTTATTATTCTGATGTCTGTCTGTATAAGTTTCCTGGTTAGTTCTGGGAGTGAGGCTCTTCACTGCCTGGTGTGATTTAGAAATAGTTTGCTAGATATTTTCAGTAGAAGAGAAACACAAAGGGAAAAAAGTAGTGAATCACCAAAGTAAATACACTGAAAGGTGGTCCTGTTCCATCATTTTTTAATGTAAACCCCTATGACTAAGATTACATAGAAGCGGTCCAAGATGTGCGTGAAGTGAAACAAGCCAGGACCCTGAAGAGCGGTTCTCAGAAAGTCAGTGTGCTGGGGCTGTAGCAACTAAAAGAAAGTCCCAGGCTGGAACACAATTTGGGCTTCCCATTTGGGATGAAAATTTTTATCTCAAACTAGATACATTGGCTTTAGCTAGAAGCAAAATTAACAATTTTTTGATTGTTTGTTTGTTTGAATGGGGGAGCAGTGTTTTGTTTGTTTGTTTGTTTTGAGATGAGGGCTTCTCTATGTAGCCTTGGTTGTCCTAGAACTCACTCTGTAGACCAAGCTGGCCTCAAACTCAGAGATCTACCTGTCTCTGCCTCCACGCGCTGGGGTTAAAAACATGTGCCATCACGCCCAGCTATTTTTATTTTGTTTTAAAAGGACTCAAAAAGTGATAGACTTGGCCTGAAAGATTGTTCCAGTAAGAGGTTGATAATGCACTTCCTGTATCTTGGGAACGGTGTCACATCCCATCATTTATTTCTGGTTTATTTCTGTCTGCTGACAGTGTAAAGCCAATGCCATTCAGCTGAGTTGAAGCCACTCTGTTGGCCATGTTGCCTCAGTTTAACAGTGTTGGCTCTGTGCCCAGATCCTGTGCTAAGGCAATTTTCAGTGGTTGCTTTCTAAAGTGAACAGTGTTGCACTCAAACTTGCTGAAAGAAGATAACATACACTTTGTATTCAGGGAATGTACAGCTATACTTTAGATGAAGAGGGGAAGGTTTGTAAGTTTGGAGTCAAATGCATTACGTTTTAGTTGTGCCCTTACCTTTAATAGCTGCGCTATCATTTTAGCATAAGCTAAGGCTAGCTTGGGCTATATAATGCAATCCTGACTCAAAAAAAAAAACAAACTTGTAATTTTAGAATTGAGATGATGCCTGCTTTAGTTCTGCCTTTACCACCTGTGATTCTTCTGAGGCGTGCATGAAACCCAGAGGATTTCCTTACACCATCATGAAGCTTGTAGTGAAGTAATCCTCACCTGGATGGTGGAAGAAACCAGTCAGCTGGCTCGGCCTGTGGCCTTTATTAGGTTAAAATGAGTTCATCTTTCACTAGAACCAAGTAATAATAGTCACACATGTAATTAATCAATAGTCTTAGTTTTGGAAGTTTCTCTTCTAAAGTCAATATGAAGTTCTCAGAAATTCTTTGTGAACCTAATTAGAAATCTATTTTTATGAAGACTGTGTTTAGGTAAGAAATGAGCACAGCTTTCATCATTAGAAAATCAAGTATTACCCATGGAAGGACAGTATTAGTCATAACTAATAATTTATTATTTTGTGTCTTAATTAGGTGAAGAAAACTGGTCTTGTGGTGGTGAAAAACATGAAAATCATTGGTCTTCACTGCTCTAGTGAAGACTTACATACTGGGCAAATTGCTCTTATCAAACATGGGTCCAGGCTGAAAAACTGTGACCTTTATTTTTCAAGAAAACCGTGTTCTGCTTGTTTGAAAATGATTGTGAACGGTGAGTACAGATAAGGTGGTGCTGGAATTCAGCTCCTTTATCAGAGAGCAGCCCTGAGGGAAGACATTGCCCAAATACACAGAGATAATGTGGGAGTGGAAATGCTTGTTTGAAGACCATTTACACGTTGTCAGAGGATAGGTCTGAAAATGTGGACTCTGAGCTCAGCCTTGCCTACTGATTAGCTAACTGACCTTTGGTAAATTATAGGCTGACGCTAGTTTACAACAGAACCCCCAAATTTCAGTGGCTCAAGAATGCATTTCACCCCTACAGTTGTAACATGCAGGCGCTGACAACAGCAGGCGGTTTTGTTGACGTGGTTGGTTTGTGGGGGTAGACATCATTCTTCTCCCTGCTTTCATCAGAACTGAGATCTCACTTGAGTCCTCTGCATCCAGAGAAGGCATATCTGCTTCTTAAAATCCTGCTTGGGGGAGAGCGGCTGGGGATTGTATGTAGCTCAATGGTGGAGTGCTTGCCTGGCATGGGTGAGGCCCAGGTTTTTCCCAGCACCATAGAACCAAACAAGAACTATGACTGGCAGCTACATTACATCCTTTCTGTTCACGTCATTGTGGGAGCTGTAGGCTCTGGCTGGGCAGCTGTCTTTCTGTTCTAGTTTCTTTTATGTTGTAGTAACCACCATGACCAGAAACAAATATGGAAAGGAGATGATTTATTTGACTTTCAAGTCCAGATAAAGTTGATCATTAAGAGAAGTCAGGTAGGAGCTCAGTTCAGGAACTGCTTCCTATCTTGCTCCATGGCATGCTCTGCCTGCTTTCCTGAACAACCCTGGGAATGGGACCACCCCCTTCTCTGGGACCTTACACACCAATCATTAATAAAGAAAATGCCTCACAGACATGGCCACAGTCCTGGATATAGAGGCAATTTCAAATCAAATTTCAAATCAGATGGAGGCAGTTTTCCAATTTCTTGAGATTCCCTTTTCCTAAATATGTCTCAGTTTGTGTAGAGTTGACAAAAACTAGCCAGCACACTCCCAAAGGTTACTATATACCCTGGAAGGTCACACAACACGTGACTGCTTCTCATTCTATTTTATAGATAGGTAAATAAGCAGGTGATTGTATCATTTTAGAGAATGTATCTTACATATGGGCACCTGGTAGCTCTAGAAGAAAGAAGACAACAAATATGACTCCCATCCTTTTCCTCAGTGACTTGGTATCAAACACGACTGTAAGTGATGCAGGAGCTCAGAGGCCTGGGTGCTGTGCTGAAAGCTGTGGCACAAACCTGATCTTCATGGCTGTATTAGGTTCTCTTCTATTTCTGTGATAAAGTACCATGACCAAAGCAACTTCTGCACAAGTTTATTTGGGCTTCTGGTTCCATAGGATTATAGTACATTAATGATGGGGGACATAGCAGAAGGCAGGAAGTTGAGAGAAAATAGGAAGTGTGCAACAAGTCTACAAGCTACCCAAGCCCACCCCAGGGAATTAGTTCCTCCAGCAAGACCGTATCCCCTAAAGGTTCTGTAGTCTCCCCCAAACAGACCACCAGCCAGACCAAGGGTTAAAAAAATCAAACCCAAAAGAGACATTTCTCATTAAAACCAGCATAGTGGGTTGGATGTAGAACAGGGGTCCTCATGTTGCTAGCCAAGGCAGCAGCACGTATAGTAATGGAATCATGAAGCAAGGTTCAGCATTTGAACTGGAAAGGTATTCTTGTGGAGTGCTGGTGGATGGATTGAGGTGATAGGTCAGGCTTCTGTGGAGCACTCGGAAGACTGATAGCCTCTTGGTTTTATGTTATGGAACAGAACATAAGAAATAAGAAAAGTCATCTGTTTCATTAGCCCTCAGCCAAGTACACCTCTCTTGTGTTCTGCATGAATCAAAACTGAAGCAATTGCTACAAATTATAAGTATATAAAGCATTACTACAAATCACAGTATGAGGGTTGCATTAAGGACCATGTAAATGATATGAGTTCAGAGTGAACTGGCCTACTTCTGCATGTGTCTTAGTAAGGTTTTCTATTGCTGTGCAGTGGTTGTGAGTACTTCCTGTTCTTGTGGGGAACCCAAGTTGTTCCCAGCACGCAGGTCAGGTGGCACACAACTGCCTGTACTCCAGCTCCAGGGAATCTAGCTACTCTTTTGACTTCTGTGAGCGCTAGGACTCATACATACCTAATAAAATGTTTTTATTGCACATGTCCATGAATAAATAAAATAAAAACTTAATCTTGTTGAGCTGAAATGATGTAAGATGGTGGCAGAAAATTTTCTGTTGTAAACTATTCATAATTAAACGCTTGATTCTTGCATAGCAATTTCATTTAACCTTATGTTTTCATGCTTGTTATCTAGCTATGTTTCTTTTACAAGTTGCCTGTCCATATCTTTTGTTTCTCTTAAGGTCTTATTTTTCTTATCAACATGTACTTCTGTTTAATGAGCTAATTGTGTTTCTGTGTAGTAAAAACTACTTACCTTTCCTTTGTCGTACTGAGTGAAAATTATTCTGCAAGTTTGTTGTTCTCTTTGACTTACAGGCTTTTTTAAAGATTGGTGATGCCCTTCTCATCACTCCATCTTCATCTATGAAATTTTTCTGTTAAAAATTCTTTGTGGTCAACAAGAACAAAATGTGTAAAATAATACCATCATGAAACTCATTACTTCGTATGCTAATTTAAAACTAGTTAACAAAACCAAGGTTAAAGAAAATGAAAGCAACACATTTTAAACCAGAAACTTCTTGGTGGGCGTTAACGAGGAGGGGTCCATCATGTGTTTCCCCATCTTGATTGTCTGGATAAGAAGTCACATTATTTATTCCCGTTTTGATTGTCTGGAGTTGTTTTTAATTCAAAGAATGCTGCATTAAAAGCATGAACATTTTCCTCTCTTTAGAATATAGCTTTTCAGAAGAATGCTGAATCTGAGACAGGAACATTTTTAGTGCACAAATATATTATTTATAGTTATTTAGATACAAAACTCTAGGCCTTACCAAGTATTGGCTATAACATTTCCAGAGGCAGCCATGGCAATATGGAAAACCTTGGTGTATAAATATTTCAGATTTTGCAGGCAATATAGTTTCTACTGTGTTAGTCAAGTCTGCCATTCGAGGGTACTCATTATATATGTAAATAAAGGGTTGTGTCTTTGAATGAATACAAACACTGAAATTTTAATTTTTCATAATCTCATGTGATAAAGAATATTCTCTTGTAAAGCCCATATTTATCCCATCAACTGAAAAAAGACTGGCCATAGACCCATTTGGCCTATGGGTATTTGTTTGCTAACCCTCATATTGTGTCAGTGACAGTGTAGATGTTTGTCTTGGAAATGGTAGGCTGGGTTTAGATAGAAAGCCTCTATTATGCTTATATCAAAACAATGACCTTTTATATTTTTATATTTTAGCTGGAGTTAACCGAATTTCTTACTGGCCTTCTGACCCAGAAATAAGTTTGCTCACCGAGGCTTCTAGCTCTGAAGATGCAAAGCTAGATGCCAAAGCAGCAGAAAGGTTGAAGTCAAACAGCCGGGCCCATGTGTGTGTCTTACTCCAGCCGTTGGTGTGTTACATGGTGCAGTTTGTAGAGGAAACCTCTTACAAGTGTGACTTTATCCAAAAGACTGCAAAAGCACTGCAAGGTGCTGACACTGATTTCTATTCTGAGTGTAGACAAGAAAGAATAAAAGAATTTGAAATGTTATTTTTGATTTCAAATGAAGACATGCATAAGCAGATACTGATGACTATAGGTCTGGAGAACCTGTGTGAAAACCCCTATTTTAGCAATCTCAGGCAAAACATGAAAGACCTGATTCTACTTTTGGCCACAGTAGCTTCCAGTGTGCCAAGCTTGAAACACTTCGGATTCTACTGTAGCAACCCAGAACAGATTAATGACAGTCACAACCAAAGCTTGCCGCAGGAAGTTGCAAGGCACTGCATGGTGCAGGCCAGGCTATTGGCATACCGAACTGGTGAGTTCAACGCTTAGTTCATAAACGGGCTGAATGGTTGGGTTACCAGCAACACTGAGGTGAAGTGGCTTCCTATCATCCATGGTAGAGTTCCTGGACTCTTAGGTACTAAAGCATTGCTGCTCCAACAGCGTAGAGGAGTTACCCCGACCTTTGTGTATTCCATGTTCTTAATTCAGCACTGCATTTACAAACCAGGACCAGGAGACCTAAGTCCTATTTGCTTCTTAAACAAATGGTCCCCATTACCCACTAAGTCCCTCAGTAAAAATGGCACAAAAAGAAAACTAGAATTTCTCATTTTTATTTACTCCACAATTTTTTTGTTCATACTCGGTTTTTTAAAAGATGCTTTTTATATATGTTAGTGTTTTGTCTGCATGTATTTGGTTTGTGCACCATGTTGTTTGTTCCTGGTGCTCTTAGAGCCCAGAAGATGGTGGGGTGGAGTCATGGACGGTTAGTTGTGAGTCACCATGTGGGTGCTGGAAATCAAACTCAGGTCCTCTGTAAAAGCAATAAGGGCTCTTAATTGCTGAGCCATCTCTCCAGCCCGTGCGTTCTATTTTTATTAAAAAGTTAGAATTCTGGGAATTTTTAAATTTAGAGGGAAAGAAATGAAGGTAAAAGAATGCCGTTACTGGGTTTCTGGTGATACATTCCTGTCAGCAAGTTAAGTGATCTCACTCTGCTGTGCATGTGTAAAAGGAAAATACTACTCAGTGATGTTCTTTATTTGATAAAAATGTAGCATTATTTTCATATCTAAGCTACCATAATGTTTTTCAATGTAGAACTACCACTTTTTAAAATCCAATTTTGAAGTAAGGAGGGAAAATCCAGACAGGAGAAGTAGTGAAGACTTATTTGGGATATATGCTATAGTAGAACTTATTTTTTTATTCATTTATTTATTTACTAGATAGGGTCCTATGCAGTCCAAGCTCCCTAAGTAGCTGAGGATGACCTTGAACTTCTGACCCTCCTACTTCCATCTCAAGTGCTGGAATTACAAGCATGCACCTCCTGGACCTGATTTGTGCTGTGCTGAAGATGCAAGGAACCTAGGGCCTCATGCACACTAGGCAAGCACTCTACCAACTGAGCTACATCCCCTGCCCAGAAACTTAATTATCCCGAGAAAGGAGAAGAGAAGGAGAATAAGAAAGACCTGTACAGATGGCACTGGTCTTTAAAAGACCTCAGGTCGAGTAAACGGAATGGAGGATCTCAACCAACAATGTACAGAATCTCCATGGAAACCTTAAAAGGTACAGGTGCTCAAACCCACCCAGATCTACAACTGGGTACAGTCTAGGTCTTTAAAAGTTCTGCAAGGTGTTTTGATGTTCATCAGGGTTGATAATCCAAGTCTGCTTTGTAATGTAGAGTTTATATACTCTACTATAAATTACCTTTTGTATTATACATATGTCCACTTACTATTGAGTTTTATATATAAATCCATGCTGGTACATTTGAATTAAAAGGGTTTTCAAGGAACAGTTTTTGTCAGTGGATTTTTTTTTTGCAGGGGAAGGTTCTGGACCTCAACGCCTAGTTAAGATGAAACTTGACTATCACTTACTCATGTGACCTCTTCCAGAGGACAACCACTGGCATAATTAGCATTTTCCCTGAGAACTAAAGAGTGTTTATTAAATGGAGGGATCTTTTCATATTCAAAATAGTGGTTCAGGGGCTGGGAAGTCGCTCAGCAGGTCGAGTGCTTGCTATGCAAGCATGAAGACCTGAATTTGAGTCCCCAGCACACCCCTGAAAAGCAGACTATGGCTACGTGTTTATAGCCCCAGGCCTGCAGCTGAAACAAGATTTATAGTTCAGCCAATAAATTCCAGTGAGAACTTCCTCCTAAGTAAGGTGAAAAGTGTTGTACAGCACCCAACATCAGCATTTGGCCTCTGGAGGCACACACAGGTACACACATACAGAGTTCATAATCATTAAAGCCCTTGGGGCGAGTGTAAAGGAGTTTAGAATTCGGGGATGTTAAGAATGTAAGGTGGTGTGTGCTATTCGGGCAGGCACTCCCCATTCTGGTTGGGGCAGTGCTCTGTAGACATGTTGTTGATAAAAGTAGGTGAGAGTAACCCCAACGCCGTTCTTACTCACTCCACTGAGTCAGATATGAGTGTGACACAGCATCAGGAGGCAGCTGTGGATAACGCAGGTCCCTGGCCACTTTGCTCTGATTGATTAGGGCTTTTCACCAGAGCCAGGAGTCAGTCTTTTTATCAGGCACCCAGCAATTTTTATCAAGTGTTCTGTAAAACACACTTAGATCAAGGCCAGTGTTAACATAGAATTATCTGTAATAGAAGCTGATGTGGAAGGGACCGCTGGCTTCTTGGAGAGTCAAGGACCTTTTTGCCAAGCCTGAGTTGCAGCCTGAGTTCTCGTCGTCCGTGCTGTGGACGATGAGAACTCCTGCACGTTGTCCTCTGACTCCTGCAAGTTCACTGTGACATTCACGTGCACGTGCGTGTGTGTGCACACACACAAATAAAATTTTAAAAATTAAAGAAATAGATGTACCTGTAGGCATGAACAATAGACTAAAGAATATTCTGACTTCAGGGGTCAGCAAGCCTCAGGAATCTGTTTGGTGGTCATAAATTGGCCTTTCCTTCAAAACTGCAGGAAAAAAAAAACCCTGAAGAATAATCAGATTATAAGGGACAATTTTGAAAGAATTACAGATATGGTACATGCCTTTAATTCCAGCACTCAGGGAAGCTAAGGCAGGAAGACTGCAAGTTCAAGGCCAACCTGGGTTATCCAGCAAAATCCTATCTTAAAACAAACTGAAAATCAAGGATCATCCCTACTTGAAAGGAGGTAGTGACTGTTCTCTTACAATTAGCCCTTGCCAAGAAGCAGAAGTGCTGCCGATAGGAAAATGCTGTTTCCCTCTGTGTAGAGGTCCAGTCTGTCCCCAGACTGAGATAGAGATGGTAGCTCCCAAAACCAGAATCTGAATATAAGAAAGGTATTGGTGCGGGAGATGTGACTTTCGTTTGAAGAATTCCTGTTTTGTTTGGTTTTTATTTATGCATGTATTAAACTTTGCTTAGGTTTTGATATCTTAAGTAATTATAATATTGTGGTTATAATTTCCACCACTGCCTTAGACGTGAGCATGAAACATTATATTATTCCCCTGCATTAAACTATAAAGGTCTAGGAAGCAAGGGAATTTTGCTGCCAAATCTCGCCCCTGACACTGTAGCAGCCGTTGCCATAGGCTCCCCAGAGTCACAGGCACCTCCTCTCAGTGCAGCTTCCTCCTCCCTGCCATGCCCCCATTCGGCCATTAGCTGCTTGGGGATGGGACTGCCATCCCTCCCCACTCCACGGTCAGCCTTTCGCATACTTTGTACATCTGTGACACTCAGAAAACGAAAATCATTTTTAGGGAATCCTTAATGTCAGAAAGAGATGGAGAAAAGGCAGCTAGGTTGGGTTAAGAGAACTAACTTTTAGTTAATTTCATATATAGAAATGGAAATTTTAACTATTGATAGGCAAAAATGAGAACCTATATAAAAATACTTTTCAGAAAAATACTTATTTTACACTATAATTTTGAAAACCTGGATGTGCTTGAATTGCAAATAAGAAATTTTATTGCATAACTACAATGTTTTCAGTTAACGCTAAGGCAAACTATAATTTAATACAACAGTGGCAGGGCTTCTGTCTGTATTGTCTGTAATAGGAAAGTAGATGCTTAAATGCACTCTGATGGGCGAGCTTACCTTGAAGGAAGTTGTAGGAAAGACAGTTGTACTCAACCCTCTGTTGTATAAATGGCCCTTGGTAAGGGTACAGATAATTCTGTTTTGTTTTGTTTTATTTTTTCTGTAAATGTGATGTGGGATTCCCCTCTATATACTATGAATATGTTTTATTATCACTGGTTAATAAAGAAGCTGTTTTGGCCTATGGCAGGGCAGAATATAACAAGTGGGAAATCTAAGCAGAGATAGGAAAGAAGGCAGAGTCAGGGAGATGTTATAGAGTCACCCAAGAAGCAAGCGGTAACAACCATGAGCCTCATGGTAAAATACAAAATAATAGAAATGGGTTAATTTAAGATATAAGAGCTAGCTGGGAATATCCCTAACCCATTGGCCAAACACTGTTGTAATTATTATAGTTTTTGTGTGATTATTCGAGTCTGCATGGCCAGGAACTGAAAGTGCAGACTCCGTTTACATAAATGTACCTACTTTGTCCCTTGCTGTGGTTTTGATAAATGCTATGGGTTTATAATTCATTCAAATTTGTTTTAGAAATTTGAAACTCACCCTAATGTACAAGGAAAACAAGACCTTAAGTAGAATTTCCACTTGAATTTTTTTTTCCAAAAATATTTCCACAAAGTCAGTTTTCCATAAGTTGAGTGTAAAAAATGTCAGAAAAAAATAAACTTGATTTTAGCACATGTTTATGCCTCTAAATCTATCATTCAGAAACTTCCTATTCCTTCTGCTTCTTCATGTGTTAAAAGTGGTCATTTAGATCCTGACCAGGTAAGAAGAGTCAGTGAGGCTGGGCTGTCACAGTTACAGTGTGGGTCGAATTTCCACGGCCACTTGAGAGATGTTGACATGCTGAGTGAGGGTGGACAGTGGCCCTGCCCTGTCTGGTTATTTGGTACCTCATTCCCATATTCCACACCAAAAAGGTTTTATTTCAAGAGTTTTGTGTAGGTAGGACAAGGGATTCCTGCTATTACATTTATGATGTCTGTTTCAGTAAATGTGTTTTTATTGTTTTATAAGGAGGGACTCATCCAACTGAGAGTGTTGATTTTTACTGAGATAAACATCCTGTCTTTCAGAGGATCATAAAACGGGAGTTGGAGCTGTCATTTGGGCAGAAGGGAAAGCTGTAAGTATGAAATCATTCCCTCTCACATCTGAGTGATAGCAACTACAGCTCATGCTGTCTGACCTGCTGAAGTCTTGGGTTGTATTGACTGGGTTGATAGAATGCATTTTACTAATTTGTATAAACATCTGCCCTTCCCTCAACTGATGACCGAAGTTTCTGTCCCACCTGGTCCTTCATCCAGTTAGTCCCAAATAAACACACAGAGGCCTACATTAATTATAAACTGATTGGCCTATTAACTCAAGCTTATTAACTCCTATAACTTGTATTAGCCCATAATTATTGTCTGTGTTAGCCACATGTCTTGGTACCTTATTTTGGCAAGGCAGTCACATCTTGCTTGCTCTGTGTCTGGGTGACGACTGCAGACTGACTCTTTCCTCTTCCCTGAATTCTCATTACCCTGCCTCTACTTCCTGCCTGGTTGCCCCACCTCTACCCCTGCCTGGCTACCGGTCAATTAGCGTTTATTTAAAATACAAGAGACCATTGTCCCAGAGCACTCAACAGTTTTCAAGGTTCATCAACTAGCAGTCAAGAGAATGCCCCACAGACATTCCCATAGACTGGTCTGATAGAGACGATTCTGTTTACATTCTCATTCCAGATGATTCTAGTTTTGCCAAGTTGACTATAAAAACTAACCAGTACACTGGGCTTCTCTTTAAAAACGCTAAACTCTTAACCAAAAACCACTGATGGTTTCTCATCTCACTCTCCTTCCCTAGAACTTTAGACTTACTCCCCAAGCTTCATGTTCTTACCCTTTGCTCCGCTCTTTGCCCTTCCTCGCTGGATGAGAACAATGAGCAGTAACTGTACACAGCTTGAAGGCCATCCTGTCTTAAGTTATGTATCATGACTTTAAATACAGCGTCAACCAGGTTCTCCGGATATGGGAAGAAAGCAGCCAGACCGTTTTTCTATGATATCACAGTGTCAGCACACAGCCCAGCTCCTGATGGAGTTCTTGGTCCACAGAAAGTCTTATGAACCAGGCCTCCACTCTGTTTGTTTGGGGTTTTTGTTTGTTTTGTTTTTAGCACTTTTGTCTTCTGAGGTCCCGCTAGAACTACTAACATCAAAGACCATCTTGAAGTTACCTCTGAAGACGGCAGACTTAAGATGATCTGATACTATGTATCTATTTTAATCTTAAGATTTCGTTTACTTATTTGTGGTAGGTGATGTGTATGCCTCAAGACACACAGTTGTCCTCTCCTTTCACCTTGTTGATTTCAGGGATGGAGCTCAGCTCCCCACGTGGTGGCACATGCCTTTACCAGCTCAGCCATTTCTCCAGTTCAGATCTTGTATTTCCCGATGGCTCCATTTATTATAGAAATGGAGTGAACCTTCTTTACATGGAGTGTGAGGGCAAAGTGCCTTTCAGAATGCGCAAACTCACACGGTGCTTCTGCTGACCCTTGCAGAGAAGCTGTGATGGAACTGGTGCTATGTACTTCATAGGATGTGGCTACAATGCCTTTCCTGTCGGCTCAGAGTATGCTGATTTCCCCCACATGGATGACAAGCACAAGGACAGAGAAATACGGAAGTTCAGATACATCATACATGCCGAGCAGAATGCTTTGACATTTAGGTATGAGATAATTTTGCCTGCTTTTCTTTAAGATAGAGCAGAGGTTGGTTGGAGCTAGTTTTCTTTCATTGTCTTATGTTTTTCTTTTAAAACTCTCAGAAAAAGAATTTTGATAACGCTAGGTCCTGCTCCTGGACTGGAAGTATGGTCACGTTTCTTCAGAAATTCTTTCTCCTTACTCTCCATAGTAGGAACTACTAGAGTTTGTCCTTGGGGACTTGCACAGCTATTTTGGATGTTAGTATCCCCTTTGTTTTCTAGATTCAGAACACATCTGTTACATTTATGAAATACTGGCTCATCATGTTTATTATTGCTGGGATGAAACATCATGACCAAAATCCATCGATCACTGAAAGGAGTCAGGGCAAGAATAGGGCAGTATCCTGGAGGCAGGAGCTGGTGCAGGGGCCATGGTGGATTCCTGGGAGGAATGCTGCTTACTGGCTTGCTCCCTATGGCTTATTCACTCTGTTTTCCTATAGAACCCAGATCCACCAGCCCAGAGGTGAGACAAGTGTGATCATGGTGGGTTGGGATGGGGTAATGGTGAACTCTGAGTTTAGACTGCCTAGGAGGCAGTTGTGGGGGCTGGGACATGTATTCATAGAGCAACACTGCACAGACCCCTTAGTTTCTGCTGTCCTCAGCCGGGTAAGCAGGAATGAAACTCAGCAAGATAGATCTAGAAGGTGCATAATTGAAGACAGTTGGCCGAGGGGGGTATCCACCAGACCTGGAGGTACAGTCCCTGCAGCCACACGAGAGCCTCTAGTCCGAGCTTCCGCAGCATGCTAAGAATATCCTCAGCTCTCCTTCCATCCTCCTCAGTGCAGGGTTCCTTGCTGTATTCTGGATGAAGGTTTGACACATCATATCCAAAACATTTGTAAAAAGTTATGGTTGGAGAAGGTTAAGAGAACTGTAGCTCAAAACTGGGCATTACCACTTACTCATTAAGGAAGCATCTCTCAGTGTATGTCCAGGTAGAGCTCAGTCTTTAGCTGCTGTGGTGGCTTAAGGAGAAGCAATTAGTTACTCAGCTCTTGGGGAACCGAACCCCATTCTCCAGGATCATGACGAAGTGCATGTGCAGAGAGGACCTCCCATGTATGTGCACTCATTTCTCCCTCCCCCATCCTCTGTTCTCACTTCCTTTTTAATATGATGTCCAATGTACCGATATGTTACCGTACAATCAATGAATTTCAGTTATAATGATTGTCATATTTTTGCATATTTTGAACATTTGCTAATTTAGCAAGCACAAGACTTGATCATTATTTGTAATATCACAAATTTGTGTTGCAAAATCTCAAATTTAAAGTTTAAGGATTTCTCTACAAACGTGCTTGCTCTTTCCTAACAGCTTTGTAATTTTATAGGTGTCAAGATATAAAGCCAGAAGAACGCAGCATGATTTTTGTGACAAAATGCCCTTGTGATGAATGTGTGCCTTTAATTAAAGGTGCAGGCATAAAGCAGATCTATGCTGGGGATGTCGATGTGGGGAAAAAGAAAGCAGACATCTCTTACATGAAGTTTGGGGAGCTTGAGGGTGTTCGCAAATTTACAGTAAGTACCGCACTTTTCCCAGAGTACTTCCTGTCTGGTAACCCGCTGAGCATTGCGAGGTAGCGATTCTCACTCTTCTAGGACTGTGAGTTGTCATCACTGGGCTCATCTTTATGTGTACAAGTTTACCAGACTGTAAGTGTTCAGCCCAGAACCCCTGGCCTGCACAGGCGTTTACAACTTGCAGAGTTGCTCTTTGGTCTTTGAAGTCTGGGTGCCCTCAGGTGGCTCACCGTGCCTCTGGGCTTGGGTAGAGGTGCAGCTCATTGAATCATCAGAGCACACACACCGTGTGCACGTTCTCATGAGAGAGCCCTGAAAGCATCAGAGCACACACACCGTGTGCACATTCTCATGAGAGAGCCCTGAAAGCATCAGAGCACACACACCGTGTGCACGTTCTCATGAGAGCCCTGAAAGCTACAGTGCCATGTTAGCGTTTTTCCTTTTCTCTTTTTCTTCCTCTGAGACAGGGTTTCTATGTGTAACCATCGTAGCTGTCCTGGAACTAGCTCTTGTAAACCAGGCTGACCTCAAACTCATAGAGATCCACCTGCCTCTGCCTCCCAAGTGCTGGGATTAAAGGCGTGCACCACCATCACCTGGCTCTACTTAATATTTTTAAAAAAGAAATAGAGATGGTTCATGGAAAACTCAGAATTTTTAACATACTTCTTTCTGTTTAGGCTTTTTGAAAAGTATTTTACTTTGGAATACTCTCAAGCATATAGAAAAGTTATAAGAATTCTGAAAAATACTTTTCCCAGAGGTTGTTGACATGATATAAAATTACCTTCTTGTAGTAGGAGGCTGCTTGTTAGTTCCCAACTGCCCAGACTCAAAATAACCACATAGAAACTGTATTAATTAAATGACTGCTTGGCCAATAGCTTATGTGTATTTCTAGCTAGCTCTTATATCTAATATTAACCCATTTCCATTATTTTATATTTTGCCATTAGTCTTGTGGCCTCCAGCAAGGTTCCAGCCAACAGCTCATGTCTTTCCCCCTCTCGCATCTACATGGTGTCTCTCTGACTCCGCCTTCTTTTTCCCAGCATTCAGTTTAGTTTTCCCTGCCTACCTCTATTCTGCCCTGCCAGGCCCAAGACAGATTCCTTATTAACCAATGGTATTCACTGCATACAGAGGGGAATCCCATATCACCAATGCAAGGAGCATGGTGAAGCCACAGAATCAAGAAATAAAGTAAAATGTTGCTACAGTGAATCAAGGTTTTAGCCAGTCTCCTCTTATCCCAGTGATGCTCTAGTAGAACCATCTTGTCCAGGATCAGAGTCCACTCTGTGTCATCCAGGGTCCTGTCCCAGCTCCTAGTGCTCCATTAGTAGTCTAGAATTTACAGTGAGTAGGAAAGTTTATAACAAACTCTTTGAAAATTTCAGCCTTATGTTCCTGTTATATACAATTTGAGCACAGGGCGCCAGAGCATATTTGTACTATATACACATGTATATGTTATTAAAGCAATATGTGCTCAGTGCAGAAGACTAGGAACATTTCAAATTTTATGTTATTCTGTAACTTATAAATACCACTGTCAACACTGTATTTTCTGTGTTGTTAAAAGGTCCTAAAATTATATTTAATAATCTAACATATTCCAGCCAGAATACCTAGCTTATATAATTCTTTTCTTTGTTGGAGAACTATATTATCTCCATTTTCATAATTATAAAATCCTTTCTATAAATATTTTAAAATGAAACTTTTGAGTTAGTGATTTATACTGTTTTGCTCAAATTAATAGATTTTAGTGGTTTGGTTTACTTCAAAACATGCCTTTTTTGAAAATTTCTTATGTAACTTCCCACACAGCTTTCAAAAATCCCTCCCTCGTGTGTGTGTGTGTTTTATACACATGCATGTATATGTGAGCTCACTGATGAATTCTCATATACCAGTCAGAGGCTGATGTCATCTTTCTCTATTACTCTCCATCTTGATTTTAGAGACCAGATCTCTTACTGAGTCTGAGTTCAGCAAATTCAGCTAGACAGGCAGCAAGTAAACCCCCAACTCTAGGGTTACAGGCACTCAGCACTGTGCCTGGCATTTATGTGGATGCAAGGAGTCTGAACGCAGGTCCTCTTGCGTATATAACCAGCACTTTTCCCACTGAGCCATCTTCTCATCCTCGTGTGTTTTTCTTGGGGCTAGCCTCAGCCATCCTGTTTTTAGAAGTGACAAAGTCTGAGTCACATTTTCATTCTCTAGTGCTCAGGCCTTCTTTAGCAGATGTAAATTCCGTAGGCGGGCTGCAGAGATGGCTCGGTGCTGTGCAAACGTGCGGACCTGAGTTTGCGGCTCTGGAATTACCATGAAAACAGGCATGACTACATGTGCCTATAACCGCAGAGCTGGGTGAAGGAAGACACAAAGACAGGTTTGCTAAGGACTGCTGGCTACCAGCCTGGCTGACAGACAGAACTGCAGGTTCCGTGAGAGGCTCTGTCTCAGGGGAATGGGTGAAGAGCAATAGAAGGAGACACTTGAAATCTCCTCCGGCCAGTACATGGGCACTCACACATATGCATCTGAACAACACACACACATACAAAAACACAGCAACAACAAACAACACAGACATCTACTCTCTCTGAAAAATGTCTGCAGCAAGCATGGCACCTTCATGGAGCTCAGTACCAAAGCCAAGATGGCCACTGTGGGCCTGGGCATGAAGAAGTCTTCCCCAGACCACGTCAGGAAAGCCATGAGGGGACCATTAATGCAGGATATTGCCATGTTGACTGCATATGCTTATCATTACAAGAATGAAGAGGGAGAACATCCGAGGTCAGATGAAAGAGAAGGGTGTGAAGTAAGTAAGAGGACTTCTTCATTGTCAGCAAGTTGTGGGCCACCTTCTTTGAGAGAAAACTGCTGAACGGAGCCATCAGAAGCCCCTCAGGATCTGGAACTAGACTGTTTGGGCCTCAGCTTATTCAGTGGCCATGGGGACTTCAGCCCAGAGAGCTTTTCCCCAAGTGATAAAGTCAATGTTCTCACCAGTAAAATAACCTTCTTGGATGTGGGGAAGGTCAGGGAAGACCTGGTGAATGAAGAGTTAGTGAAAGTCCTGTGTTGTTGCTGTTGTTCTTTGCTTTGCTCTTTGAGGGTCCTGCCTCCCAGCTACCAAATAAATACACCCAGAGGCTTATTACTTGTAAATGCCCAGTTTTAATTTGGCTTATTTCTAGCCAGCTTCCCTTAAATTATCCCATCTATCTTTTGCCTCTGGACTTTTATCTTTCTCTGTTTCTGTATACCTGTCTTTACTTCTTCCTCTGTGGCTTGCTGTGTAACTGGGTGACTGGTCCCCGGTGTCTTCCTCCTTATCCTTCTTTTGCTCCTAGATCCTTTTTGCACAGATTCCTACTCCTATTTATTCTCCCTACCTGCCAGCCCCACCTATCCTTTCTCCTGTCTACTTATTGGCTGGTAAGCTCTTTACTTGACCAATCAGATGTTTTAGACAGGCAAAGTAACACAGCTTCACAGAATTAAACAAATGCAACATAAAAGAATACAACACATCTTTGCATCATTAAACAAATGTTCCCCAGCATAAACAAATGTAATACATCTTAAAATACTAGTCCACAACAGTCCTGGGTGTCTCCAGCTTCAACTACTTCTAGATTGAAAGGCTCCTGAACAAGCCTGGATGGAAACATAAGCCCGTGACCAACCATGCTGACTGCTACCCATACATCAACCAGAAACGTGTCTTGCACTAATGTGATCTGACCAAATGTTTGTCAAACACCAGGAACTCTGGTAACACTGGGGATATAAAGATAATAAAAATATCAATAATGACAAACATTAAAAATAAAAGAAACAACACCTCAGTAGGTCCTGGAGATAGACAGGCTGTGTTGCTCGTCATGGGCATGCAGATTCTAATTCTGTCCCTGTGACCTGGGACAAGTTACTACACGCCTCTAGTGATTCTGGTTTGGATGATCTGATTGAGGGTCATTCAAGGTCAGTGTCTTATTAGGCAGGTAAACATAGACAAACTAACTCCATTTCTTGTACTTTTAAAAGCTATTTTAGTGATGGAAAGCAAGGTACTGATAAGCTGTTATTACTTCTTTTTAAACATACAAATATTTGTGCCTCCTACAGTGGCAGTTGAATCCATCTGAAGCTTACAGTTTTGATGCAAATGAGCCTGAAAGGAGAGAAAGTAAGTATTTCTGAGCGTTCTGTTGAGGCTGTGTGCTGAGGAGAGAGAGCAAGTTCCTAAGTCAGGAGATGGACTCATGTGTGGGTAGATGCAGGATATTCTCCTTCTAAAGATTAGGTCCATTCGGTCCATTGAGTTTGTTCGTAAATGTGTGTGCTGTCAGTGAGGAGCTGTGCAAAGTGCTGCATGCTAACCACTCCAGTCATGTAAATGACTGTGGACAAACTCAATGTGTAGGTTGCATTTGTTTGAAACAGTGAGCAACAACACTCTTCTACATCAATGAAAAAGCTGCTTGGGAGTGAGAGAGTGCTTAGCACAGATGTGTGAGGGCTAAGTGATGAGAGTATCTGTGTTCTTCTAGAGTAAAGTCACAGTAGCCCAGGCTGCTCAAAGAATGGAAAGATTCTGTTTATTCAATTACTTAATTAAGAAAAAAATATTGCAAGTGGGTAACTAGTCTTCACATTTAATTATTTACATACTAAGAAAAACCATATTGAATGTAATATATCTTTGAGCGTTCTTACAATTCCATAAGTGCATGATTTTGAACATGGTGCTCTCCAGTTTTATTTTAAAATAGTATCTTGGTTGTGACTGTCTGGATTCTAGGTAAATGGAGACTCCTGTATATTTTCTTAAGAGCAGCAATGATTTGATTATCTTGAAAAATCCAGAAAATACGAAGGTCTCTATGAAAACATGAATGTTTTATTTATTATCCACAATCTGGAAAAAAATAAGTGCTACATTATATTTTTTTAAGATTTTATTAAGCAATAAAAGATATGACACCGATCAAAGGTATTAGGGGCAGTGAAAGTGTTGCTTTGGCTAGGGGGAGACTGCAGAGTTCCAACTGTAGAGAGACATATTCCTTTGTCTGTGTTGAAATTAAGAGCATCTGTCCATCAAAAGAGCCCACTAAGAGGGTGCAAAGGCAAGCCACGGAACAGAAGACATGTGCCACTTAAAATCAGCTAAGGGCCTGTGTCCAGGACTTCCCACACCCGCGTCTCAGGAGGAGGAAGACACGCCTGTGGGCGCCATCGTGCGAGGACAAGAAAGGCTGCTGGTTCTTTTTGTTTTAGCTTCTTTTTTTGTTTTTTGTTTTTGTTTTAAATTTATTTAAACTTTTTTACCAAACTCCCACTCCCCTCCCTCTCCCTCCACAGACCCTCCCACCCTACCCCCTCCAATCTTAAGAGAGGGCCATGCACCCCTTCAGGTAGGGTTCTTAACCACCCAGGAAATTGTTTGCTTTTTGTGCCAGTTCATTAAGTTCAGCTTATGTTTTGATGCCTTTTTAAACAAGAATTTTATACCAATAAATAATATTCTTATCTCCTTTTCAATTATGGAATAGCTTCCTAGTGTATAATTTACTTACCATGAATTTACCCCTTTAAAGAACAGAGCTACCTGGCCTTCATACATTCAGAGCTATGTACCCATCACTACAGTGTTTCATTGCTTTACAAAGAACATGATATTCAATATAGTCGCCCTGTCCTTCCCACCCCAGCCGAGTCAGTGCTAGCAACTTTATGGATTTGTCTCCACTGGCCATTTCATATGCATGCACTCATACAGTAGGTGGTTCCCTTTTAAACTTCCATCTGTTAAGAAACAGACAGGAGAATTAGAGGAATAAAGCCAAACTTCAGCTCTGTTGCCACACAGAAGCTTGACACCAGGCCATATCGTTTGTCCAGCTGTCAACATGGGAAGGAGACATGCTGCCTCATGCACTCTCAGTGACAGTGGCAGGAGCACACAGCAGGGAGGTGGAACTGTGGATAATGTCCCAAGCATCCTATGCTGTAGAAATGGAGCCCAAACAAAGCACTTTTTAAAAATCGATACTAGACTTTGGAGACAATAAAGGAAATGTTCAGGGACCCAGATGCCCTCAAGAAAGAAGAGGTCAGCGGAACACGTTGCTAGAATCTAAGCAAGCACTAAAGTCAGGTGATCCAGGACAGCCGTGGAAGCTGCCACGCCCGTCAGTGGGGATCTGCTGGAAGGTGGGGAACTGAGCCTGAGGCTGCTTTCAGGTGCTCCCAGGGGTCTCCCAGCAGAAGCAAATGCAGTCTCTTCTAAGAGGAAGCTGCAGCATAGGCTTATGGGATGGGATTTGCCATCATAACTGGAAGGCAGCAGACATGCAGGAGATGGACTCCATGCATAGGGTGACAGAAGCAGCTAGCCCCACAGTTAGACCTGGGGACTCGTGCTGGAGACACCAGAGAGAGTAAAATATCAGAGAAAGAGCCCATTGAAAAGGGAAGCTACGTGTGCTGACATGTGCGCTAATCTCTGCTCCAGGAAAACTAAGGCAGGAGGATTGTGAATTGGGGACAGCATGCACAAAAATGTGAACAAAATATGAAAAAAGGATCAGGCAATTTTGAAAATGGAATTTGGGGAAATGGGAAATTATTGTTAAACAGTAGGTGAGGCAAGCTGCTGTTTTACAATAGGCACACTGTTGGTATTTTAGGGGTACACCTTAACAATAGACCACCTAAAACATACTGCTGCCAAGTGAGTTGTTCATGTGGAACACGATGATGAGCTCATACCTCAGTGATGCTCAAGACTAAATCCCTAGAATTAAAAGACTAGAGAAAAAAGTAATTTAAAAGGTAGGGGTTTTTTTTGAAAAAAAAAATTCTTAATATTTTTTAGACCTGGAAAATATATATATATATATCTTGTTTAGTATACAGATAGTATACAGATAGATGATGATTGTAAAAGAAAATAATTGACAAATTAGGATACATTCTTAGCAAGGACTTGATAGCAGCAGAAACAAATGCCTGGTAATCTGTGAGCAGGCTCAGGCATCTTCAGAGAGCACACCAAGGGCACTAGGGCCAAGTGAGCAGGACATGGGTGTTCAGAGTTCACATATGTGGCAGACAGGGCTGGAACTTTGAACCACGCGGTCTAGATTAGAGATTACCTATAAAGGCCCACATGGTACATCCTGTAGTCCAGCAAGTCATCTTGCAAGTATAACCCCCGAAGGAGCTTGTGTATAGGTGACAGGCAGTTCAGTGTAATGCTGTTGTTCTTCAGGACAGGTGCTGGAAATGACGACAGGAGAGTATCTCTTAAGAGATTAGGGTTTTAAGGAAATACTTAGCGAGTGACCTGTGGCTCCGTTTGTCAGCATGGATGGATCAGAAATACAGTGTTGAGGAGAGTGAGCTGCCAGTGGCAAACTGTAGACTGCTCAAGAGGAAGCCAAGCAGTGCACGGTTTCACATATCTGAGAAAAGTATTGAAGAACCAGTGAGCTAATAAACAAGACAACTACCTCTGAGTGAGCTGAAAGGGGAGCCGGGGTGAGACTGGGCAGCATATGGGAATTAGTGGTGATGTGGTTGTTTGGGACAGCATGTTCTTTTGTCCCCATACAAAGTTGCTGCAAATTTAAGCAAGAATTCTTTAGGGATAGTAGATTCTTAAGTGCTTGTTTTATTACCTGGCTAAATTGTAAAAATATTCTGAGTGTTTCAAATATAGCAGAAAAAGTCAAGGGTGGGGCTCCCAGCTCCCCTCGGGAAGACAGTTTTTATCAAGAAGCTGGAAGGAGAGGGTCGGGGGAACTTGCAAGTGATAGGTATGTTGGCTGGTAGATACGCAGTTGTGTGGTGACGCCAAACTCACTCGGTTTTACCCTCTTAATATCTTTTAAGCACATGTACATTGTGGTGCCGGTAAAGCTGTTAGAAACCAAAAGCTAGGAGGAGCTTGAAGCCAGTCCTTTTCCTGGCATGGCCCCTGCCAAAGGCCAGCTTCCTGTGCTGGAGGCCTGTGAATATGAGTCTGTGTCTCTTCCAGATGAATCATGGCTCCTGAGTACTCCCCACCCCAAGAAAGTTATGTGAGTCATTGCTATCCGTTGCTGAGTGAATCCGGTGTTTCAAGGGCTCACAGATACTCTACTATCTGAGCTGTCTAGAATCAGTATAGACTGGATGCATTTAGAGCATGGGATGTTGAGATGGGTGAGAAGCTGAAGGTCAAGCTAACATACCTGTTCCTTTGCCATAAGCATGATCTCTCCTCCCAGCCTCACGGCTGGAACAGGTCCCCATGGGTTCTGTGTGTGCTTCCTGACACGAGTTATTCTTGCATGCTAGACGGTGTATTGAGGCGCAGGTCTACACAGGAAGAACAGTGCAGCAGCAAGAGGCCGCATCTGGAAACCCGCTCTGCAGGCCGGGCTACACTGCAGTAACGTGTGCTTTCTAACCGCACCTCTCCAATTCAGCCTGTGGGCTTGGGAATGACTGAGAAACCTGTACGGAGCTGAATTCTAGTTAGCCTATGAGCGATCTTACCAAGGACCTTTATTTTAGATGTTTTTCTCAGCACGCAGCATATGCTTTCATTACATTAAATGCTGTAGCAATAGTTTGAGACCAGTCTAAGACCAACAGGACCTAGTGCTGTTTCTCCGGACTCTGTGGAGCCAGTTTCCAAAGGGCTCGTTCACAGGAGGGGATCTTCTTTTGACAAGTAGTAATTCCTTTGGTTGGATTCAAGGATAATGATCAATAAACTGCTCCAGGAAATAAAATGGCATGGTCATCTTTTACAACTCTATGTATAGCTAACCAAACAGCTGCATTATACTAAGTCCAGCTAGCCAGAACTTGCTGCGATAGGATCGACTCTTGGTTGCTGTGCCCATCCTTCATTTGGAATGCGCTTTGTAAGTGGCCTGGGGATTAGACCCGTGGAGCAGTGCCACGAGAGCATGCACAAGGTCCCGAGTTTCTCCCTTAGCACCACAAAGCTAATAAATCGTCAACCGCACCTAAACGAGTTGTTATTGTTTTGATGTAGGGGCTTACTCTGTAGTTCAGTCTCACCTCAGAAATCATCACATAGTCCATACTGGTCTCGAACTCATGGCTGGTCTCCTGCCTCTTTCAGCCTCCAGAGTAGTGAGTTCAGAGGCACGCACCGCCATGCCCATCCTCTCCTAATGTTTCTGCTGTGTAGATTCTCGGTAGCTTGTTGGACCACAGTGCAGTTACACCACTGATTTGGGTGCAGCAGGAAGAGAATCTGACTCTCGGGCAGTTCTGCTGTTTGATGTCAGTGACTTCTGAAGTCACTAATGGTGAACCTCAAATATGATCATGGCTTAGGGCTGGGAAGATAGCTCAGTCAGTAAAGTGCTTGCCTTTCAAGTATGAGGACCAGAGTTCAATTCCCCACAGAACAAACACAAACCAAAAACAACCTAGGCATGGTGATGAAGACTTGTAATCCCAGCATTGGAGAGGCATCTCTTGCTGACTGACCGAACTAGCCTGCTGGGTGAGTTCTGGCCCAGTGACTTCTGTCTTGAACATCAGGTGGATAGCAGCTGAGGAACAAGGGCTCAAGTTTCTCCATGTGAGATGCACACATAACCCTGCACATACACACAAGCTTTGATCATGGTGTGGATGGGGATGAACCATTTGCATGCGGAGCATAGAGACTGTTTAGAATTCTTCCTCTGTGTACCACCTCCTACATGACTCCCCACCCATATACCGAACAGCCGTGTCTGATGGCTTTGACTTTGGAAGAGGAGGGCTTTGACATTTGCCGACCTCAGAAATGCTCAGTCTTAAAAATGAACATAGCCAAGGGCTGGGGAGATGACTCCGAGGTTCAAAGCACTTGTTTCTTTTACAGAGGACCCAGGTTCTGTTTTTGGCACCCACATGGTGGTTCCAGGAGATCTGGTGCCCTCTTCTGACCTCACATACACACATGCAAGCAAAACAGTCACATATAAGATAAAGTGAATAAATCAAATCAGGATTTCAAAAGAGAAACAGATCCATCCCTAATTCTGCCTTGTGAGTTCTCTTTATTTGCTGAGGAACTTTCAGAAAATGAGTCCAAAGATGAAAGTACCTGGGAGTGGGGGGAACGGCTGGCTCTTGGGTGGGAGGGTGCCTCATGGCTCTGTAGAAGAGATTGGTGTTGTCTTTTCCCCTGCCCCCTTCACAGCATCATAGGGTATGATGCATCCTCCCACTAAGCCTTTCAGAGCTAAACGGGACAAAGCAGACCCCTGCTCATGTAGCAGCAGCCCGCACAGGTCCAGGACATGAAGAGGGAGTGTGAGCAGCATTACGGGTAAGGAATGCTGCTCCGGACACCACCAGTTAAGTCTTTCCTGTTATTAATATAAAACCCTGAGATTGCCCACTGTCAGGATTCTTGGTTGCTGTCGCCATACATGCCTTAAGTTCTTGCATGATTATTATTATTATTACTATTATTATTATTATTTGGAATATTGTGCCGATGCCAAGTACGTTTTAAATCAACCAGCAAATGTTTACTTGGTCTCCCTTTCCTCTCACCCCCTTCTCAAATGGATCACAAAGATTATCTCCAGCCTTCCTTCCCCCGACTCATCCCGTCGTCCCAGCCTCCAACACCAGCAGCACTCCTGGAGAACACAGTAGCTAAGCAGACCAAGGAAGGAAGGAAGCCAGCTGAAGACTTGAACCCCTCCATCCTCTCCTCCAAATACAATCCGCCAATCTCATCCCTAGCTCGGCAATAGAACACCTGCCTGCTGCAGCCCTCTTTGCCCCTCCCCCTCTGTTGACAGAGGCTGCTTGTTCGTTCCCTGGCCGCTTAGACCCAAATAATCACTCAGAAATTATATTACAACACTGCATTGCCTATTAGCTTATGCATATTTCTAGATAACTCTTACATCTTAACCCATTTCTATTAATCTGTGTATTGCCACGTGGCTGAGGCTTATAGGCAAGGTTCTGGTGCTTCTGTCTCCATGGGCTACAAGGCTTCTCAGTGACTCCGCCTACTCTCCTATAGATATCTCTTCCAGCCTGGCTATATTTTCCCACACCATGCCCCCCCACACATCTCCTATTGTTCCCGCAGGTAATCCCAGCTAACCCACAGGCCGCTCCTGCCAGGGAAGCAGGTAGGTTGACTGTAGATCTTCACCTCTCCAGCTCCTCCAATCCCAGTGGCATCCTCAGCTCAGTATCGGAACACCTGCTCTTCTTCCTTTCCTCTTTGAGCCCCGTCCCCAAGGGATCACAAACATCTCCTCCTCCAAGCTTCCTTTCCCTCAACCCATCCTAGTGTCCCAGCCTCCAATACCGGTGGACATTTCCTGGGAACCCACCACTGAGCAGGCCAGAAAAAGCTTCCTGGAAAAAGTTCCAGGGAAATCTTCCTACCAGGCAACAGAACGGCCATCACACTCCCCTAAATCCAGAGAGAAACAAAACAACTGCTCAGCAAAGACAAAACAGATATCAGCACCCTGAACTTTGTCGTCCCGATCCCAGAGGCCTAGTGGTAGTATAAAAACAATAACAACCAGGACCTCATGTCTCCACAGGAGCCTAGTAACGCCACCACGGCAGCTAAAGTTTTCAACATAGCTGGAGTACACAAAAATACCTTAAAACAGCCTGCACGGAGGTGATAGAGGTCCTTAAAGAAGAATAAATCCCTTAAGGAAATCCAGGGCAACATATACAGTGTAAGGAAATGAATAAAACTCTTCAAGACCTGAGCACGGAAATAGAATCAAACCCAAACTGATGGAAATCTGGAAGTGAAAAATTTAGGAATTTGAACAGGAACCACAATGGCAAGTATCACCAACAGAATACAAGATATGGAAGAGAGAATCTCAGGTGTTGAGAATATGATAGAAGAAATGGATACATTGGTCAATGAAAATGTTAGATCTGAAAAACTCCCAAAATATGACATCTAGGAAATCTGAAACACTATGAAAAAAAAAAGATCTAAAAATAATAGGAATAGAGGAAAGAGAAGAAAGCCAGTTCAAAGGCCCAGAAAATACTTTCAACAAAATCAGAGAGGAAAACTTTTCTAACTAAAGGAGATGCCTATAAAAGCACAAGAAGCATTTAGAACACCAAATAAAATGGACTAAAAAGAAAGTCCCCTTGTCACATAATTATCAAAATGCTAAACATACAGAACAAAGAAGATATTAAAGAGGCAAAGGAAAAAGACCAAGTAATATGTAAAGACAGATCTATTAGAATTACACTTGACTTCCCAATGGAGACTCTAAAAGTCCAAAGGACCTGGATAAGTGTTCTGCAGACTCTTAAGAGACTATAGATGCCAGCCCGGACTATTATACCCAGCAAAACTTTCAATGACCATAGATAATATTCCATAATAAAGCCAAATTTAAGCAATATTTATCTACAAATCCAGCCCATAGAAGGTAGTAGAAAGAACTACAATCTAAAGAGGTTAACTACACCCATGAAAACACAAAGATAAACAATCTAAGACCCATAAAATCAAAAGAAACACACGACCCCTCTCTCTGTGTCTGTCTGTCTGTCTTTCTCTCTCTCTCTCTCTCTCTCTCTCTCTCTCTCTCTCACACACACACACACACACACGCACACACACACACACTACCACCACCACTACCAACAACAACAACATCAGCAATAACAACAACAACAAATAGGACTCAATGATCATTGATCGTTGATATTTCTCAATATCAATGGTCTCAATTCCCCAATAAAAAAGACACAGATTAACAGAATGGTTGGGAAAACAAGATCCATCCTTCTTCTGCATACAAGAAACACACTTCAAAATCAAGGATAGACATTACCTCAGGGTAAAGGGTTGGAAAAAGATATTTCAAGTAAATGGACCTAAGAAGCAAGCTAGTATAGCCATTTAAATAACTAACAGAATGGACTTCAAACCAAAACTAATCAGAAGAGACAGGGAAGGACATGAAATACTCATCAAAGGGGAAAAAAATCCACCAGAAAGACATTTTAATTCTTAACATTTATGCTCCCAAACACCAGGACACTCAAGTTTGTAAAAGAAACACTACTATAGCTTGATACATTGATAGTGGGAGACTTCAGTACCCCACTCTCATCTTTAGACCAGCCACCCAGACAAAACTAAACAGACATACTGGAACTAAACGACTTTATAAACCAAATAGACCTAACATTTATAGAACATTTCACTCGGACATAAAAAGAAACAAAATATCTTCTTCTCTGCACCTCATGGAACTTTCTACAAAATCGACCACACATTCACACAAAGCAAGTCTCAACAGAGAAAAGAAAATAGAAATAACACCCCAATCCTATCAGATCACTAGGGATTACAGTTGGATGCCAACAAGAAACAACAGGATCTTACAATCTTATGGAAACCGAACAACTCTACTATTTGAAAATGTGCCAAGATAGAAATGAAAAAAGACTTTCTAGACTGAATGAAAAGGCAAACACAGCATCCCCAAACTTACAGGACACAATGAAAGGGGGTCTAAGAGGCAAGTTCATAGCACTAAGTGCCTACATTAAAAAAAAAAACTGGAGAAATTTCATACTAACAACTTAACATTACACCTGAAAGTTCTAGGACAAAAAGAAATCACACCCCAAAAGAGTAGATGACCAGAAATAATCAAACTCAGGGCTGAAATCAGTAAGAGTAGAAACAAAGAACAATACAAAGAAGCAATGAAACAAAGAGTTGGGTTTTTTTTTTTGAAAAAATGAAAAAGTTTGACAAATGATTATCCAATTTAATTAAAGGTCAAAGAATATTCAAATTTCCAAAATTAGAAATGAAAAGGGGCCATAACAGCAGATACCAAGGAAATTCAGAGTATCATAAGGTCATATTTTTAAAAACCTATACTCTACCAAATTGGAAAACCTCTAATAAATGGATAATTTTCTCAATAGGTACCACTTACCAAAGTTAACTAAAGATCAGATAGGCAATTTAAACAGACCTATAATGTCTAGTGAAATAGAAGCAGTCTTTAAAAGTCTCACAACCAAAAAAAGTCCAGGGCCAAGCACAGAATTCTACCAGACTTTCAAAGAAGGGTTAACCCCAATACTACTCAAATTATTCCACTAAATAGAAGGAACATTGTCCAATTCATTTTATGAGATCATGGTTACCCTGATACCCAAACTACACAAACACCCAACAAAGAAAGAATTACAGACCAATTTCCCTTATAGATGCAAAACACTCAATAAAATGCATGCAAACTGAATCAAACAACACATCAAAAAGATCATTCACCAGGATCAAATAAACTTCATCCCAGAGATTCAGATATGCTTCAACATATATAACCTATATATAGGTTACAGGATTATAACCTAACAAATATAATCCACAATGTAAACAAACTGAAAGATGAAAACCATATGTGTTATTCTTTGCTGTCACTTTAAGAGCTAGCCACGCCCACCCCAGCTACTTCTGACCTCTTTGCCTTCTTTGCTTCTCCCTTTTCTTCCCATCTCTTGCCGTGTGTACACGTGTTTTCTGTCTCTGTCTATGTTTGTCTATGTCTCCCTTTCTTTAAGTAATAAATGTTTAGCTTTATGTATAGCTTTATGTCCATTTACTCTGCCATCCACCGCATCCAGCCGCCTGACTCTGCCGCTGGCCCGGGGACCCTGCACTGCTTTGGCGGCGGCAGCCTCTGCCTGGCTCGCAGGCCGCCCGGGGCATCTCATCATCATATATTTTTTAAAAGAACAATAATATGATCATCTCATTATATGCAGAAAAAGCTTTTGACAAAATCTGACACCGTTTCATGACAAAAGTCCTGGAAAGATTAGGAACACAAGAGACATAGCTCAACATAAAACCAAATGCACTGAACCTGACAGAAGAGAAATTGGGGAATAGTCTTGAACTCATTGGCACTAAAGAAGACTTTCTGAACAGAGTACCATTAGCTCAGAAACTAAGATCAATAATTAATAAATGGGAGGGACCTCATGAAACTGAAAAGCTTCTGTAATGTAAAGGACACCATAATTTATGTACAAAATGGAAAAAGATTTTCACCAACTCCACATCCAATAGAGGACTAATATCCAAAATAAAAGCTCAAGAAACTAGATATTAAAAAATAATTCAATTAAAAATTGTCAGAAGCAAAGACCTGTATTTTATTTATAGCCATCTTAAGCTCACAAATTGTGTAAAATATTCACCTCTGCAGGGCTAGTTCTGGACCTAGGAAATTAACCTAGTTTCTTGCCTCCCTGTAACACCTGCAGGCTCCAGGCTTTAGAAGCAATTAGCATTTCCTTTGTTATTTAATATCTCTTTTTCTCAGCCAGAGACCTTCCAGACCAGAATACCAGCAGACCAGACTTTCCTGACACCCTCCCCTCCCCGCTGCCTGTTACCTATATAATAGTTCATGAGAAAAAGTAAAATTTGCAGCTTGATCAGAAAGCCTGTCTTACTGTCATTTCTCATGTCTCTTGTCCCCTCCATTCCTCTTCCTCCTCTAGGTTTATCAGAGACCCTCCGTTTATTGCTATCTCAGCTGAGAGCCAGGTCATGTGACCAAGCTCTCCCATTCTTATGTATGTCCTGCCTTCCCCTCCCCCTCCTCGGTGTTCACTGAAATCCTCTCGTTAACTCTGATTACAGGTGTTTTGCATAGTGACGTGCTTCTCATAGGGCCCATCAGAAGCATGTACTTTGCCCAATTCCTGTTCATTCTTTCTGTGTATAATAATTATTCATTACATCTCATTTCAGATTACAAAATCATAAGTCTCATATTTTAAACTGGTATGTACTTTTACCTCTCTTATATTTAATATTAAGCTGTTCTCTACCATTGTCAGTTCTACCACTAATCTTAATGTTACAAACAGTTTTTTTCTTTCTTTCTGTCTTTTTACAAGTGTGGATCTTACCTGTTAAGAGCCAGTACAGTCAAGCTCAGACCCAACCTTCCAGACAGATTCTGTACTGCAACTATACCTTATAAACAGCCTCAACTGCTCAGAGATCTGGGGAATGTGATATTTAAGTACTTAATTACTAAATAACTTTTCATAATAAAAAGAGACAAGTTGGCTCCTAGCAGGAACACTCTGTTTCCTCCAAGAAGACAGAAGAGAAACAGTCACAGAACAACATCCATCTGCAGTACAGAGCAATGTCCATCTGCAGTTCGCTTCAACTGCCAAACGCTGACCATTGGGCAAAAACTGCCTTTCACCTAAACTGAAGACCTCCAAATGTGGACAGAATCACTGGAATTGACAGCCTAGCTGCCCGGGTAAGGTAGGCCTGTCTTCCTACAGATTTCTTAGCCCACAGGGTCTTCTGAAGCCTGACAGGCTCTGTGCTAAACAGCAAAGGTCAAATACAACCTTCAGCGACCAGGGAGGACCCAAAAGAGTAGCTATGGGTGCCAAGCAAATAAGTTCTCTGTCATTTTTTAATCAGTAACTCAAGTAAAATTGTATCCTTCTCAAAGATCTCTGACAGTTTGATAGCTGAGAGGTTTTGCCAGGTTGCCTCACCAAATAAAAATACCTTTCATTGTACAAAAATATGTAACAGCCATTATACAATGCATATGTCTAAAATTTCTGTTTTTACAAACCCAAGGAGTTCTTATGAGTTCCAGGGAGCCTAATTAAAGAACCCACCGTAAACAGGTCAGATACAGACCCCTCAATTCCCTGGTCCTAAAAATTTTTTCTTAATTTAACTTTGTCCTCTGTTCTGCTAATACCCTAACCAGGTACAAGGGACACCAGACATTTCCATGCCACAGACACCTGTCGGGAGCAGAGACCAAGTATGCCAGGATGTGACCAGCACCCAGCCTTCTCTTGGATCTCCCCCCTCCCAAAGACGACGCCCACAAATCAGCCGGAAACAGTCTAGCAGTCTTGAGAATTCGCCGCCCCAATTCCTTCAAACTGTAATGTCTAATCTTCTACTTTTTATTATAAAAAGGATCTGGGAATGTTATTCCTTTGCTCTGGTCCCTTTAAGGGCAAGCCACGTCCACTCCCAGCCACTTCTGACCTCCCGGTCGCCATCTTAACCTCTTCTATCCCCGTCTCTTGGCGTGTGCACACGTGTCTTCTCTGTCTCTATGTTTTTATGTCTTTATGTCTCTCTATCTCCGTCTCTCTGTCTCTTCTTTAAGTAATAAATGTTTAGCTGTTTAGCTTTATGTATAGCCTTATGTTTATTTACTCTGCCATCTGCCACACCCGCCCGCCTGACTTGCCTGGCCACATGGCAGGACCCGCCTGCCACCCTGGAGATCTTACAGGGACCCACAGCTGTCCTTGTCGGACTAGCGACTGCTCTGCAAGCCTGCCAGGGAACAGGCCAACATTAATCAACAACAATACTCAGATCAGTGACTTATTCAACCATTATCTGAGGGGCTTTCTCCTGCTGCAGATGGGAACAAATACAGAGATTCACAACTGGGAAATAAAGAGAGAGAGAGAGAGAGAGAGAGAGAGAGAGAGAGAGAGAGAGAGAGAGAGGAGGAGGAGGAGGAGGAGAGAGGGAGAGAACTCTTAAAACACACAGATCTAAATGGGATGTCTCCATCAAATTCCTCCCGCTAGAGTTCACAGAACCCCTCAGAAGAGGAGGGAGAAAGAGTGTGGGAATCAGAGAGGCTGGACGATGAGGAGAAGAAGGCCCCTCTAAATCAGCTGAGCAAATCTAGTATGAGCGCACAGAGACTGAAGCAGTAAGCAAGGACCAGCATGGGTCTTGTGCCAGGTCTTTTGCGTATATATTATAACTCTCAGTTTAGCCTCACACTCAGAGGTCTGCCTGACTCTGCCTTCTAGCGCTGAGATTAAAGGTATGTGCCACCACCGCTTGGTGGGTCTCATGATAAAAATGTTCAAATTTTCTACCCAGAGAGATATTTGACCCTCTGCCAACAGGATCTATGGGGTTCTTATTAGCAAAAGCATTTGGGCGCTTAAAGGTTTAAATGTCTGCTCAAGGGTTATTGATTCAGATAATCATGGTTCAGATAATCGTCATGACATTGGTAGACAAAGCCCTCCATCTGCTGGCCTCAAAAGAGATGTACAACTGCTTCTATTGCCTTCTGTAATTCCCAACACTGACCATGCCGACAGACTGGCTGGTGGTACAAGATTTTAATTGCTAAACAGAGATCTGAATACATGATCTGGATAGCAGAGTCAGTTCCACGGTTTATTGGCTACCCATGCTGATATGTTAATTATTGCCTTGAAACACAGGCCTATTAACTGGACCAAGGGGGAAAGTCCAAGTCTGGTCTTTGATATAAGGATGATATCTCAAATATGACAGAGCTTCAGAATTTTTTAGACACCTTAGATGGAAAAAAAAAAACAACCCAATTAGCTGTTTTGAAGCCTTTGATATTTGATGCAACCATAATCTTGTGGGGATACCTGAAATGCAACAATGGAAACTATGCTCTCAGTAAATAATAGGAAAGACCCTGTTTGATCGGGGTCATTTATCTAGAAAGATAAAAACCCATTGCTCTCCTAGGGAAAATGCACTAACACATTTTGGTGGAGCAATGGCCCCTTCCTAGGGGGAAACTGGATGTCCTTTCAAAAACAATAATATAATAGGCATATTGAGCTATCTACTAGCTCTTGAAATACCTCTGTATTTGTTGTTAAGAAAAAAAAACCCAGAAAACAAAAATCAAAAGTTTCTTCCAAGATCTTTTTTTAAGTTACTTAACCTAAAACATACACATTTAATTACCTAATTCTGATCTCTAAAATGGCACCTAACAGAGCATAGACACTCAATAAAGTTTCTTTTAAGATTTATTTTGTGTGCGAATGTGGGTGTTTTCCCTACATGGATATATGTGCTAAGAGTTCAGAACAGAGTCATGAATGGCTGCGTGCTACCACATGGATGTGAGAACCCAGCTCCAGTCTTCTGCAAGAGCAACAAGTGTTTTTAATGCTGAACCACCTCTCCAGTCCCCTTGATCAGCTGAGTTTTTTTTGTTTTGTTTTGAATTCACCGAGTGCCGGCTAGACACTGAACTGCCCTCTGTGCACAAAGCTCTTTGCTGGTGTCCTCCAGCCGCGGTGCTGGCACTCTTGGAGTTCACCCCTTTGTTTTTATAGCATAAGAAAATCAATTTGGATCAGAGTATTTTAGTGCTTGGCACCGCTGGCATTTGGGGGGCTGCCTGAAGTTCTAGGGCTGTGTTATGGGGACCACCCTCCAGCATCCACCCCGGAATACAAGTTGCAGTGGATACAAGTACTTACTGTGTAGATTAGCATGTGTTACCGTGTGGGATCTTAATTACATATAATTTCCTGTTTTCAGAGCAGATGTCGAATGCCACTGACATTAAAAACTATCAGTATTTGACTTTAAAAAAAAAAAGAAAGTCAGACCGAAGGCCCATCACATTCTTTGTGACCACAGTACTAGAGCTTTTTGAAAGAATTTAATAAAATTTGAGGATAATGGTTTCATTATCTAGTGTTGAAGGAAGCAGAGATCAGCTGTTGCCCGGAAGCTCCAGCTGCTTGGAAGAGACTTAGCCCAGTTGAGCTACCTAGAAGGGATATTCTCCACCGTGTTGAACTACCTGATGCTGTCAGTATGGTCCAGGCTTCCGGCTTTCCCTAGTGATCACCTAGGCTGGGGTGGGCATTGGTGATGCATATGTCTCTGAGTCACTTCCGCTCCTATAAGCAATGCCTCACCCATGTTCCTACAAGTAACCCCAATAAACTCATTGGTTCACCAAGTTGAACTTTAGTGGTATCTGGACTTTGGTCTGTGTCAGTTCTAGAGTAAGTAAATGTTATTCATGGCTCCCTAGGAATAGCGTCTCACAACAACTTCCATTGAGACAAGGTCTCTAATTGACCAGGTTAGGCTGGTGCCTTCGTTAGGGTTTCTATTGCTGTGAGGACACGCCATGATCACGGCAGCTCTTAGAAAGGAAAACACTTAATTGGAGTGGCTCACTCACAGTTCAGAGGTTTAGCCCATTGCCGTCATAGCAGGACTTAACAGTGTGCAGACAGACATGGCAAAGAAGAAGGAGATGAGAGTTCTACTTCTTGTAGGCAACAGGGAGGGAATTGAGACAATGGATGTGGCTTGAGCATTGATGAGACCTCAAAGTTTGCCTCCACCGTGATACACTTCCTCCAACAAGCCATACCCACGCCAACAAAGCCACACCTCCTAATAGTGGCCCTCCAGATGAGTTTGTAGGAGGCCATTACATTCTAACAGCGAGTCCCAGGGACCCTTCTGTCTCTCTCCCAGTGCTGAGACTACAAGCATGCACCATTATGCCTGGCATTTTCACATGGGTTCTGAGGACCAAACTTGGGTCTTTAGTGCTTTACCCACTGAGCCATCCCCCTAGCTCCATTCTCTCAGTCCAATGATGTTATCTTTCAGAGAATGGCTAAGGAGGGAGGCATGGTGATTGGCTGTCACCACGCTCACCACCATCACCATCTCATGATGGCATCCGGCCCTCACACTGCAGCTCATATGCAGTTGCGGCTGTCAGGCCCACAGCTGCAGCCTTACTTGGTGAACCTCAGAAATCCCAGGCAAATGTATGTGCGCTACTGAAAGGTTACGTTCCGTGTGCAAGGAGCAGCCCCATGGGATCCGGCTAGCAAGACTCCACCCACCTTCCTCGACAACAGAAAGCTACATTTCAGATGAATGTCGGCCAGGGGATCTCGATCTTTCTTGACTAAAGTTGCTGCCGAAGTGACAGTCAAACTCCAGTTCCTGCCTCTGCTCCCTGGGAATTGGCCAGAATTAGAAAGGCAGCCGTCCAACTGCCCGCCCAGTGGTTCTCTATGGAGCCTTTCAGGGCTCTCTGCAAGTAAGTGAAATAGCGATTCAGTAAATGTCCATCATTCATTGCAGTGAGCATAGTTTGTTTTTGCTTTGAAGTGCTGGGGGTAGATAAACTGGGCTTCATAAACAGTGGTCTACATCTCGACAGCCCCACCCACTTTTAGCTCGTGCGCTGTCTCCAAGCAGGATTCCTGGCTTTTGTTCCATACATAGTAAAACAACCAGTTTAATAATCGTGCATGTCTATGCCTTTCATACAACCAAATATAATATTCCTGCATGGGTAGATTATATACTCTTTACTTCTGTGGCTACTTATTGAGTCTTATCTGAGGTTTATCTAAGGTCAAATACTTTCTTAGTCAGAGTAGCAAAGTCCTGATGAAACAAAGGGAAGGCTCGCCAATTCTGGGACATGCGTTTACGCAGACCACTGACATCACCTGATCATGGCTTCTCTGTAAGGGGCTCCAGGTGTCCTGGGTGTGTGGTCACTTTCCATTATCAACCAGAAACTTCGAAAACAGCAGGGCCCTCACACTGAGTGGTGTGCTTGATAGATAGCCCTTGTTCAAAAGCAGCGGACGAATCTACCCACCCCATCCGTATGACCCATCATCTTTTCAGGTCTTCTCTAGGTGTGACCAGTCACTCAGGCTGGGTCACAAGACCCTGATGAGGAAGAAGTCACCCTGTCTTTAAACGGCATCGGGACAGACCTCTATGGCAAACTGTTAACTTTGTGGAGTCGCCTCAACCCCTGGTCATTCCCTCTTCTCTGTCAATGGTCCTTCAGCAGGGACACAGACCTCTTTGTTTCCTCCCCCACGTGACTACCCATCAGTATTTGAAGATGGCTATTGTGTTCCACCATCCCATGACAGCCTCCCACCCATTCCGAAGACGCACTGTGCCAGCACATCACTGTAAAAGACTTGTCAGGCCAGGGGTTTAGTTTCACAGCATAGAGCAGGGGTGATTGCCAAAGAGCATCATGATAACTGACTCACTCACCGTTTGATAGGGATTAATAGGGCAACGCCTGAGCCTGCTGCTCCTAATTCCTAATCTGCAGGAAGTTGTGACTTTTGTCCAGCCTCTCCCTCTGACATCATCTGATTCTCACGAGGAACCATTTCCTGTGTGAGAGACATCGATGGTCCAAGTTTTAGCTTTCCTATCTCCACACTTGTCTTAGTCACTGTTCTGTCGCTGTGGAGACACCATGACCATGGCAACTCTCATCAAAGAATGCATTTAATTGGTGGCTCACAGTTTCAGAAATTTAGTCCCTTATCAAGATGACGGGAGCATGGCAGCAGGCGGGTATGTTGCTAGAGAAGTAGCTAACAGCTACACTCTGATTCATAGGCTAAGAGGAGAGAGGGAAATAGAGAGACAACAGAGAGAGACAGAGGCAGAGACAGAGACAGAGATGTGACTGTGTATTAACCTGTGGTTACAGTTAGCCCAGCCTTGCAGCTTGCCAAGCTCCTTGTAAGTTTGGCTATATGTGCTACCCGAGTGGGCCTCTCAGACTCCTGACACGCAGGCATTTCATCAGTGAGTTACCCTCGGCCAAGGCACACAGGTCCTGTTAACTATAGTCCAGCAGGACTCCGGTAAAGCACAAGGTTTGTTTTAGCCAACAGAGGGCAGCATGTCCCAGAAGTTGAAGGGGAGGCCCCTTGGAAGAGATGTAATGCATGCTCAAGTTATTCTGGAATGGAGGAGAAGAAAGGCAAGAAGTGATAGTTCTGCCGAAACCCCGCTGAGAGCCTATGAACTATCGACAGGCAGGAGCATTGAGCGCTCGGAGGTCATCGGTCACTCAGGAGCCATGAAGTCAACAGCCTGTCTAGATTCTGAATGCAAAGGAGATGCAGACCAGCAAGGGCGGAACGCTAGGTGTGTCGTTACTGAGAGGTAGGGTTGGTGTGGCCCTCATGGTGATCATTGCTGCTTGACAAAGTTCCAGCATTTCGACTTTGCGGATCACAATTCTCTAGCAGCCCTTTCCTGTCGGTTTTTTTTTTTTTTTATGATCCCCACTGTGTGTTGTGGGAGTTCCCTGATGCCTCCCCCTTTGGGAAATTGTGTGTGTGCTCTGAAAGATGAAAATGTACAAAATAGCAGCCTCTTTAGACAAAAACAAAATAAGTTTTTTTTGGAAAAACTCCTCACCACTGTGGAACTGTATGGTGTGAAGGCTCTTGCACACAGAAATCCTACTGTGCCCTCCTGAATACACCACGAACAGGTTTACTAGACACACCTGAGCCCAAGGATGAAGCACCTACAGTTCAGATCCAGTGCCTGAAGCCATTAAGGGCAAAAGTTCAGTTAGTAAGTGATCAAAATGATACAGTATAACAGGAAAAGAGTAAGACATCGGAACCTTCCCTTTGGGGAGTGAATGAGGGGAACAGGCCCATATAGTAAGATTAAGACAAGACACAAAGTGATGTGGTTAGGGAACAGCTCAGCACAAACATTGCATCATGCCCCCTGAAGAGTAAAAGTGGTTTAAATTATAGAGCAGTGTCTGGGCCCCAGAGGAAGCCTTTTCTCCAAGGTCAGGCATTTGGATAAGGGCCCCCTTTCCCCTCAGGGGCTTGAGAAAAGTTCCTGCTGGTTAAAAGCAGTCATTTTCCTCATCTCTGGCAGGAGGAACTTGTGGCCCTTCGTTGGTGGGGTTCTATACCCTTTGAGGACAATAGGTATTTAGATATTTGCTGAACTTTGCTTTGGTCTCAGGAAAAATGCTGTGGCTAGGCTGCTCTCAGCCTTGAGTCCTTGAGGCCATTTTCAGTCTTGCCTGTCACTAAATGGTTGGGGTATAAAAGGTGAAGTCTTTTTGCAATAAAGGGGCAGCCATCCTGATTCACCTTCAGATCACGTCAGCCTCCTCCTTCCTTTTACAGACTCCACACCTCCTCCTCTGTGGGACCTGCGCTCCACTGCAGCTGGACTTCTGCATAGGCTCAAGGAGGGTGAGGCCTGTGAGAGCTGAGAAGGTGGAGCTGTGATGAGGATGCCTATGGTTGGACTGTAGCTTAGTAGAGTACCTCCCTAGTAGGCACGAGGTCCCAGGTTCAATCCCTGGTAGAGCTAGGACTGCAATCTTCATAGGTGGCAAGGACAGAGGGCCAGAAGTTCATGCTTGTCCCAAGCTACACAGGGAAGCTGAGGCCAACTGGGGGGCACATGAGACTCTGTCCTAAAAGAAAGGCTGTCTCTTTCCATGTAGCTAGAAGGGGTGTTGACGAGCACAGGACATGTCCCACTGCAGAATGTGACCTGATGCATCCGGAAGGCCTAGAAAAAAGAGGATCTCAGATCTCAGGGGAGGGGGGAGGCGAGAGGGCAGCAAGGGTGGTTCCTCTAGCTGAGAAGAGCTGACAAATGGACTCAATCAGTGTTGAGCGACAGAAGCAGGGCTTGGGGTGGGCGAGCTCCAGAAGGGAAGGGTTTTAATGTGGGCTGCAGAGAGCTCAGCGAAGAGCAGAAGCTAATGAGGTCATATGGATGCCTATTCCAACGGAGACAGCCAGGGATTAGAAACAGGGGATCAGTATATATGACAGGGGGACAAAATGGCAGTCCAGGGAACAGGAAATTTCAGGTCCCAGGCCAGGAGAGTTATGTGGACCTTCTGGGAAGTGACTGGACCACGAGGCTGCTGATTTCATCAATGGGTTCATCAATGATAGAACCTGCAGGAGGCAGGGCCAGAGATAGGGCCTAGTAAAGGAAGTAGGTCACTGGGACATGCCTTGGAAGGACTTATGGTCCCAGCCTCTTCATGCCCCTCTCTGTTTCCTGCCGCCATGAGAGAAGCATTTTTCCCTGTGGGTCCTTTCAAGCATGCTTCTGTCTCACCACACACCTAAAAGCATGGGAGCAGACAGGGCCAAACCAACTCGTTCCCTCCTTTCTCTTGTTTTCCTCAGGGGTTTGTCACAGTGAGGGAAAGCTGACTACACAGAGGTCCACGGGGGAATGGGCCCCCTGGTTTAAATCAAGAGTTTGGGATGAGGGTCAAGCATAACTAAGTGCGGTCTGAGAGTCAGGAGGAGAGAGCTATAGAAGTGTGGGTCTGGAACACAACTTGTGCAGGAAGGCCTTCTAGAGAGGAGAGAGCATCAGACTGAAAGGTCTTCTAGACAGGAGCCAAGGAAGAGCATCAGATAGGAAGGCCTTCTAGAAAGGAGTCAGAGAGCATCAAACTGGAAGGCCTTCTAGAAAGGAGAGAGCATCAGACTGGAAGGCCTTCTAGAAAGGAGAGAACATCAGACTGGAAGGCCTTCTAGAAAGGAGCCAGAGAGCATCAAACTGGAAGGCCTTCTAGAAAGGAGCCAAAGAAGAACATCAGACTGGAAGGCCTTCTAGAGGAGCCAAGGAAGAACATCAGACTGGAAGGCCTTCTAGAGGAGCCAAGGAAGAACATCAGACTGGAAGGCTTTGTAGAGAGAAGCCAAGGAAGAGTATCAAGCTCACCTAGAGGGCGGAGAAGCAAGGGACTAATGTGAGAACGGAGTTCTTTCCCTAGGGCTGCTAGGACGGCACGAGTGACCTCATACAGTCTGGGATTGCTCATGAGGAGAGACTCGTAGGTGGGCACAAACACTTTCATTATCCTGATATTCACATGGACCTAGTGGGACACCAGAATTGGCTGGGGCTGTCTGGCACAAGAGCACGGAGTAATATGTAGCATGAAGACACATATTAAATCACACAGAAAATGCAGGTAACATGGAGATAAACTGGGCCACAAGACAATGGATGTGGCTCAGTGGTAGAGCACTTGTCTAGCCTGTGTTTGGCCCCAGCTCTGTGGACAATAAGCATTTCAAGTCTGTGTTAACATTTTAAACAGCTTTATTACTATTTCACAGACCCGTTTAAACTAAAAATTCAATGGTTTTAGTGAGTTAATTTCCAGATATGTGTGCTTGATTGGAACCTCCAGCTTGCCCTTGCATGATCCGGAAAGCCCCATTCCTGTCTCTCTCTTCAAACCCCACCAGTTCAGAGAACCACCAAACAAAGGGGAGGCACCAGAAAACCCAGTTCTGCCTTCTTGGTGGCTACTGCAGCTTCCTCCCCTGTTGCTAACTGTCCAAGTTCCCACCTAAAGTGCTCAGCTTTTGACCACACTTGAGCACAAACCCAGCTTGTGACAAACACGTCACCGTCCGTCACCCACAACCTATACAGTTTCCCTGCTTCAGCTTGAGGGGTGTACCTTCTCTGGCTTCCGTTTCTGGTACCAGAGCACTTGTCCGAGAGTTGTTTTGCTCAAATGTACCTGTTGTTACACCTTTTCAATACGGCTTGATCTGGCTTACTGTGTGGAGAAACCTATTATGGGGGACGGAAAACCTACTAATGTACAAGCACTATGATATTTAGTTTAAAAATTTCTGCCCCTTCAGAAACTCCAACCTTTTGCTGTCTCCTCACACATTTGTCTCATACTCTACCCCAAGCCTCAGGCCATCAGGAAGCTTTCTGTCTCTGGACTCCTGCGCTGGACTTTGTATGTGAACAGACCATTTAGTGTTAGCCGCTGTGACTTCAATGGGTCTCCCAAAAGCTGCAAAAGGAGAACGTTTGCTTGTTTTGTCCTAGTCAGGTTTGTTTTCATTCTATTCTCGCTTTTAATTTAGATGTCTGTTTTTAAATGACAGCAGGAAAGGATGTGGTTTTGGGAGGGTGGGGGTGGGGAGGACCTGGGAGAGGGGAATCACACTCTGAACCTATGGCACAACAATCTACAAAGCATAATGCTCAGGTCATGGGCTCTGCCTTCATGCATGGCCATGACTTCCGTTATCATGCGTTGATGTAGTGAGAGGGTCCTTCCAGACACCGGTGCCTCGGCACTGAACATCCCAGCCCCTGGAACCGTGAGCTGAAGCGTTCCTGCTCCTTTCACAGGACTGGAGCTCATACACTCTGCTACAGCAGCAGGAAGTGGGCAGACAATGAGCTTTGGTGTCTGGCTTTTTTCACTTAGCACAGTGCTCTCGAGACTCTCACACAGTGTCGTGGAGCAGAGGGTCGTTTACTTCTGTGACTGATAGTGTCACTGTGTGGCTACAGCAGATTTTGTCCATTTTCCAGCCTTCAGCGCTCATCGGAATGCCTCTAAACGCGATTCCTCGTGTGAGTTCCTGTGCGGGCATGTTGTCATTTCTCTCGAGTGTACAGCTGGGAGGGAAATCGCTGAGCCGTTGATCAGCATGATCAGCACTGTGCTTCACTGGATGGGGAACTGCGAGACTGATTTCCACGATTTCATATCCTCACCCAGAGCACGCGTCTCAATTTCTCTGCATCTGCATGTTAACTAACCATTTGATTCTTGCCATTCTAGTGAGTATAAAGCTACCTCTGGTAGCTTAGCTTGTCTGTTTGTTTGTGTGTGTGTTCTTTAAGGTTAGCCTGGAACTCATCGTGTAGTCAATGCTGGCCTCAAACCACAAATCAGACTTTTTTTATCCTCTTTATTTTGCTTTGTTTGCCTATTGGTCATGATGGTTCTAATCTGTGATTGGCTTCCTGAGCTAGGATCCTGGAGGAAGTGAATTAAGGGGCAGTGTTGGTGCCTCTCTACTTCTCGTCTCGTCTCTGGAAGCTGTATGTCTTCCCACCATTGTTATGGTAAAAGTAAAATGGCGCTGTTTCCCAAGTGGCCCACTGTTCCCCAAGTGGCCCATGGACCACAAGGGGCAGCGGATCCCAGGCAGGGAGTAACGCAGCAGGTGAGAGACCTCGGTGGGGCAGATAGTTCCATGAGGAGCTGCAGCCACGGGTGAGAGACAGACTGATAGGCACACCATGCAGAGTGAGGTTGGATATTTATTTAGTGGGTTATGGAGGGAAACGGGAAAGAGGGAAGGGGAGAAGGGGAGGGAGGGAGGGAGGGAGAGAGAGAGAGAGAGAGAGAGAGAGAGAGAGAAACAGAGGGGTGGGGAAGGAGAGGAACCATGGTAGCAGCTACCTCTTTGGGAGAGAGCTGGAAAGGAAAGGGGCTTGGGCTGTAAGTAGGAAGGAAGATCTGCTGCCTCGATGGTGGATGGGGAGGGAGAGGGCATGGCTTGTCTCTTAAAGGGACAGGACAGATCATTACAACCATGATTGATTATACCCTGTAGCAAGAATTTAATTGTTCTCAATAATTAAAACCCAGATTCAGATATAGGGGTTAATGCTGAAGATCAGGGAAGCAGAACAGTCAACCACTAGAGAGTTCTTACCTCTACCAGTACTCAGACCATAGGGGTGATCCTGTCTCTACAAATTTTCAGACTGCTGCTGTCTCTACGAAACGTCAAACTGCATGCTCAGACTGAATCCTGACTGCAATGAGCTCCTGTATCCTCCCGCTTTATATTCCCCTCTCTGCCCAGCCATATCACTCCTGTCTCCACCTCCCTAGAGCTGGGACTAAAGGCATGTGCCACCACTGCCTGGCTTCTAAGGCTAACTAGTGGCTTGACTCTGCACTCTGATCTTTAGGCAAGCTTTACTTGTTCAGATCACAAACAAAATATTGCTACAATACCCTTTAACTGTGACCTCTCCCTTCGCTGTCAAAAAGAAAATAAAACAAACCAAAACAACCCCCCAACTCTTTTCTTCAACCCCCCAACTCTTTTCTTCTTAAGTCGCTCTAGTAGAGCCTTTATTCCTGCAACAGGAAAAGAAGGACAAAGCGCCAGGTTGCTCCAACTCCACAGCGCCCCTGTTCCTGGCCCCAACATTATTTCTGTACGTGACAGTTTGCATAGGTCAATGTTCAGGGGTTAGCATGATCATCAGTAGTCATCAAAGCCTCATCAGGAGAGGAGCTAAACAGACACTGGGTGGAAGTCTGTCTCCTTTTCAATGATGTGCCACTGTGTATTGGCCTCGGGAGGTCAATAACACCCTTCTCACCATGTGACTCATCTTGCCTAGGAGTACAACCATATATTTAGGGTTGTGGAAAAGGGTCTTAATGATGGGGCTTGAGTCTCTGGATTCAGTCATACCCGAAACTGGATCCTAGGAGGTCCCAGGTGTGTATGCATGTGTGTGTGTGTGTGTGTGTGTGTGTGTGTGTGTGTGTATGCATATGCATGTCTATGTATGTATGTATGTATATTTTTTTCCCTTAAGCTAATTTGAGATGTGTTTCTATCCCCTGCAACTTGCAAAGGTCCTGTCCTATTCGGCTCCCTTTGGCCACTATGATTTGGTGCTCCCAAGTTGAATGAAAAGATTGCTTTATGATGAGTCAGAGTGTAAACTTCATAGGTTGCAAAAGACTTAGAAGGGGGCAGGGAATCTCTGGCTGGCAAAGGCAATACAGGGAAACAAGGAGCTTTTAGGGGTGAGCCCACAGGCCGGCAGAGCAGGAGAGGGTGGCCGCGAACTAGAAACTGAAGATGCACTCTGATAACTCGATAATGAGCAGAGGCAGGCTGAAGGGAGAGCCTAGCGGGCTGAAGGGAGAGCCTAGCGGGCTGAAGGGAGAGCCTAGCGGTCCACACAGGTAGGGGAGGGGACTGTGGGAGACATCTCTCCCAGCCTGGACGAGCTGAGGTGTCAAGAGGGCAAATGAAAGCAGATGCCTGTAGATTCGGTCTCTGCAAGGACAGATGGAAACCAGTTCTCAGCTAAAGCAGTGCTTCTCAACCTGTGGGATGTATATTAGGTATCCCGCAGAGCAGATATGTATACAATGATTCGTAACAGTAGCAAACTTACAGTTAGGAAGTAGCAACAAAATAAGGAACCGTATCAAAGGGTCACAGCATTAGGAAGATTGAGAACCACGGAGCTGAAGGATCTCATTGAAGACTCAGAGCTACGGAAAACGTGCAAAGAACTCAGGGAGGCAGAGGCGATGCCTACTACTCGTGAACATCAGTCCCTTTCTGTCTCCTCCAAGGCAGGCCTTCCTTCTTCCACGTGGGCACTTTCTTCTTAACTAGATTTTGAGCAATCTGAGCAGGAGGTGCCCAGCACCAGCGCAAAGGGTTAGGGCTGATTGCTTTGAGCATAGATGTGCAGACAGAACCCCAGAGCCAACCAGAGTCCTCAGGGCAAAAGGTGACCTCTCTCTGTACCCAAGTAGGAGTGACACCAACTGACCTCTTACCCACCACTTCAGGACAGAGCAGTAAATGTACCTGAGTGCCAAAAATGTCCCCTCCCTCCCCAAGTTGGAGAGATGCAGGCCACCTGGGAAGGGACAAGTGGAGACACTCACAGTTGGACACAGGCTTCTTGGGGCTCTGGTTCTCTTGCAGCCTTTGTTCCCAGATGAGTCACTGTTTAGAGGGCAAAGCTAGCCTCACTGCAACCCTTGACATCTCTCCAAGCTTAACCCCCAAGGAGGTTTCATTTAAGGCAAACTGGCACACTTGCCTCTAGGGGTTGGTAGGACCCCCATAGAGGGTCCTGGCAGGAAAGGGACAGCATCTGGCCAGTGGAGCTGTGGTCAGAGTGGGAGCCTTTCCCGTATGGAGGTTCAGGGTGCAGTTCACTTCCTTTGCCCTGGCTCTCTCATCGTGTATACCCTCTGGCTGCTAGCCACACACTCCACCTGGATTCAGATGGGCACAGCAAACTGACAGCTGGGTAAAGTTGCTCTGCCTTAGTCAAGGTGAAGGTCACAGCTGGAGCTGCCAGAAGCCGGCCGGCCAGCTGTGGGTGTGCCCTTATTTTTCCTCCCACACCCACGGCAATACAGAGGCTCATTCATCCAGGCAGAGCAGGGCAGGGCCATGTGAATGTCACACTCTGTGCCTGCAGAGATGGCAGAGGCTTTTTTCCCCTCACAGAGACAACTGTTTGCAGTTAGAGCTTTGCCCTTCCTCTGAATCCTGGGTCAAGAGGGCAGGCTGGGCACACAGCGAGTCCCTGGTCTGTGGTCAACTACTTGGACATGATGGCACTTAGGGGTTTTTTGCTCGTTTTCCTTTTGCTGTTTTTGTTTGTTTGATAGGGTCTCACGTATCCCAGGCTGGTCTTGAACTTGCTATGTAGTTGAGGACGATGACTTTGATTCTTCTGCCTCTATCTCCTGAATGCCAGCATGCCTGGTTTATGCAGCAATGGAACCCACGGTTTCAGGCTTGCTAGGTAAACATACTAACAACTCAGTTACACCTCCTGCCTTGACATTCCCCTTTGGAGACAGGTCTGAGGATGCTGCCCAGGCTGGTCTGGAGTTCATGAGTTCAAATGATCCTCCTGCTTCAGCTTCTAGCTTAGTTAAGGCTGTAGGTGCAGACTAAATGTTAACCCATTTTGTGTAGGGATTGGGTTTTCACATGGCTAGGATGACCATGTTGTATGTGCACAGGTTTGAGAGGGGCCCAGACGCATGGCTGTGACTGGTAGTGCTGGATCTGGTTTCTCTCTTGAGCCATGGAGGAAGGAAGGGCCTGCCTGGGAGGGAGGCTGAAGCATGGCCTTGTGGAGACAGCCTGTCTTTCAAGATTCAGACTTTTGGGTCAGAGGTGGCCCTGATCCTGTTGCTTGATCAGGAGCAGAGCCCGTCACTCTTTCTGAGGCTACATGTTCCCTGCCAGGGCAGATGCAGCTATGTCTGCATGGTCCAGCATAGGTAGGCTTAGCTCTGCTAGGCTTTAATCATGGCACACACACACAGACATTCCCCATACTTCAAAACTAAATCACACTCCTGTACACAGCCTTCAGCCTGTCCAGTCGCCCCAGGCAAACCAAGTCTAGCCTTCCAAGGTCTTTATCCAAAGGTGCGGTGCGGGTGTGCTCTCGTTACAATATCCAAAACCTCCCTGAAGGAGTGCCAGTGAGGAGGTGTGGCTATTCACACCACACGGGCAGGTAAGCAGGAAAAGAACCCAAACACATAAAATGCTGTCTCTGCTACCATGGTCGTCTGCAGACTGAAACAGTTCACGGTGGAGAGCATTAGGGAAGGGGAGCAGCAGGACGGGGAGGGGATGGAAGGTGAGGGTCACGAATATACTCAAAGTGTATGACACACGCATGAGGATGTCATAATTAAGTCCATAATTTGACAGTGAATACACACACTACAGAAAACAATTGTGGTGGTTTTGAATTCTGTTCCCTTCATATCCTAACCACTCCTGGGACTTGTGGGCTTTTCAGGAGCCACCGTGGCTCACACAGCTAGCATGGCTAGTGATGGAGACTTTGAGATGCTCACACATCATTCCCCAGAGGCACCGCAGGATGAGGAATGGCTGAGGCTTGGAGTCAAGAACATTTACGAGGGGCGTGTGCTGCTTCCCGGCCTTTTCTCCAAGAACAGTCCTAACTTTGGGCAGATGCCTGGCTTTAGCCAAGAGCCGCATCCAAGAACATTGTGATCTCAATCCCCACTGGCTGCATTCCAAGACCCTGACACTGAGAACCTCCCAGGTCTCAGCAGGAGAGCACCACGTAGCTCCAACACCACGGCCTTTCTCAGGTCACTCCGCACGCCTGTGTGGCATGTCCCACCCTAGGTCTGGAACATTCTTCTTACGACTTCCACATCTGTTGATGGGAATGGCTCCTAACTGAGGAGGCTACAACAGTGGCTAGTGCGTGGTCAGGGGATGCAGATAGGGTCTCTGTTGTGTTCAGTGTACTGGATGGTAGCACTGGGGGGTTCAGTGTGGCCCTGGGGTACTCCTGGCCTGGGCCCTTTCCTGTTTGGAGACAGGACAAGAATCCAACAGAACCCGCATGGGTAAAGAGAGAGGAACAAGACCAACAGAGTGTGTGGTGCTTTTATTCAGTCTTTAAGTTGTGCTTCTTATTAAATGTGACCTTTTCCAAACTCCAGTCTTACAGTGTGTGCGCACATCGTGAGGGAGCTCCAGTGCCCTTTTGGAGCGAATAACCTACAAATTCAAACCAACACCCCGGCCACCTCACTGACTGCAGAGCATCTCAAGCACTACAGTTTCCCACTGGGCAGGCACACAGCCTTGGTAAAGGGATGCTGGAAGTGAGTCAATTCAAATGCAGGGAAAATACATGTTCTTAACTGAAATAAAATTAGTACATGGCCTTGTCCGTGTTCCATGATGCTACAGAAACACATTTTAAAAGTTTTTTTTTTAATCTCTTTTAATCAAATAAGCAAATCCAGAAAGGTCAAATTCTAAGGGGCTCTATACTATCAGGGAATATTATAAAAATAATCTGACTCCTATGACTAAAGAACACAGGTCACAGGGGCTGCACGGAGGCAATATACCTGAACCCTGGGCAGAAGGCAAAGGGCCCTGCCAGGGAATTCTCTGGATGGAAAACCCACTAGAGGCATTTGCACTGGAGAATACATTCCCTTCCTGTCTCTCAGCAGTTAAGGGCCATGGGAACTCGGGTAATGGAGAGCAGACAAGCAATTGCAGCATTAGCGTCTGGGAAATAACACTTTCAAATTCCCTTTCAGAGGTTTGAGGTCTGAAAGCAAATCATGGACTTAAATTAATTTTTCTTTCTATGCCTGTGGGGCACAGATGGGCGCCTCAGTTACTCTAGCACACAAGAGGGTGTCTGGGAGCAACTCTTTCAGGCTTTTTAGCTTCTCATGGAAGACACCGGTGGGCAATTACAGAGTGCAGTTTATTACAGAACAAACTGGATGAGAGAGAACCTTCAGTCATCTGAGAAAGTTTTATGCATGAATCACGTCTCCCTCTACTGATGAAAGCCAACCACAGCCCTCTGGCCCCACAGCTTGCATCCACTATGACTCCCACCTCTCCAGTTACCACAAAGCCTTCTTCCCACAACAACAGATGCTAGTGAAATACCCCCACACTCACTGACCCTCCTGAGGGGCGCACAGAGCAGTGGACTCTACAGCCACCTGTCTGCATCTCTCCTCTGAAAGTCACACCCATGGATGCTCTCTGCCCCTGTGGCCCTCGCTGACCTCCCCTGGTCCTCAGTCGCTCCCAGGCTAGCCATCGACAGTGGGAATGGGCGTGAGCCCTGGATCAGGCTTGGGACACAATGAGGGACAGCGAGCAGAAACTGAGCACTGTTCCTCCGGAAGCCAGGAGTCACTTACTGGAGGTGGCAGGCAGAGGTAAAAGTGTACACACATACAGCCCCACCTCCTGTCTCTTTGGTGTCTGAAAAATCCTGTCTAAATGAATACACACAGACAGGGTTCCCTCCCTGTTCTGTCCCAAGAGACACTTGTGATCCTTCTACTTGGTGGCCTGGCTGATCCAGGGTCCAGCTCTGGAATTACTCTTGCTTTTATCAATGTTTAATATAATGGCTGATTCCATATAAGCAATCAGAGATTTGATTAAAATGAATATATTATTCTAGATTGATTTTTTCCCCATTCAAATGTTTATATTCCATCTACCCTGAACAATCAGTTGAGGAAACAGGCACCTCCAAAGCCTCCCCAAGAATAGAAACTGTTGAAACAGCATTGCACACACTGGGTAAGGGAGACAAACAGCTGCCAGGGTAGGGTCCATCTTCACGGGGCTGGTTTTTTCAAGTCTCGAATCTGTTTAATCAGGTAGTTCTTCTCGTCAGCAAACTGCTCGTCATCTGTCCTTTCTTTCTGGAAGCTGCTCAGAAATTCAATGAGTTTGGGCTGATTTTTTAATAGAATCTCCACAATAGGCTGCGTTTTGTGAGGGCTGGCCACGAACACCTAAAACAGAGGGAAACATTTGAGCAATGTCTTTCTGGAATGATTCACAGGCCAGTGACAGGAATATGACTCAATAATCCTTGTTGCTTGTTTCCTTCATCACCAGCCTTGGAGCATCTGCTTCCTCAGCAGGAGGAAGCAGCACAGGCTCCCTCGAGAAGGCCATGGTCTCCCTGGTCCTTACGGCTCGTAACGGAACAGTCTCTAGCACTGCTACCCACAGTGACTCAATCCCTAGAGGGCCAGGGGCCCACACAGTCCAGGAAGAGGCTCCTGAGACTTCCACCCAGCAGGTCCAGAACCATGGGTGACAAGGATCAGCCTTGGGCCTCCTGGTTACACAGTATCTTAGGTTCCTCTTAGCTACCAGAGCAAAGAAAGCACAAAGGTGATTAGTAAACACCTTAAGACAAGTGAAAATGAAAATGTGAGAAACAGCACTCAGGCAGGCAAATCGTGGCTGTAAATGCCTACATTCTGAAGAGCGCTAACTTCACACTTTAAGAAACTAGGAAATGCAGTGAATCAAAGCAATAAACAAAGGAGCGAGGCAGAGGAGAGAAAACCCACAGAGAAATGACTAAGCCAGAAACTGGCTCGTGAGATGAAGCACTTTGTCAAGCCTCTGCTTAGACTGTTAGGAGCTGGATTCTGAAAGGTTAAACTTAGAGTGAAGCACTGCTAGCAACTTTGCTGAAACAAAAGTCGACGAGCAGTGGGCCAGTCCAGATAATGCCTAGTTCCTGGTCTCTGCAAGGCCAGCATTCCTGTCCCCTCCTCACCCAGTCCCTTACTCCAGCCCACAGGAAGACACTGCCTACATTTAGGGTGGGGCTTCCCACCTCAGGCAAACTGATCTAGGTAGTTCCTTACAGATGTCCCCAGAGCCTTGTCTCTTCAGTTATTTAGGTCCTGTCAAGTGGACAAGCAATATTAACCACCACAGATAGCTGAGAAAGATATTTAAATTCCTCAAGAAATAGAAAATTTCAGCAAACCTAACCAAAACCCACAACAAAGAAAAGCTCAGGACAGCTGACTTTCAACTGTTAAAATTTCTATCGACCATTTAAAGAAAAAAAATGAATGTAGTGTTTCTTCAATTTTTCAAAGGAGGAGGAGCATTCCTAGCCCATCCTATGAGGACAGCAATACCTTGACATAAAGCCAGACAAAGCGAGCTCTCAAAGGTCAATATCCCTATGAATGAAAAGGCAATTAACAGAATCGTACAGAGTGACCAAGTAAAACTTAGTTCCTCTTAAGACAGTGAAACACCAGGTGTACTGTGTTCCCCTTCCAGATTCATTTACAGCCCGACCCTCAGCACTGAAGGTGTCATTTTCTGAGGCAACATGAACGTTACAGATTCATCAGGCTCAGATGACATCATACTGGGTTAAAGGACCCCAATCTCATGACTGGTAACAAGGAATTTCAGATACAGAGGTACATGGGCGCAGAGAGGAATGGACTGATGTGCCCACGAGGAAAGACTGCTGGCAAGCACCAGAAGCTAGGAGAGAGGACCTAAGGATTCTCCTCGAAGCCTTCGAGGACCGACTTCACTGATACCTCAGCCTTGGACTTTGGTCTGCAGAAGTGGGAGAGAATACATTCTGCTCTTAGTGCTCTGTCATGCCCTAGCAAGCTGATGTCACACTGAGTGAATGCAGGAAAACCACACGGTCATCTCAATTTTTTCAGAATTTGACAAAGTTCAACACTTTTCAGATAAAAAATATTACAGCATGAAGCTGGGTCCTCACCTCAAACCCTACACAAAAATTATTAAAAATGAACCAAAGGACTCTTAAGAGCTACTAAGACATTTGGAGAAAACAACAGAGGACACACTCATGGCCCTACCCATCAGAGGAGCGGCTCTGAAGTTAACTCTTTGGTATACAGGACCCTGTTAAGACGGAGGGAGAAAGGATCTGCAGGTCATAATCTTAAGGATCTCATATCTGAACTATATAACTCAACAAGGCATAATATATCCTCGGAGCAAAGGACTTGAGGAATAAAAGTGACCAGTAATCCACAAGAAAAGAGATAGGGCAATGCAGGTCACACTGCAGTAGGATGTACAGGCATTGACATATCAAACAGAAAATGTGTGCTGAGCACAGGAGACACTGCAAACTGGAATGCACATAGTGGAGCTGCCATGGAAAAGTCTGGCATCTACCTGGTCAGCTAAGCAGCAAGTGACCGTGTGACCCAAACATGCTGTCAACACAGGGAAAAGGAATGTCCAAATAACACCTGTGCTCAGTGCTGACAGCAGGAGCAGTCACCAGCCCAAGTGTTAACAGCCTGAGTACCAATCAACAGATGAATGATACCCACGCTGTGGGGTCCGCCATGGACATCACAAGGAACAATGTGCTGAACAAGACACAACATGGATTTGACTCCATGCATACAACTGTCAGAACAGGCGGACCCACAGAGTGAAGAGCAGCCTGGTGGCTTCCAAGTGTAGCGGAGAAAGGAATGGAGAGACTGCCTAGTGCACAGGGTTTCCTTCTGGGGTGCTGGAACACTGACATAATCTGTGGGGGTGACAACTGTAAGCACAGCTCTGCCCTTTCAAACAGTCGACATATGAATTTTGATAGACATGGCTTTTGCTACAATAAACTAAAATTTACTTACAGAAAAGGCATTCCAGTCTTGTTCACACAATACCCGTGAGTGTGGTAGGAATCGCCAGTCACTCTCTGGCCTTTTCTGGTTGACATTTGTTTATAGGAGAGCCGCTAAAGTTCTCACTACAAACGGCCTGGCGTTCTGTGGGAACTACAGAAATAACTCACAGAAGCACTGCTTACAAAGGAGCGAGACTAGCGCACTGGACAAACCAGGCAGGCATGCTGGAGGAACTCTAGAGCACACACCCTAGACGCAAACCTGCAGAAACCTACAGGAGGCTTGAAAGCTTCAACACTGTCCCTTGTATTTCTGCTGATGACTCCCGAGCCCTCTGTTCAGAAGGCAGTTGTCACTAGACTCTCACACTGCCACTGTCTAAGGCTTTACTGGTGCGGTGGCAGGACCACAAGGTGACGTGTAGGAGACTTCAGGGTGGGAGCTCACTGCTGACTGATGTGTACAGAATAGCCGTTGTAGCTCCCATCCTAAAATATGTGCGATTTTCAAAGTCCCGCTAGACCAATGTAAACACATGAAAACTGCCTGTTGTGTTCTGGATTGTTGTCTCATGGCCTGCATCCCTCAGTTTACATGACAGGTCTCAGAAATGTAATTTATGGAGTTTTCAAGCACAGAGGAAAAGGCAGTAGCCACATTCAAATATTTAATTCAGGAAACAAAATATTTTATTCTTTATTTTAGATTCGAATGCTTCTTATGAATATTAAGCCTTGCATACACCTTCACTGATCTCATCCAAATTTTTTTTTTTCACCAGGAAGGATTGGAGCTGATGAGGCACAGGAGGACTTTGTACATGTGACATGGAGCTGCCCATGTACAAGTCCATTCCATAGAAGTAAAAATAAAGTAGCCATTCTTACACACATGCACGCACACACACGCACGTGCACACACACGCACGTGCACACACACACACACATACACACACACACACAAACTGGTGATCTTAGAGACGGCTAGCTTGCTTCTGTTACAGAATGACTGGCCAAGCTCTACAAGGGAGGTGCCATGCCATGGATGACCAGACTCCCTGAACACCAAGGCAGGAAGCGAGGGTGGCAGAGGCCAGCAGGCTGGAAATTGACTCCCAGAGCGCCCACAACGGAGACACTGTTCTGTCATTGCTCTCTCGTTGTGATGAGGAGAGAAACCAGGGAAATGACACGTGAAGTAAGTAGAGCAGCTACAGTGGCGGAGATCTTGTAAAACCCCGGGTTACATCCCAGCACCACAATAAATAATACTAACTCAGTCCTCTAAACTCCTCCACTCAGACAGATTCACTACGAAGAAAGGCTTACGCAGTTTTTATCTTAAAGAAAACTGAGCTTGCATTATTTTACACATGGGTATGTACTCTGTTCTATCAATCTGCATTTTTGCCTTTTTGTTTTGTTTTTGCGGTACCAGGGGTTGAAGGTAACACCTCACACATTATAGTCAAGCCCTCTGCCTTTGGTCACACACATGCCAGCCCTGTTTTGCTTTTTGGGACGACATTGGTCAGGCTGCTCCTGAAACCATTCTATAACCCAGGCAGGTCTTGAACTCGTGATCTTCCTGGTCAGCTGGACTATTACAAGCCTTTACAAGCCTTCAACACAGAGTCTCTGTATACGCCAGAGCTGTCTCCACTTGAACAAAGCCAGGGTGGACTCACTGGGAATTGGCTAGCTGACTTGTATATGCCGTAGACTCTCATCGTTATAGGGAGAGGGTGGGCTGGGCAGAGGCTGCCTGCTGTGCTCTCTAGGTGAGGCTCAGAGCACTGGTACAGGTGATGGCTACTGCTGGTGCCATGCCAGAGCTGTGCCACATGCAAGCAGAGCACGCCTTTGGTTTAAAGTGCGTGCTCTTACCCACAGACGAGAGCAAGGAGAGGGAGGTGAAGTGTATGGTCACAACACTTCTGTAAAACAGCTTCAAAAGCAAAGAGCAGGGCAAGAGAACCGGAGTGCCTCTGACCTTCCTTCTCAAGTTTGTTCAGCTTTCTTCATATTGTCCTTGGATGTCTCTAGGAATTTACTTAGAGATATAGAATATATTAATTTGACTCATATAAATCAAGCCTTGCAAGTCTGTTGAACGGATATGAGGCTTTCTGATGACTTGCAAGCCATTTAGGTTTTAAAGGTTTTAGAACCAATCATATCGACACATAATTCATATTCCATGTAGTCTGTCCATTTAAAAATTATATCCCAATGATTTCTAGTATGGTCAAGGAATTGTGTGTCAACACATTCAACTTTAAGATACTTTTGTCACCCCAAAGAAGCCCTACACTCACCAGCAGTCACATCTACTGTGCCCCCCCCCCCGCCCCGCCACCTACCTCCTATCAATAGACAGTCTAATCAATGACAATATGTAACCCAGCACAGTGTTCTCGTGACCTGGTCATGCTGCGGCTGCAGTAGTTCCTCACACGCTTATTGTCAAAACATTGCTGAGTTTTGAGAAGGATTAATGGAGGCAATTCCTGCTCACATACATTTGGCAGTCACCCTCACACAGTAATTGCTGACTACATTATTATTTATCTCCTTTCTTAAATTGTCACCAAACCACACAGTTGTTTCCCAAATACCCAGTGTCACACTAAAGCCCCACAGCTAGGCGATGAGGTGCAGTGGAGAATGTATGCTAATAAACTTGTCCTTGAATCTCCCACACAAACAGCTTCCTCAGTCACAAAATGAGGGTCCTCCACCTGCCTAACTTTAGGAGGGCGAGAGGCATCTTCCGCTGGGGAAAGCACTGCCAACACAGATGATGCCCTGCCAGTACTGCCTTTGACTAGGTAGGTATTCAGATACATCTTGGAGACTTCACACAACTGGGGAAATAATGTAGATTATGTATCCAATTCAAAATTATATCAAAAGCCACCTAAAATTTTCTAGCACTGAAGCCTACTTGGGTTGTAGAGTAATAGCTAAGCATGCATGAGGTCCTGGGCTCAATTTCCAGTATAGAAAAAAAATGGTTATTTTCTTATTCTGCATTACAGGTACTAAATACAGGCTTCACTTTTTATTCTCCTAAAAATGTTTTAGGACGCTCTGAGTACTTTCACACCAAGCAGAACCCTACTAAGCTATATGCTCTGCTTTTACATTAGGAATTTCTTTTTTGTTGTTGTTGAAAAATTTATAAAATATATTCTGAATTTATTTTTCCCCTCCCCCAATTCTTCCCAGATCCTATCCACTCTACTTTATGTTTTTTGTTTCTTAAAAATCAATCTCTCTCTGTCTCTCTTCCTCCCTCCCTCCCCACCCCTCTCTCTCTCTCACACACACACACACTGCAAAGAAAACCTTTTATGAATCTCTTAAGGGAAGCATGTTTTAAATAGGAAGAAGCAGCGTCTTGACTGCGCGTTCTCACTTCCCTGCTCTGCCTGTGTTAGTAACTGAACGGAGTCAAGCAACACCAAATGAGGACAGCGTGAAGTCGAACACTCACTGTTTAAAAGCGTGCCTTGAAACATTAAACCAGCAGTACTATAAACAGTTTGTGTGTCTTAAGACAGTCTCACTAGCTGCCTAGGGTGGCACCAAACACCTGGACTCAGGCGACTGTCCTGTCTCAGCCTTTGGAGGAGCTAAGAGGATCAGGTATGCACCACCACGCCCAAATGCACAAGCCTTCAGGTACTGTTACAATATGGGACGTTAGTAAATCATTGCCAGTTCTCCAGCTCACTTAGTCCAGGAATGTCCTTGGAGCTGCTGCCAACAGAGCAGGTGTTATGGGGGAGGTTGTCCTCAAGGAAGTGAGTGGTTCATGGCTGGCTCTTCAGCAGCTGACCTATGGTCTGGCATTCCTTCCAGAGCTACTGGTGGCAAAGCTACTCCTGTCCAGAGGCACTGTGCACTAACTTTCCGCTGGACTGTCAGGCTGCCTTCTGTACCCGACGTTTTCATACACATGTCCGTCTGTAGTAACGGGGGCCTGAGTGAAGCATGGTGTATGCAGGACTGCTCTTGTCACTCACTGGCCATATCTGAGTTCCAGTGGCTTTAGGGGTGAGTCCACATCATAGGCAAACCCCTTTCAAAGTTTGGTGGGAAGTGGCATTGTTATTGGGGAAACTGGAAAGGAACGGAGCGGGGAGAGGTGAGCTAACAGCGGCTCAAGTTCTTTTCTGGGACAGCAAGGATACAAAGACACAGGCCTCAGAGCCCAGTAACTTCGTTTTTAATGTAAGCACTTCATTTTCAAATACAAAAGCAGGTGAATATGCCCATGCCTTCCGCTGGCACTGGTGCACAACCCAGACTGCTTCTCCTGACTCTCACCCCAGGATTTCCCATGTTGCAGCTGCACTGTCCAGGGCCCTGGACGTCCTGAAGTGGAGCTGCACAGGATCCCTGAACTCAGCCAGGTGATGGGGTTGGCATTGCCGGCCTGCGAAGGCATTTCCAGGAGCCTGTCCCAGATTCTGTGTAGCTCTACAGAGGACCCTTTGAGGGGAGGGCACCTATTCATAAAAAACTGAAAAGGTCTGGGACTTTTGCTTTTCTAAATAGCAAAAAATTATTTTTGGGAAGTAAACAAGTCATGCTTGAGCGGAAGAACAAGCTGAGGTGCAGGGTAGGCCCAGTTCACACACACAAGCAAACAGTGGTCAACACTTTTAAATGTTCCTACTCTGTCAACTGATTAGGGAAATGAAATTCAGATTGTCCAGGGACAGGAGCAGGCCATTTCTGGTTGGCCACATACTAAATCTTCCTATATTTATGCATTTCTGAACAAGATGAGATGACAGCAGATCTCATCTCGTTTGATGGGTGCACACCCGCAGGCACAGGGCGGCCTGGCACAGGGCTTTCTGTGCTGTCATTCCTCAGCAGAGTCTGAGGCTCGTCTGCCGCTCTCGGCCACTTGGGAGTTTCCCGGAACCACACGCTCACTCTTTGTTTCACTGCTGGCTTACTGTTCAGGAGACAGTTCTAACACAGAGAAGAGTGTAGAGTAAGATGTCGCGCGGCACCTCAGACACACAAGTTGTACATCGCTAGCCTGGCCTGCTTTCAACCACAGTGCAACTGCTGGACACCTCCCCTGTCCCCACACCTTTCCTCTGGGCCTGCAATTTATAAATCTAGGCAGAGTCAAGTTTTCAAATTAAAAAAAAAAAATCAGCTTGTCAATTGTGGAAATAAATGAAAATTTTAAGTTAACATTTTAATTATTCTAGTGGCTTCTTGGAAAATATCTGGAAATATCTAGAAATATTAAGTTTCTAACTTGTCAAAGCAACTACAGCCTTATAAACTGCTATGTTCTCCACTAAAAGACAAAGAACTCTGTCCCTGAACATACACCTTTAAGACCAAAACTTCTTGGAGCTCACTAAGCTTTTCATATCTACTCTACACATCAACTTCGAGAAAACAACCTGAACCTGGCAAAAGCTGGCCGGATGCAGAGTGTGAACTGCAACACACCTTATAGTAGTAAGAAATGCAATTAGTTAGCCACCGTTCAGGGCCATTCAGACTAGAATAAATATGCCCAAGGACTAAGGAAGATGTCTACTGTTCCAACGTTACACATGGCACAAATGTTCACGTATGGCACAGCATGATGTGATGAACTAGGATATATTAGTGGGATACTGCCAATACAGCCGAAGGACATGTGTCCACAGTAGTTAGGAGTCCAGGATGACAAACTAACTTTTACCTTCTATCTGTATAGATTTAAGTCTATTATCTAAAATTTCAGGGGATAGTCTTATTACTCAATGTTAGAAAAAAGACTCCCATTTCTAAAGCAGTAACAAACGAGCCCTGGGAGCTGGGCCCAGCCTCAGGACGTCCCTCGGGGTCAGAGAGGAGACTGGCGAAAGCAGAAGGCAGCAGCACTTAGGTCTTCCATTCTAGCTACTCTCGGATCGCACTTGTAATCTGTGGGGGAAATAAGTCTTTCTTTTTAATTATGTGTAGGTATGTGTGTCTCCATATGGGCATGTGCATGACTGCAGGTGCCTCCAGAGACCAGAGGCATGAAATCCCCTGGAGCTGGAATGTACAGATGGCAGTGAGCAACCACAGATGGGTACTGGAATCTGAACTCGGGTCCTCTGGAAGAGCAGCCAGTGCTTAACCTGTGAGCCATCTCTCCGGTCGTATGAGGGAAGCACTGAGCTGCTAAGTATGGTGGCAGAGCCACAAAGCTTGGCCTTGCTGAATTTCCCCATCCTCTTGGCTTCTAGTGAATACTAAAGAGGCCTTTACCAGGCAGGTCAAACATCATTTACTTTTCAGTGGATGTTAATTTGAAAACAACTGCTTATCTTACTGCATGATACTGGACGGCAGACCCTCTGCAGTTGGGCCAGCTTGTTGCAGATGTCAAACTTCTCTAAAGTTCTATGCAAAGACCAGAGGCAAATTTAAATTTGCCCAGTTGTGGCTAGAACCAAAGCACTGGTTTTCTGCAATTAGATTAGAATATAGTCTAAGTTTGCAAAACAAAAGGATTATCTCATTTTCTCCCAAGGAAAGGAAAGGAAAAAAAACAGGTACTTTGCCATCTCACAGCTGAAGAAAAACACAGTCAGGTATCAGCTCTTTACCTTAAAGACATGGAAGGCTTCAAACTGGATGTTAGGACTTTTGTCTCGGAGTAGGTTCATCATCAGTTTCAGGTTCTCTGGCTTGCTGATGTACTTGGTCATAATGGCAAAATTGTGGCGGTCCAGGATTAGCTCGCCTAGCAGCTGCAAGACACAAAGCCAAAGCCATTATTCGACTCTTCAAATACAGCTCACCAGGATGGAATCAAAACCCAAGGCTGGTCTGCAGAGTTGTGAAGCACTGTAAATGACAGGTGTGTGCCAGGTACAGCGGCAGGGCACCTGCTGCAGCCCCAGCTACTCAGGAGGTGGAGGCAGGAAGAACACTTGAGTCCATATTGAAAATATAATACACATATACAATTGATTTTTTTTTTTTGAGAAATGTTTCACATAGCCCAGGCAGGCTTAGAACACACTCCGTAGTTAGGATGACCTTGAAATTTTGATCTACCTCCCTAGTGTTAGGGTCACAGGCATGTGTCCTAACATCTGGATTATGTACTCTTGGTGACTGAATTCAGAGTTTTGTGCACATTAGGCAAGGACTCTACCAACTGAACTACAAAATCCCTCTACGGTGGAATTTCATTTAGTCATAAAAAAGAATAAAGTAAGTTGTTTGCTAGAAGTAAGTTGTTAACAACTGGAGATCTCCACACTAAGCAAAACAGATCAGAAAGACAAAAATCTCCTGTTTTCTCCCATTTATACAGATATAGAAAATCATATGCACATATACCATGGAGAGGAAAGTCAAGACTGGGAAAATGAGGGAACTAGAGGAAGAAGAGAAATGAGAATGTTCTAAATGTATGATATACTAGTATGTAAATTAATCTTTAGAAGCCCCCATACTACATACAATAAGTATACTATAAAATTTTTTTACATAAAAATTTATACTGATTCTTCAGTAAGGATTTGTTGAGGTTCCATTTATGACTTCAATTGGATTAAGTAATTCTAATTTTATTTTCTGCTCATACAAGCTTACAACTTTAGCCAGGTGTGTGGTACACTTAAGGAAACAAGTTCAAGGTCAGCCTAAGCTCCCTGAGGAAACCCTGACTTGAAAAAGCGAAGGGCGGGAGTATAGCTAGATGGAGGATCACTCGCACAGCACGCTCAGGGCCCTGTGTCTCCAGAATCCTATACTCTCTCTCACAGACACACAAAATACCCATGACCTTGAGCTCAACGTGTTCCAAAACTGCTATCACTAGCTGTCCTTAAAATAAGCATGTTCAGGAATGCATTTTTAATTAAGCATGCTCAGTAGTACACCCACCCCTAAAGTGATTTCCTACATGGATATTCATGGATATGCGTAGCTTATATCTCTAACTCAACATTACTTTGGAATTAGTAATTAGGGCATTACTTTGGAATGACTCCCATGTTGTCCTTAGTGCTGCAGGCAATAAATATTTCTCTATTCTTCTATTTTAGGGGGCCATGCTTATGCAAGCTTTGTGTTAATTAACATGTGAACAGTATGTTTAGTTTTTTAAAGTCTTTTGGCCATTAACTGACAATCTACTTTAATCAGTAGTGACAAGGACATTGGTGAAGCACAGTAGGGCAATACAACACACCACAAAGCAGTATTATTCTAAGTAAAGGGAACACATCCGCATTTTACTTAATCATGTAGCTAGTGTAATTAAGAGGTTCTCCTCCAAAACATGCTATTTTAATGAAATTGACCAAAGCACCAAAAAATTCCACCAAGCTTCTTTTTAATTACAATCTTTCTTGCTAGTAATTAAATGCCAGGCTTCTGAAGGAGGTCAGGAATAAGTTCCTAAGCTCCAGCACATGAGGGAAAGGAATCTCTCTCTTAATTACTTTTTCTTGGCCCAGGAGTCTAAGCATCCCAAGACCAACAAAGTCTAGGAAACTTTAGAACATGATTGACAAAAGGCAGTGGGTAGCCAACGCTTTGGAACCAGAAACTGACTTAGCACTTCAGCCAGTTTATACGATGAAGCTGTTTGCCCCTGCAACTATTTCACTTCTCATTTCCTACAACTATGGGACATCACAGACACAACCTTACAGGGTCCGTATTTGTAAATGTGGTTACAGGGACAGCAGCTACTGTGGCCATACATCTGATTCCTCAAAGGAAAAATCACGCTGGTGTCAGCAGAGCTCCCCAGAGTACCACTTTTCTCTGAGAGAGGAGGCAGCAAGGCTGAGTAAGCTTGATGCTGACACGTGGACCACTTCAGTCCACCACCCTCCAGCTCCCTTGCAAGGGCGGCAGACGCAGCACTGTTTCTGCAGCATCCCTGCCTTACAAGCCAGCACTCGGAAGCCAACTTGCCCTTTCATAGCTCTGTGTGTTGACACACACTTTAGTCTGCTCCTCACCGTCCCATCAAGCAATGCTCGACTTTATCATGTGTGTCCGCCAAATTTGAGATACCTGGTCTAGAAAGGAATTCGGACAAGAAAAGCAGGTCTTGGGAGATTAACAATGCTCTTGGGTACACAGGAACATTTGTAAATCAGTAGGAAAGGGAGTGTTACAGAAGTTTGTAAATCAGTAGGAAAGGGAGTGTTACAGGTGTTTCTGAACTAGGTGCAAAAGTCTGCTCCAGGCTTGAGTGGACAACCTCTGAGCAGGGGAAGGGCACTGAGGCCACAAGGACAGAGAGCTTCTTGCACATTCTGCTGTCCATCACTCTGTTGGAAGGAGGCTACTAATTAGTTCCTGGCTGCTTAGCCCTGACATAATAACATAGAAACTGTATTAATTAAATCACTGCTTGGACCATTAGCTCTAGCTTTTTATTGGCTAACTCTTATATATGAATTTAACCTATTTTTATTAATCTGTGTATGGCCACGTGCCGGTGGCTTACCATGTAAAGTTCTGGCATCTGTCTGCGGTGGGGCTGCATGACTTCTTTCTTGATTCCGCCTTCCTTCTCCCAGCATTCAGTTTGGTTTTCCCCACCTACCTCTGTTCTGCCCTATCAGGCCAAGCCAGTTTTCTTTATTCATTAATGGTAACCACAGCATATGGGGGGATCCCACATCATCACTCAGGTGCTGGATGGGTAGGTTCTACTCTTGGGTGCAGACATGCACTGTTGGAACCAGTTTCATAAGCCCACCAATCCCAGTTTTACCAACAGAATATTGTTGGACCCTTCTGGAGACCGAACTCTAAGGAAGGTGAATTCTAGGGTTCATGACTAGCAATATTTGCTTGAAGAACTTAGTTTGATTCATTGAACAAATACCTATAGTTCATACTTCTGGGCAGGGATGGAGCTCAATGGAGCTTATTGACCCAGGCCCTTGGGTTCCATCCCCCGTACTATAAAAATAAACAAATAAATTAAAAAGCCAGTATGTTCTTACAACAAGTAAGGCTCTGCTCTAATCTATTAAAATATGGACAGGAAAAGAGAACGAGATGGGGCAAAGCCAGTTAGAGAAAAAAAAAATGGAGAGGTGGGTGGGGAGACAACCTGGTAGAAAGAAAAGGCAAGACAGGCCAGGGGGAGAGCTTTCTGACTGGGCCTGAGGTCTCAGCGACAGGAAAGGCTTGGTCTGGTTTCTGGTCATTGTTGAAAATGGTTTAAGGATAAAATTTTAAGATCAAGAATAAAGTCCAAAGACCTCCTCTTTTAATTTGGTTCAATCACTCAGTGTCATACAAACTCTACTGTGGCTCAGTATCTGTCAGCCTCACACTGACAAAAGGGACTTGAGGCTGAGCGATGGTGGTGCACGCCTTTAATCCCAGCATTCGGGAGGCAGAGGCAGGCAGACCTCTGTAAATTCGAGGCCAGTCTGGTCTACAAAGCAAGTTCCAGGACAGACAGAGTTACACAGTGAAACCCTGTCTCAACAAACAAACAAACAAACAAACAAAGAGGAACTTGGGAAATATCAAAGGCAGCCGTTCTCAACCTTCTTTATGCTGTGACTCTTTAATCCAGTTCTTCATGTCATGGTGACCAACCATAAAACTATTTTCCCTGATATTTCATAACTCTTTATTTGCTACTGTTAGGAATCACAGTGTAGGTATCTGACATGCGAACCCCATGAGTGGTCTGTTCAGTTCAAAAGGGGCTGTGATCCCAGGCTGAGAACCACTGCTCTCAGGCAGCTCTCATGCTGGTCTGAGGGCACTCTCACTTTTTCTACTAGTCCCGTGGCCACTCCCCTCCAGCGCCTCTGTCCTTTAGTTCCTCTGCCTGTCCTTCTGCCCTTAGATGGGTCTAAAGCTGTGACATTGGGGCACATCTTAATTGTCTTGCTAATTAAATTTGCTCAGTGACAACTCTGTGTTACTTTTACTGTTTTGCTGTTACTTTTAGCCCCTACTCTCATCTCCCTCCTGTTAAGCCCCATTAATCCCCACAAGGTCTTTTCCACATTTAACCAGGACCAGTGATGTGAGCGCGGGTTTGGAGCTACCCAGTGGAGCTCACAACTAAACACAAAGATTCCTCGTCTCAGAACTTTCAGTAGTGACAGTTAAGCAGGGGGCTTCAGCACATCTCTGGACATAGTACAACAGTTCTGAGGTCACTGCTCTGTCTAAGGTCAGTTCCTTGGCCTCAATATGAGGAGCTCCGGAACAGGACAAAGTTTCTCTAAATGGGTCACCTTTCATTGGTTTCTATGCAAGGGGAACCTCAATAACAAGTGCTGAATGACTGGCTGAAAACTGATGTCAACTAAGTCAGAAGCTGGGGCAATGACAGCATAAATAAAGGGAAACACAGCGTGACTAAAGCAAACCACAGGAGAAGAAATGGAGAAGTATTACAAAACAGACTTAGTTCATTACCTTACTTTAAAATTGCATCGAATATTGAGAGTATATACCCTGTCTATCCTGTGGTCACCACCATCCTGACATCCCAAGTGAGCTGCGCAGCAGTTAGAAGGCAAACAAACTGCATGGCTGACTCAGGATTACTAGCTGATAAAAAGTGTTCTGACAATGAAATGTGGTTGGCAAATGTATTTTAGGAAAATAGTTACAACCCTGGGAGAGAAACGCTTCTCCTAATTTAGAATCCCCATGATATTTCAACTCTATAAGCCTGTATCATAGCTAAGAGCTGTTCCCATTCGAAAACATTAGGTTTATCATCTCCAAACTAAAAGCATTGAGGGGAATTTAAATATTTGTGTTTTGTGTGTTATACTTTGGAATTGTCACTTCTCTGAGTGTCCTGCACAGAGATGCAGCAGAGGCATTGGATTGGTTCATTCTCCCATTTCTGTTGTAAGGTACACTGGCGTGATTTCTAGGGGCTTTAACAGGTCTTCCCGACAGTCACCTCCATCCCAGTCACTGTGGCCAGCTTCTTTCTCTTCATCTCTAAAATATTCTCAGGAGAGAACCGTGTGGTTCTGATTATGTCAACTTAGGTTTGGTAATATTCCTAAGTAAAATACTCCACATCTGACTTCAGCATATACTTATTATTCATGTTGTTGCTTCCAGAGTATCCGAAGTAGGACACTTCCATTATTTTGCGGCAAAGCTCAATCAGAGCACAAAGCATAACCGTTGAGTTACTTCTCAAACTGAAGGACCCTGAATTTTCTGTATTTACTTATGCAGAGTAGACACTGTTTGCTAGCAAGATGTCAGCTTACAAGGACTTAAGGAAATCTGCTATTACCTTTAAAGATTGTCTCTTAGTCACATAATTCTCCGACTGCAGCAGTTTCTCATACTCTTCAAAGACCTAAGAAGAAGAAAGGAAGTCTGTAAGAGCAGCAGTGTCCTCTGTAGCAGGAGTGTGCTCACTCCTCCAGAGGTCCTCAGACCGAGCCCCAACACTGCTGCACACAGAGGGCTCAGCAGCTTACTCCTCATCTGGACACAGGACCAGGACAGGAAACTGAAGGCATATGGGATCCATGCTGACCATTAGTTCTACAAACCAGAAATTCAGTTGAAAGATGGAATAATTTTGAATCCTCTAAATCTATTAAAAGCTTCAAGATAACACATTTTAAAGAAATCTGTTTCTATAGTTTGGAGGCTGCAGGTCCACACTTTGTGAAAAGAGTAAACTATACTTAGGGCTTGCTTAGGACTGTCAAATCCATAATGTCAATAGGAGTCAACAGGTGAGGCTTGGGTGACCATTGCTAGACAGTGACCATGTCACTCCTATTGGCTTGTGTGAACTTTCACCATTCTCACAAAAAGCCATGACCCCGGGACATGGATCTTGCTGCATCTCAATGTAGTCGTTGGTCATGGGCTAGAGCCTTTGGGAGCACAGAGCACAGCAGTGGGGGAAGCTTGTTATCCACTGCCCTCCATTTGTGGGCACATCATTCAGAGAACATTAGAGCTGCAGGAACAAACAGCCAGAAGCAAAAAACCTAAGGGACAGAGAGGGACAGGACAGCCTCAGGCGGCTGAGTGATAGGCTTATGTGCATACCCAACAAAACTTTTGATTTAGAATTGAGAAGTACAAGTATGCAGCTCAGATTAAAGTCACGACACTATTCTCTTTCATAAGCCATTTTGTTCTCTTGAACGCAGGGAAAACATTATAGCTCAGCTACGGAGGTTTTACCTAAAAGTACATGTACTGGAAATCTGCCCCTCCCCCCCAATCATAATAAGAATGATTATTAATAAGAGTGTTAATTTCATCAATAGACTAATTTCTTGATAAAGTCATAGTTGAATGGATTTTTAGGAGGAGATATGCCACTAAAGGTCATGATCTCTCTCTCTCTCTCTGAGTGTGTATGTAGTGTACATGTATGTTTGTTCACGTTGATGGCTGTCTTCTTTGATTGCTCTGCAGTATATATTGAGACACAGTATTTTATTGAACCAAGAGTTCACCAGTTCAGCTAGTGGCTAGTCTGCTTGTCTCAAGGATTGTCTGTTCATCTGTTTCTGTCTCCTATGCACTGAGATTGCTGGGGTTCTGCTAGGCCCATCTGAGTTTTTAAGTGGGTTCTGAGGACCCAAACTCCAGTCCTCATGTTAAACCTGCTGAGCCATCCCCTCCAACCCCAGGGGCATGCTTTTTCAGGGTACATTTTGTCTCTGGACTCCTCCTCTGACTCCTGGCTGCCATAGGGTGAGTATATTTCCATTGCCACATGCTTTCCACATGAAGCTCTGACCCACAATAGGTCTAGTAACAGAGCCAGGTGACCATGGACTGAAACCATATTCCAAAATAAACTAAGTTATTCTTCTTATATTCTGTCACAGCAACAAAAAGAAGACCAACACTTGACATTTTATAGATTAATATGTTCACCAGGCAAATTATGCTCACTGTGAATCTAAAATATAAATACAGTGGAGCCAGAGTCCTGGTTCTTTCTCACCGTCCCTCTCAGCCTTTCCTTCTGGTCCATCTCCATTTCCTTGTGACACCCATCTACTGCAGAAATATTTTCTACTACAGCCACCATATGGGGCTAGGACTCAGAGTGGGGTGACAGCAGCCAAAGAGGAGAACACCCATCCAAAGCAGACAAGACCGGATATCTATGCTGAACACACTTCCTTCCAATGGGCAATCTGAACCCAGAGGCATAGGCCTCAAGCCTGGTTATCTAGACCTGCAAATTTCTGGCTTCAAAGGACACAGGTCTTTAGTTCTCAGGTCTTAGAACTATAAGTCTCTGAGACTGTCAGCTCAGACCCCAAGTCTTCTTCATTTCCTACCTATATGCAGGTTCCATCTAAACAGCCAGCCATGAGTAACAAACAAGAAGGAAAAAGAAAGAAGTCTTAAAAATGACTTTACTTACGGTGTCATAATTTTGCTCTAAGAAGTCCGCTACCAACACTTTATGTCTGGTTAACAAATCCTAAAAAAGAACAAGCCATGAAGAAATATTACTATAGCTAGTGACCTTGTTATTAAAATGGAGGATAATCTTTGCTTCTATGGGTTGATAAATTGATTCACTTCAAACACAGAAGCTGGAAAAGAACATTTTCATTTACAACACAAACTTATTTCCATCCATACCTTAAGATATGAAGTCCAAATTTGTTTCAGATGAAAACAATGGCAAAACACTGAGTGTCAAATCTAGTGTTTAAATAGTAGAAATAAAATTTAAGTGGTAAACACATCTATGAGGTAACTTTACAGAATATTTTTACTTCATGATTATAATCAACATGCAAACAAAGTCTGATGATCTTTATCAAGGCCAGTAACTAATTGTCAAGCCCCATACCACATAGGCTGAGCTCCAGCAATCCTTCTGCCTCAGCCTCAGCATAGAGATCTGAGACACATGCATGCTTCAGCGCCTTGTTGTAACTAATTGTCAAACAAGAATTCTGAATGACACAAAACCTGACCTCAAAAACTAATACAAAAGATTTCCCAACATTCTAATCTTTCATCGCTTTCCTAACCACTGTGTGTGTGTGTGTGTGTGTGTGTGTCCGTGCGCACGCATGTATGTGTGTTTTGTATGCACAAATGTGTGCTGAAGTGCACCTGCCCATGTATGGGTGGGGGGATCAGAGGATGATGTTGGGTCCTGCTCTGTCTCTACTCTATTCCCTTAAGAAAGGGTCTCTCACTGAAGTTGGTGGAAAACAAGCCCCAGTGGTCTTCTTGTTCTTGCCCTTCACAGCTCTGGGGTTAACAGGTAGGTATGTGGGCAACTCAGATATTTTATGTTCTTAAAACATTGGACCGTTTCCCCAGACCCTTAACCACTTCAATTATTTACTTACTTTTATACTTTACTATTGCGGTTGTGTGCACAGTCTGGGGAGAGGCGTGCAGGCCACACACTCATGTGGAGATTAGAGGGCAGCTCGGCAGAGCTGCTTCATCCGTCCACCCTGAAGTGGGTTCTGAGGGCTGAACTCAGGCCAGGCCCGTGAAGCACCTGCTGGACCCACTGAGCCATCTCTGCTCCCACCCCAGATGGCGAGAGCAGGACTCTAGAAGCACAGGCGTGACATCTGACATGTCTCCTCAGCACTGTCTACCTGCCCTCAGGTCATGAGATAGACACACACTGCAAGTTACTGAGTTATGTAATGTGTTTTCTCAGGGTTGAAGAGAATCAATCTCATCTTACCATAGACATAAATTTGCAGAAAACTGCAAAAAACCATGAAGGAACTTCTGGTTTTCTTTAACTCACACCTAAATCATATCCCTATTTCACCCCAATGTTTGAAAAAAAAAATGCCTCATCTAATTTCTATTATATACTTAGAGGCTAAATACCCAACTTAGGTTATGTGAAAAATTTAATTAAAAACAATTTTTTTTAACCTGCCCAGAATAAAGTATAATACTTTAATACAGTTAATTAAAAAATTCTCCCCCTCCCCTGACACACAGTAGGTGGGGGAGGGGAGGGGCATGTGAGTGGAGCTGCCATGGAAGCCAGAAGAGGATACCAGATCCCCTGGAGTTAGAGTTACAGGCTGCTCTGAGCTGTTGGGCAAGGTGCTTGTGACTAAACTCAGGTCCCTCTGAAGACATCCCCTGAGACATCTCTCTAGCCCCCTACTTCTATTTAAATAATAAAAAAGGAGACTGGTTAAAGCATTTTTGCACAGCTTTTAAGCAACCTTATTTGTTGGCTGTAAACACATTCACTGTATGTGGATGATATTCGGGCGCAGTGTGCACTGGTCTGTGGCTTGCTATGCTTTGGATCATCTCCCCATGGTGCTAGGATCACCTACAGACCGCGGGTTAAATGGTCCCAAATGCCAGTGCAGTGCTGCTGCCTGAGGTATGGGGAGGGAGGGAGGGACATGAAGTCTCACTATGCTGGCTCAGGCTCAGGCTGTTTGACCGCCTGGGTGGGACTAGTGGCTATAAACACAAGAGCTCAGCTGGACAGAGTGGGGACTTTGAAGGGACAGCACTGCCACTCTCCGTCTACACTGAAGCGTGCAGCACTGCCCCACCACACCCTCATTGCCAGGAGGTTTTGTTCACCACAGCCCCAAAGTACCAACCAGCTAACCATGTTCTGAAGCTGTAAGTTAAGATGAAGTTTCGGTTGGGTATCTCAAGTATTTTGCCATACAAAGCTGTGGAAAGGTAACACATGATGCAGTCAGGTAATTTTAGCACATGCATTACCTAATATATTTGCTTATTTGCACTGATAACAAAAAATACACTCTTAGTGATTTTCACAACACAACACACTGCTATTAACAGGGACCAACATGTTCCATAATAAACCAACATATATTTGTATACCTAATGGAAATCTTGTATCCCCAGACCATCTCTTACCCCAGGACCATTCTGGTTTTTCCTTCTATGAGTTTAATATCTTTAGATTCCACATATGAACGATGCCATTTATCTTCCTGTTGTGTCTTACTTACTTAACATAATTCCTTGAGGTTCCTCAACGTTGATGTAAATGGCAGGATTTCTTTCTTTTTATAGCTAAATAGTACTCCATTGCAGGTGTACAACACATTTTCCTTTCTTTTGTGTTTGTGTGTATGATGTGTATATGGTGTGTGTCAGGACAATGCAATAATGGACATCAGAGGACGATTTTGGGGAGCTGTTTTTATTTTGCCTTCAACCTTTGTTTTGAGCAGTATTCTCTCATTTCTTACTGAGCGGCACACTCCAGGCTTCTGGGTGATTCTCCTCCCTCTGCCTCCCATCTCACTACTGAGGTGCTTCCATCATAAATGCATGCCACCACATTTGACTTTTCATGTGGCTTCATTCTGGGGATAAAATTCCGGATGCCAGGCTCGCAGTGGCCTCTCACCAGGCACTACCTCATTTATTTATTCACTTGTCTGTCAGTGGACACTCAGGCTGATTCCTTTCCCTGCTATTGTGAACAATGCTATAGTAACTACTCTTCAACACACTTCATTTTCTTTGTCAATACCCATGAATGGGACTGTTAAGTCTTATAATAATCCCATTTTACATTTCTGAGGTTTGTCCATACTGTTTTCCACAGTACTTCACCATTTTGAGTTCATATAAATAATATGCAACCGTTTATTTTTCTTCACATCTTTGTCTCATGCAGCCAAGGCTAGCTCCAAACTCACTATGTAGTTGAAGCTGGTCTTGAACTGATCTTCCTGCGTCTACCTCCCAGCTACTGAGATGACAGGCCTGTGTAGCTCAGCAAGCTTCTGTCTTTCTTAGAATACCCTTTCTTGAAGATGAGAGGAGGCTATTTGTAGTTTTACAATCTTCAAGCTCAACCACAACGTCATGAGCCTTTAACTTGACTGGTCCCTTTGCTGATATGGTGAAACTTTTCTTCGTGGAGCAGAGCACTGAGAACTGTTTTGGAACCGGGGCTTTCAAGTAGGGAAACACTCTATGGGGGCTCCATTCCTACCCGACTGGGGTCCTTTCTAATGAGTTCTGTGTCAGGACATCCAGGAGACATTAAGCTGTTGCAGAGCATTTGGGGCAATCTCTAAGCAGATATGGGATCTTCATCTGTAGCTGCAGCTCCTTCCCCACATCTGGTAGGAGCCCCTGTGCAGTTTAGGGAATTTTCCATGCTCAGAGAAAGCAGAAGGTGTATCTTTATGGGTTGCAGCAGACGCTGTAAGCTGTGCACCTGTGGGGGCTCTCTAACCACTGCATCAGTCTCTGAGCATATGATAAACACATCAACAAACCCTCAAGTTCATATATATGGAGACCATGTGCTAAAACTCAGGGATCATATTGCATGTGCATGCCTATGTACACAGTTGTTAATTTACTATAGATCATAATATAATATGAGGGGGGAGATGCAGAAACATTAGCTTGAATCCTACTCAAGAAGGAAACGGTAGAAGCATGCAAAGTAAAAACAAGTGAAATTTTGAAGAATTTTAAATTAAAAAAAAAATCACTGAGTGAATTCTTTCACTTTATTTCCTAACCATTTGGTTTGATAAGGGAAAGTTCTTCACAGTATCAATATTAAGCTTTAAAAAAATCTGCCGTTGACATTCCTACTGAGTCGGCCGTGGAGAAAGTGGTGTGAGATGAGGAAGACACCTGACAGCGGGGGCGGGGTAGACAGTCAGTGGGAGGAGCCACCTGCTGCGGTTTCTCCAGATCCCACAGGAGGAAAATGAAACTCACAGGCTCAAGGACAGTGACACAGGGTGAAGGGGTGGCAAAGAGCGCCAGAACTGAAATGCCCGAGTCAGCGGGAGTCCTGGAGGGAAGGGTGGATGGCTGCAAGGGGACCTTTTAGAGGAAGAGGACCCTACTGCAGACAGTGCCAGGGAACCGGAGACAATGTGAGGGGCAAACAGCTGGCAACGATGACACGACTGACTGACCTGGACAGCAGTTATCCTGGAGCAGAATAAGAGGCCAGCAAGGTCAAACCACCCAGAAATCAGTCTACCAATGGACACCTAACTATTGATAAAGAAGCCAGAAATATCCACTGGAAAAGAGATGGCATCTGATGATGCTGTTGGTCAAACTGGACGGTTGCCATGTAGAATGGGGGGGGCAATTTTAAACATATCACCACAGGGAAACACTTTCTGAACAGAACATCAGTAGCTCAGGTACTAAAAACAATTAATAAATGGGACCTCACGAAACTGAAAAGCTTCTGTATGCCAAAGGACACTGTCAGTAGGACAAAGCAGCAGGCTACAGAATTGGAAAAGAACTTTTTCAACTATACATCCAGTAGAGGATTAATATCTAAAATATATATATATAAAAGTTAAAAACTAGACAACAAGAAAATAACCCAATTAAAAAGGGGTTATACATCTACAATGAGAGTTCTCAAAAAAGGAAATTCAAACAACTGAGAAGCACTTAAAGAAATGTTCAACATCCTTAGCCATTAGGGAAATATGAATCAAAACTACTTTGAGATTCCATCTTATAACCATCAGAATGGGCAAGATCAATAAAACAAATGACAGCTCATGCCGGTAAGGGTGTGAAGTAAAGGACACACTCCTCCATTGCTAATGGGACTGCAAACTTGAACATCCACTGCAGAAATCAGTATGGCGGTTTCTCAGGATGATGGGGAATCAATCTAACTCAAGAACCCATCCTACCACAGAGACACTTGTTTAACCATGTATATTCACTGCTGCTCTATTTACAATAGACAGAAATTGGAAACAACCTAGATATCTGTGTATGGATGAACAGATAAAGAAAATAAGCAACAGTTACACAGTGGAACAACATTCAGTCATTAAAAAATGAAATTATTAAATTCTCAGGTAAATGGGTGAAATTATTCTAAGTAAAAATTATTCTAAGTAAAATACCCAGAAATGTATTTAAAAGTGGGTATTAACTTTTAAGTCATTCATAAGCAAGCGACAACCCCTACAGTCACAGAGGTTAGGTAGTGTGTGAGAGACTAGGGTGTAAGGATGGACTCCCTAGGAGGGGGAGATAGAATAGATAATCAGGGATGGATGAAGAGGGGCCCTGGAACAGGAGGATTAAAACAAGGAGGGAAAGGAAAGAGGGTTGGGCAAGGGAGGGAATATAGAGAGGGCCAGATAAAACTAAGCTATTTGAGATGTAATATGAAAATGTAATACAGTAGAAGCTTCTTAAAATATACACATATATGAAGGGGTTCTAAATAAAATTGAGAAATAATGGGGAAGACAGAGACCCAACTGCCCATCTCTTGCTACCAAAGGAAGCTGCCAATATTAGGAAAAGGGTATATCTAATCGAGTTCTTAGCCAAAGGGGTCCCACGGGAACACCCAAACAACGCAGGCTATTGCTCAGGCCATTGGTGGCTCCTACAAACTGAAGGTAAAAACCTAGTGCTAAAGACGACACCTGCACAATCCATTGAACATGGAGAAATCAAGAGTGCCTACCTAGAGCCTTCACCACACCTATTGACTAATGTTCATGGTACCGGAAGGTACTCTGCATGCTAGCAAAGAAGAAAGGTACATACCACCCCAGTTAAAAATTCTTCAACCTAGAATGTTGCCCCGCCTTCAAGAAACACTGGTGCAATACTAGCATAAAGCTTGTGAAAGTACCCAATCAATACTTGATTTGAATTAAGGTCCACTTCATGAGATGGAACCTATACTCCACATTGCTTGGGTAGCCAAGAACCTGGGTAAGATAGGCCAAGGACCTAGGAGAAAACCATATACTAACTACTGTTCTACTAAAGGAATGTAGCAATAAAATGACTCCTAATGACATTCTGGTACACTCATTGATCCAGGCCTTGTTCAGTTATCATCGGTGAAGCTTCATCATCTAGCAGATGGAAGCAAATACACAGACCCACAGCCAGAATGCTTTGCCCTTTCAGAGGCTCAGTTGTGTGTTTTGGTAATAAACCTTCGAAGCCTCCACACTTGGTGCAGTTTGTTCCCAGAATCTCTCCTTCCTTGTCCCCGGTCTTCCCAGTTTTTTTTTTTTTCTTTACACTGCATGTCTTCCTCTGATTTTCATGGTCTCCTTAATTCTCCCCTGGATGGAACCAGCTCAAGATGGCTACAGAAGTCTTAGTTGTTACAAACATTTTGCCTGTCTGGGAACCCAAAGGAGTTCCCAAAGTCAGAAGGGTAAATCAAACTGTTAAGATAATTGGCCATGCTTTTATTGATGGCCACCTGTGTCTGGACTGTTTCCTAACTAACGCCTGACATGCTAATTGTTTTGGAGAAAGGTCAAGTACATTTCAGTTGGTCACAGCTCACTTTTGCATAGCTTTCCTCCTGCCCGAGGCACAAGAATTCTCCCTCCCTGCCGCCCAAGACGTGCTTCTTTCCGTGAGTTCCCAATAAGCTGCACTTTGTGTAGCTCTGAATCTGTCTGCTGTTTTTGGTTCTGTCATTTACCACCGACTCTCATACACTAGGCCTGACTTCTGAACTAGTCCCCTGCCCCGCATCCTCAGTCTTGCTAGACTTCCTGTTCATGCAGACTAGTTGAAAAGAGCCAAATACCCTAGTGGGCTGTGCTGGCCCTCCTTCAAGCCCCAAGTTGTTTACTGCAGGCCAGCCTGCAGTTCCTTTCTTCTATAGCTCCCAGAGATTCGGCATGGCTACCAAGCAAATACACTTGTTAGTGACTATCATTACTTCCATCATCTTAATCTGTATTCTTCTGATGGTTCTTGTCAGTTCAATTTCCATTATTTCGTAATATTCCCAGGTAGCTGCTCAGACTTGCTTTCCCCTTGACCACACTTTGACTTTGCTCACCAGTCTCACATCATCACAGCCTCCACTGCACTCCAGTCTTGTTCCTTTCCCTAGAGCAACTTTCCTTTCCTTCAGTCCCCACTTCTGTGTTTCCCAGCCCAGTCTGTAGCCATCTCTGGACTCTTCCCATTTTCTGATGCTTCCCCGACTTAGCTTTCATGAGCTCATATACTGCTATTTGTCTTCAAACATTCTCAGAATATGCTAAGCAGGTTCTTAAGGTGCAAGTAATGGTTTCCTGAGCTGAAAACCACTGTTCTCCTCTCTCCACCTCTAAAGAACTACTCTGTAAAGAACTGTTTATCACCTAGTCATTCCAACTGTATAAACTCTAAGTTCACCATGATGTACAGAATATGGGACTGAGCAAGTTACTATCTGAATGGATGCTTTAATTTAGTTGTGTGATGAGTCTGACAATAGCAGTTTTATTAAAAAATAAGATTAGAGTATATGTCATTATTAGACTATAAGTGGTATCAATGTTGCTGTAATGCATGTTTAAGATAATATATAGAACTTAAAAGTAACAAGTTACAAGCTTTCTAAAAGATATCATGTATTTATACCCTGAAAAGAATAATAGAAGTACATTTAGAAATATGTGAATGATTAAATTGCTGAAATATTTTTGAAGAAATGACTTAATCTATATATTTAAATGAGTTTTATCCACTTCCCAAAGTCTACATTTCTAATGATGCCCTTACACAATTTTTGGAATTCCTCTTCAGAAATTACCTTCAAAACAAATGTGATAAATAGTGAAGAAAATCAAAATCAGACTGTATATTGGTTACCTTGGAATTTATTTTTTCCCATTGCGACTTCTGTTATAAGACAAAAGAAAAACAGCTGTAGCTAGCGAGTCATTTGCCCTGTCCTCTTAACTTGGGTGTCAAATAGCTTTATGTTATTCAAATTTAAAAAATCCATATCTGCTTACTTATATATTTTATGTGTTGGTGCATGCACCCGAGCATACAGATGGGAGGTGGTTCTTTCCTTCCACTGTTGGGTTTCAGGGTCAACAGGCTTGGTGGCAAGTGCACGTAGCTGCTGAACTACCCTGTCTGACCATTTCCAAAACTTTCAGCTGTCTTCGAAGGAAAAGGTTTTCATAGAAAAACTGAATATGTAACTGCCATTGATACCAATTTCAAATAAATTAAATAATAGCAGAATCATAACCATAAATGGATTGCTTTCTAAGATGAAATCCTTAAAGGTGAATGCATCAAATTAAGTTCCAGTAGCTTCATTTGCAAATTAGCTATACTACTTTCTGACATGCTCTCTGAACATCCTTCTGATGGTAAAACACATAAAAACAGAGAGTGGAATCATTGTTGGGGACTAGAGGGAGGAGAGAAAGGGAAGTTAAGTAAGACAGAGTTTCAATACGGCAAGATAAAAAGCTTCTGGTGAAGGATGGACAAAGACTTAGCCATATTAAACATGCCTAAAGAAGGGCTATTGGTACATGCGCTGTACCATGACTAAAGCATTTTCAAATTAAAAAACTAAGTTAGGAGAAGTATACCCACAAAACGACCAAGGAGACAACAGATGATTAAAAACACAGATGATTACACTGTGAAAATATAAAACACAAGTCCACATAGACGACCGACCATATCAAAATATTAATATTCTTATTAATATTGTGCTTACCCCATGGAAGTGTGAAAGCTACACTGATATAGTGACTTCACGTCTTCACCCTCCACGAGGTGGTGCCCATCTCCTTCTCTCACCCAGTTCCGCCCTGGAGGGAGCCTCTGCTGTGGTTTCCCCACACCCTTCCAGAGCTACCCTGAACACGTGCCTGAAGTGGGGGCTTATCACCTTAACCTATTATTAATGTGCAGCAGTGCTAACACATGGTTTTCCATTATAGAGAAACTGAATATGTAACTGCCATTGCTACCAATTTCTGTCAACTTCTGTCTCTTCACTGGACAGCATTCCACTAAGCTTGTGTTAAGTACTTTACAAACTTTTCTGCCATGTGAAAGGCTGGTCTCACCTCATCCATGGCTGGCTACATTTAGGCCTAAAAAGTAGAAGTGCCTCTTTGAAGGTCAACTTACTTGAAATAAATATCCTCTCTGCTTTAGGGGGGAATTTTACCTTAAAAGTAGCAAAGGCATCTGAAGCGATATCAAATGTCGATAGCTCCACATACTTGAAGAAGTCTTTGAACTGATTAGAAAAGAGGATGATTTTGGCAAGTGGTTCATGTCGAATACATTCTCTTAGCATAATCCCACAGCGAAGGGCAATCTGTGGGGCTTCATATCTAAAGCACAAACAAGAGAGAAAGCAGAACAGTTATTCCACTAACAAAATCCATCAACAGCATCAGAAGCACCAGCTCAGTTCTGCTCATCACAGAAATACAGACACTATTTGTTACAGTTCATTCGAACACCATTCATTCAACCCACGGACTGCTATGTGCTGGGTGCTATTCCAGACGTTGGGGACACAAGAGCACACAGGGAGGTCACTGTCATTGCAGCCCTAGCATTTTAGTGAGGGTGTGTTTGTTGGGAGGAAGAAGCTGAATAGAAATATAAAGGTCATTTCCTATACTCTGAAGTGCTGTGAAAGCTGAAGGCAGTAAACTCGGCAGTCTCGAGTGGACTACTTACATGCGTGCCTGTGAGAATATGAGGGAGTATTTTAATTTATACTGAAGGAGAAGGAAGAAGCTTCAAGGCAAGAACAAGCTTGGTGAGTCAGAGGAGAGGAAATGTAGCCAGTATGGTGGAATGGACAAAGTAGTGAGTAGGATCACAAGAGGGCAGGGCAGGACCAGATTATACATACATTTGAGAGCTAAGGTAAGGAGCTCGGTTTTAAGTGTGATGGAGTGTTTAAAGCAACAAGTTATGTTGTTTTCAACAGAAGGCTCTGGGGGTGGGGTGCAGTGCAGTGAGAGCAATGTTCAGGCATGCTGGAGACCCTGGTTCGACTCCCAGAATCATCAAAATAGTTTAAAAAGTCCCTGGCTACTTGGGAATAAGGAGTAGACTGGGCAGCTAGAGTGGAAGCTGAGGAGCAGTGGTGGGGAGGGGGAAGGGTTGCCTAGCAACAGTAATGACAGCTTGGTACGGTGGCAGAGGCAGAACACAAGACTGTCGGTAGATGTTGATGCTGCCTAAAAGAAGAGCCAACAAGATTTAGAGATACAGGACGTGAGGTTGATGAGGAACGAATCCATGCTACAGATTCAAGAATGACTCCTGTGCTTTTGGTTTAGTTGGGTGGAAGGTGGCACCATGCACAAACTGAAGAGAAATGAGATAGTGAAAAAGTTAAGAAACTGCCACTGACGGTCAGCCTCAGTTTGGAGATGGCTAGTACCTAAGCACTGATGACTCCTTGTCAGCAGAGTACCCGTCTTGAATTAAAGAAAAAGACAGGAGAGGATTATATATAATATAGCCTGCAAGCAACTGATGAACAGTAGAGGACTACCTACTGCCTGGCTCACTGACACCGTGAAATGGAATTATGGCTCGTAGAAAAGTACACTAGAGAAACATGGTATCCACTGAGGAAACAGAGAAAGACTGGCACACCAGATCAGCTCCATGTCCAAACACCGTGTCTTCCAAATGTTAAATTCAACATCTGAATGAACACGGGACTGCGTCACATTCCACTTCAAGAAATGGTAACAGTCCAGAGAAGACAATTCCTGTATTGAATGATCCAGTGACAACTGTGTGCTAAATGCAGGGAGACAGAGCAGAGGCGGCTGCTGCTGTAGGACACTGGAGAACCAGAGTCAAAACAAGATTCTACCACGGTTTTAAACAGATTCATCGTTTCCCATTTCAATCAAATTCGCACTAAGATCTGGCTTCAGTAAAAGGCCTACAGAGAAGACCTCTCAACGTCTCAGCTCTCGAAAAGGCACCCGAGTGCAGTGTTCTCTGAGAACAGGATGGTGTGACACCCACAAAGGAGCTGGTTTATCTTTCAAATTTACCACAAGTTATAAAAGGGGATATCTTCTAGCTCTGATTTTGATATGGATGTTTTGGGTTTAGTGGTGGATTAAGTACATAAATTATATTTGACACAGAAAGTATAAAATTTAAGGTGAAGCTTCACAACTTCCATTTTGAATGCCAATTCTGTTTATAAGCTCATTAAACTATAGATTTTGGGTCTGGTTTATTTTGGTGTATAATTTTATTTATTTGCAAATGTTTTTATAATAAAGTTTATTTTTAAAAATTTAAAAGGAAAAATAGCAACATAAATTAATTTTGTGGCAGAAGATTATGTTTTCAATAAATAAAATAAAAAAAAACCCGAATGTCTGAAAACCAAAACTAAATAATTCTTAAATAAAACTTAAAGAGGCTGGGGCGAGGGCTCGGTGGTTACAAGCACTACTGTACTTGCAGAGGGGCTCACCACCGTGGGTGACTCCAGCTCCAGGGGAGGACAACACTGCGGCCTCCAGGGCACTTGAACTCACGTGCACATTCCCACACACAGATGCGTTTTACACATAGCGATAAGTAAATATACAAACAACTTTAAGATAGCTTATGAAAACTTACCAACTACTAATGTTAACATTTTGTTAAGTAATAAAAAACAATGTGCCCTTTTTCATATGACCATATTATTTGTATGAAATTCAAATACAAAAGTAAAATTCCCTTTCCTACACTTTAGGAAGTAGGCTACTTTACAGTATTCAAATTGACAAAAAAAAAAAAAACCAGTAAGGGAAATAGCAAAGAAAATTCAGAGTGGTATTGATTTAGTTTCACTTATGCTAAAAGAGAACCACTGTTCAGTACTATTTTAGTTTTCCTTCAGTAGCTCACAGCAGCACAAGATGCCAATATATTCAGATAAACGTAATTCTCTTTAGAAAAGAAATAGTGGCAATTTATATTAGCAATCTCTTTTTTTAAAAAATATTTATTTATTTATTATGTATACAATATTCTGTCTGTGTGTATGCCTGCAGGCCAGAAGAGGACACCAGACCCCATTACAGATGGTTGTGAGCCACCATGTGGTTGCTGGGAATTGAACTCAGGACCTTTGGAAGAGCAGGCAATGCTCTTAACCTCTGAGCCATCTCTCCAGCCCTATTAGCAACCTCTTATGAAAGAAATTTGGAAATCAGCCTACTGGAATTCACTGCTGTTAGATATGAGATGTTACTAAAGATGTAAAGAGGGGCATATTTTCTTAAATGTCAAGGAAAAAATACTAGTTACACTTACCTTACTACAAGTAAGAGTATTAAAGAGGCTATAAAATAAAGGCCAGTGGCCTAGAGCAGGGGTTCTCAACCTTCCTAATGCTGCCACCCTTTAACACGGTTCCTCATGCTGTGGTGAGCCCCAACCATAAATTCTTTCATTGCTACTTGATAGCTGTCACTTTGCGACTGCTGTAACTGTAAGGCAAATAGCTGATGTGTGACACTAAAGGGGCCGTGACCCACAGGTTGAGAAGCACTGGCCTAAGGGGAGACCAGCACGAGATAGACACGGTATCTAGGACTAATTAAAATCTACACTCACTGGTTAGATATTTGTGACCTTACAGGTTCTGGCTTGAGGCCACCAGGTTTCTGTCCCATCTCAGCCCCTGTGCCCTTAGAGGACGAAGTTCTCTCGGGTGGAATGTCCCTCATACGTCTGGCACCACCAATACATCTTCCAGCACTTAGCTCAGTGCCCATCTCCAGTCCTTTGTGCTCTTCCTCTTCTGCATTCCCACAGAGCCGTCCCTAGCCCCACACCAGCATTCTTCCCATCGGGTACTATCCTGTCACACTGTACTCAGTCCCGACAAGCCGGCTTCTATCACTTCATTTTAAATAACTTCATGTCTGGGGATGTGTCTCACTTGCCCTTTTACATTTCCCTATTCTTCCAGTCCCAGTGGGCATCTACGTCCTGTTTATTGTTACTTCCCCTCCCCCATGACCTCTAGTGCCTAGCATGCTTTTCAGTGTAGGCACATGATGACTCCAATGACTCAGACTGAATCTACCAATACCAGAGAACTCTAATGAGAGTCCCTCTGCCTTATACAAAGGCTGAATGATCTCCAGCCAACATCTCTCATTCCTGAATTTAGTTTCCAAGCTGAGACCATCTATAAAAAGTTTCCACTCTATGTTTTGGGTATAATTAGTTCTATTTTTCCTTTCAGCTCAAGAAGTTTATTGGAACCATCTGTGATACACTGATGGTTTATTTTTGAGAACCAAGAGAACATTTATAAAGTACTCCACTGGGGAGAATACTTATCAATTCATCCCAGGAGTTTGTCCCCAGCAGTGGAAAATGTCATTCTCTGACACAGCACTTCTTAAAGTATGGAACCCTGGGATGTTTGGGAATTTTCTGATTTTCCTCAATATTGTCTACGGGGTCCATGACTCACATACATCACTTCAACCTGACAATCCTGGTTTCATAAGTTAATGCTTACTATATAAAGACATGTTCCATGCACCAAGCCTGTCTTAGGTTTCGAAATTAGTCTTTATCCTTTCTAATCTGTTCTATTCCTGTCACAGGGCCTGTGACTAACCACGCCACAATGGCTAGCCTAGGGCGGGTCACTGTTTTATAAAGTTGAATCATATCTTCCCTGATTTATAGGTTAGACAACCACAGTCTGAGCCCGACTAGTTGTGTCAGTATGGAGAAGGCGTACTACAGTATATGCATGTTCATTATGGCAGCAGATCAGAAGATCCTTTTAAACTTAAAGCAAAACAGAAGAGTGAGTTTCTTTAGAGAAATCAACCTCAACTGACCAGGAAACTCTCTCCCTGCTGTCTAGCTTAGGCAGTACAGGAGGGTACTCTGCACGCTGCTGTAGGAGGAAAGACACCAATAGTCTCACCCACCACTGGATCCCATATGTTAGAATTAACAACCTGGCTGGCAAGATGTACCCATTGGTGCAAACAGTGGTATGATGGTTATGGGGATAACAAAACACTTTCTCTTTTCTTTCTTTCTTTTTTTTTTTTTAATTAGATAAGAGGCCTGGCCCATACGAAGGATTTCAATGACTGGTATTTAAAACTGGTCAAATGCCTATGGCCAGGGAGATCATAGGCTCTACAGGGGACACTTACTATTCTTTTTTTTTTTTAAATGAATGCACAGGTTTCTTTTTTTAAAATTTATTTATTATGTATACAATGTTCTGTCTGCATGTATGCCTGCCAGAAGAGGGCACCAGATCTCATAGATGGTTGTAAGCCACCATGTGGTTGCTGGGAATTGAACTCAGGACCTATGGATGAGTAGCCAGTGCTCTTAACCGCTGAGCCATCTCTCCAACCCCGACACTTACTATTCTTATTAAATGATCATACTGTTAAACTGCTTTCTAAATGTTTTTTTATACCCACAGATTTGTGTTCTTCTCAACCTTGCTTAAAGAAGTTACTTTTTGCAGTGCACAGTAGTGAATGTAGAGTCTCCCATCTGGTCAGGGTGCTGAGTATAAAAACCATAAGTGTTTAGCTGAAAATCTCGATTAACTCTTCAACTCCCATCCAAGGTGCAGGGAAAAGTTAGAGAGCAGCCAGAGAGAAGAGAAGAGGTGACTGATGGGGAGGAGAGCTATGCACTACAGATTTCTGGACACGACATGACAGCGGCACACATCAATGCACAGAACCTGTGGTTACCTGCATAAGACCTGCATAAGACCAAGCCAGTAAGAATTTTACTTGGAAGTCCCACCCTAGGCAAAGGAGCTAAAAGCAATTCATGGTTACTGAAGGAATGAGAGTCACTCTTTTTTTGGAGACACGACCACTGATAGTTTGCCCATACCTCAGTGGATGGTTCCACATCTGAGTACATGTGGACAGCATTAATTGGACTCAAGGTGTGATTTTTCCTATATCATGGAGTTATTAATACCAGAAGGCATTCATTGATATGATAAAAATACTTTATATAACAGTTTTAAAGAATAAAAAGTGTTAATAAAATAAAAAGGATAAAAAGAGCAAATGCTTCAACTGGTAATGAGTGCAATGACAATTACATAGAAAGTACCAGAAGAAAGATCTTGTGTAAGAACATCTCAAGAACAAAGACTGCATTATACAAAAGAAAAAGACTTGGTGTTACTGCCGGGAACAAATAATGCCATGTGACAGTCGTTGGAAAATGTCTCATGAAATGCCATTTACTGAACATTTTACCTACTTAACAGTCAAAAAGATCTGCTTCTAATCTGGAAGCCTTTGCATAATTGAAAATTAATTAATTACCTTGGTCCACTGTGAAGGGTTAGGAATGGTAACAATTCAATGTGAGTAAGAACTGAGAGTCCAGACTAATTTCTCCAAGAACTATTCCTCATCAAAGAAGCAGAGGCCAGATCTCTGTCTGGAGATGTGAAGTTGGGTCTAGGAAATCTTGCATCAGAAAGCAAAGTAGCTCTTTCAGAATATTTCGGTGAGGTGAAAAGACCGTGTCCAGAAAAGGCCACAGTTAATGGAATGTTAAGAAAATTCTGCACAATGCTGAGCTATGTGGGAATATGTCATCAGTTAGTTAATAAGATGCCAGATGCGCATGCTGTGTAGAGGAGAGGAAGGTATAGACAGAGGCAGACAGGGAGAGAGGAGAGGCAGAAAGTCACTGATACCAATGGAAGTTTCTAGGACAATAACTTATCCAAGCTGAAAATGAAAATAAGCATTTATTCTGCCCTTCTGATATGAATTCTACTTGAAAATAACAGTTATAGTGGGTGAAAGTTGTTTTTTTTTTTATAAAACTAACCAACGAAGGACTGATTTTGCAAATTACTTTCTGTGACCCCTAACTAAGTTGATAAAAAGGTCAATGTAAGGACGACAGGAAAGCCTTATGACGAATTAGATGCTACCATCTGAGCCTAGGACTCAGTCTCAGCATCTTTAGAGGGATGTTTACTGATGTGATGGGGAAACACTACTGCCAAAATAAAAGCTCAATTTGAATCCAAGTCTTTAAACAGATCTTTAAAAATGGAAAGATTAACGATTATTTTAAGAACTTGTTTAATTCAGTATTATGGGGAGGGGCAATATATGTGCCTCTCTCCCACTCCTGAAAGTGGAACAACTTTTACCAGGATTCAGGAGTGGGTTCCCGGGTTTAGTGTCAGGCTTGTACAGCAAGCACTTTTACCCACTGGCCCCCCCATGCCAGATTCTGTAACAATTTAAATTATTCTATAGAACGCCACGTGACAACGCCACAACAGAGTTGTGCAGGACAACCCACTTTTCAACAGACTCATAGCACAGAACTGTGTGGATGGATGAGGTGTTGAGTGAGAGGGACTTAAAATTTTTTGGCTAACAAAAATGATAACCAAATACACTAAGTAGACCTTGTTAGGATACTTATTTCAATATGTGAAGTGTAGGGAAAAAAAACTGTAAGAAAAATTGAGTGTAGGAAGGGTATTGGTTGTTGCAGAATTTTATTAACTTTTAAATACACTGTAGATAAATGAAATTATCTTCCTTTTTGAGATGCTTATCAAAGTGTTCAGGGATTTGCTTTTTAAAATACCTCAACTAAAAAGGTTGGGTACCACAGAGACAGCTGACCTGAACTCGTGGGATCTCAGGGACTCTAGACTGACAGCTAGGAGTCTGCATGGGACTGAATTAGGCCCTCTGCATGTGGACGACAGTTGTGTGGTCTCATCTGTCTGTGGGACCCCTGGCAGTGGACCAGGATCTATCCCTGGTGCATGAGCTGACTTCTTAGAGCCCATTCCCTGTGGTGGGATGAATGCCTTGCTCAGCCTTAATGCTCATGGGAGGCCTTACCCTTTCTGAGGAGTGGCTAGAAAGTGACTTGGAGGGAGGTGGGCAGGGAGCAGGAGCAAGGGAAGGAAGGGGAACTGTAGTTGGTATATAAAATGAGTAACAAAAATTTAAAAAAAAAAAGAAGGTTGGATGCTGCACAGCGGCAAGATGGCATGCACCAAGCTAAGTAGTGATGGCTGAGTGATGAGAACGTGAGCTCTTGCATTTGTAGATGGCTGAAAATTTTTGCAATGAACTTAAAAACTAAGATTTGAGGAAATATGTGTGGTTTTAACATTAGATGGAACATCTTGTAGCTATGATTTCTTTATGGAACACCGAGAGAAGTTTAGCAACCTCATCGGCAGCTGGAATACCATCTGTCTCAGCCAGTAAAAAATTAATTTAGAATGAAATGGTCCTTTCAAAAGTCCTTTTCATAAAATGTGAGCTCTAAGTTCCTTATGCACCACATTTAGATTCTTCTTATTATACAAGCATCAATTTCTTTCTATGTGATATTCCTTGTGGCTGGGCTTGTGTTCAGTGTAGCATGTTACCAGTGAGCCCCTAAACAATGCCACTGTTGGATATACAAATGGACCAATCAAGTTAGAGCCTAAATTTTCAATGACCTTCACAGCAGGTAATTTAGTAAAAATGCTGACTTTAACAAAGGGCTGAACAGGAAGTGCCCCTTCTTACACTGGATGAGTTAGAGCTATTCCAGCCAATGTGTCTCCTTATCCACCCTGTCCCCAGTAGCACAGAAGAATTAAACTCCCCCTCCCCCCACTTAAGTCTGAATGAGAATTCCTGGGAAGAAGTGGTTTCTGTAGAACTGACTGGCTGAGGAGAACTGCAGTGGTGTGGAGAAGCTTTTGTATTGCAGAGCTGAGCCTTGTCTTGGGGCTGGATTTAGCCCCTAAATAGTCATTTTCTTGCTTACTTCTGTGTCAGAACACCCTGTGACTAACAGACGAAAACCTTCAGGAATCTATTAACTTGATAGACCAGTGGATTCCACCAACTCAAAAGCTAAGAATTATTTGTAATGCAGAGGTAAACGTATGATTTTTAAAACTCAATAAATAAAAAAGAACGGCTGACACTGGGCAACGGGACCGAGGGATGGAGAAGAAAGAGCTCCTGTTTGTTGGACAGCTGACTTTCAAACTGTGTATATGCCACTAACACAGTTAAATATTTACACATCGGCAGGGGAGGACTAGACTTCACGTGCCCCACAGCATTGGAAACAAGAACACTAGGCAGTAAAATGAGCTGTGCTGGCTTGAGATACGGAACAGGCACAGAAAGGGAGCACAGGGGAGGACCGTCACATGCATGTTTGCATGTCTCATGGGACCTAGAGCACCAATGCTGAGGATTCAGGGTAGCTTCAATATGCTCAAGACACACGTGTGAGTAGACTCAGAAAGCAATGACCAGGAATTCCTGGAGTTCAGGGTTCCTCTCCCCCTTTATAGCTCGGTGTAAACATCTGTTTATACCCACAGAGATCATTTATCTCCACCTTGACATGTTAGCTACTGCAAGAAGGCTTAGCCCTATTGTTTGAGTTGGAGAACTAGATTATGTATGAGTGTCGGTGCATTTGTGTGTGCGATGATGGGACATAACATCATGCAAGCAGAAAAATAGTAATAGGGTAGTTATGCACAGGGAAGATGAGGAAGCAAAAGAAGTATATAGAAAGAGACACGAACAGCAAGAAGGCAGAGGAAAGAGAGGCAGAAAATGCAAACAACACTGCGGAGAGGAGCGCACAAAGGAAGGACGTCCTCTAGGTTTAGCCATTTAGAGCCGGATCTGGAGGGCTGCGCTCACATTGCAGACACTGACCCTGCAGTTCTGGGGCCAGGGGGCACACTGCATACTTTTTAACAGCTACGCCCAAGAAACCAGGTACCTACCCTTTGAGGAGCATAGACAGGATATGAGGGTGAGAACTGATGTACTCCACAGTAGGACTCCGTGCACCAATCTGTCTTCTCAGGATGTTGTTGAATATCTGGGTCACATCTTTTTTTCCCTGTTAAAGAGACATGTCACCATTAAGTAATACACTTTGAACGGATAAACTGGATGACACGTGGGATACAGACACACATTCTCACAGAGATAGTGTCGCCCTACACGAAATGAAGAAGCAGTAGTTTATTCTGTTCATTTATCTTCACAAAGTCCACTAACTGGGTGCAACGCCTCACCCAGTGCACACAGTGGGAAACTTGGCAAGCTAGAGTCCATTTGCACAACTGGAAATAGGAAGGCACAGACGGGTACAAAGTAGCAGCAAGAATTGAATTTTTATGCTTTTTCTCCTTTTAGTTCTCCCCAAAAGAATAGTAACTGATATTTTTAAACCTTCATAAATGAGAGAAAATAGAACAGAAGTTAAGAATAAATAAAACGTGAGGGTCAAATTTTTCTTTCTTGACATATAATTCTGGGTAATACTATCCCTTCAGTTTATCTACTCTTTTATCTTGGAGCCTCTAAAAAACTACTTTTTAAATGAGATGTAAGTTTAAAATGCAAGTTTCCCCTATGTAATATATAACTTGCATGTCTATGTCTTACCTATGTGAAAACAGACTAGAGGAGAAGAAACTTTTGGCCCTAATTGACTGAGTGAGAACTACTGCTACTCTTGGAGAGAGAGGGCTTGTGAGTCTTCACACATCTCACCACCTGAGCGGGGCCTGATCCGCTAAGAGAACCCATGAGCTGGACCATGCTTCCCATACAAAAAGAATGACACCGATCATCCTGCTCCTTGTCTGTCAGCTGACAGCCAAGGGCTCTGGCAGTTACTCTGTGTCCCCTTCAAAGCATCTTCACTCTGCAAAATCAGCTACCAAGAAGCGACGGCAGTCTCTTCCCCTATGTTCCTCAATACCTCCCTTATGCTTAGGAAAGTCCAGTGCCTTCCATTACATGGCCCCTGCCTATTGCTTTGCATTTCTGCATCAGGCTCTATTGCTTCCGACTGACCGTGTGATGTATGCTCACAGTCTTCGGTGTTTGTGCAGCTCTGGCTCAGGTTCTCCTTGTGTCCTACGTGCTGTTTCACAGTTCATTTTCTGAGACTCAATAGGATATTCGACTCTGAGATGAATATCCTTACTATATTTAATAATACCCTTTGCCTACAAGCAGATCTCTGAGTCTAAGGCCAGCTGGGTCTACAAAGTGAGTTCCAGGACAGCCAGGGCTGTTCCACAGAAAAACCCTGCCTCAAAAACCCAAAAACCAAAAAAAAAAAAAACCAATAAAAGGTAAACAAACAAATAAGAGTGTGTCATCAGATACATGGAACACCCATATATCTCTTACCATAAACAGGGAACGGAACCCTCTATTTTTAAATTAGTCACTTTTTAATACAAAAGACACACTTAAAAAAGGCCCAAAACCCAAAAATGAAATCAATAAGGTTATTCATTATTAACTCAGTTTAAAAACTGTTCCCACCCTCCCCAGGATCTCATATATTCCTAGTTGGCTTCCAACTTGCTATAGCTAATGATAACTGTAACTTGTAATCCTTCTGCCTGTTATCTCCTGAGTGCTGGGATGATGGGTCTGTGCCACCATACCAGACTGATACAAGATCTATGATTAGGCAAAAAGTTCTTAGCCTTCACAATAACAACATAAATGAAGAAGTAATAAACTGATTTCATGCATGCCTTTAATCCCTGGGAAGCAGAAGCAGGTAGATCTCTGTGAGTTTGAGGCCAGCCTGGTCTACAGAGTGAGATCCAGGACAGCCAGGGTTATGTTGAGAGACCCTGTCTCAAAAGAACACTCACACTCAAACAAACAAACAAACAATCAGGGGCTGGGGAGATGGCGCAGCAGTTAAGAGCACTTTCAGAGAACCTGGTTCAATTCTCAGCACCTACATGGGAGGCTCACAACCACCGGTAGCTCCAGTCCTAGAGGATCTGATACAACTTCTATGGGCACTATACATACACAGTGCACAGTCGTACGGGCAGGGAAAATATAATACACATTAAAATAAATAAAATTAAAAAACACAAACAAGCAATGCTGAAACCAAAACAACAACTTTCGCTTTCAAAAAGTTTTTGTCAATAAGATGAAAACATTGGGTAGAGTGGGGAAAATACTGTAAAAAAAAGTCCACGACAAAACACCAGTAGCTGGAGTACAGACTTAACGGGTGAAGACAGAGGCCATATAGCTAAAGACAGGAACATCATTACCTTCAGGAAGTGTAAGGCAAAAGCACCACGAGATGTACATTACTCATTCTGACAGATATGGCTGAAATGAAAACTAAAGGCAACAGGAAATACAGCAAAAATGAAGAAACTGTTAACGGAAATGTAAAACATGGGGCGGGGAGATGGTTCAGTGGATAAAGGATAAATGACCTCGCTGAGAGCCTGAGTCTGATACTCCCAATCATGGCGGGAATGGTGCAGGAGAACTGACCACACAGCCAATTCATTGTGCCAGTAAAGCAACCTGAATCAAAGGACGGAGTCAGCGACTGGCTCACCAGGATTAGCCATAAAGTTCTTGGAGGGTTTAGGGGCCCCTCCCCCAAGAGGAGGAGTAGTTCTGGGGAGTTTCTGCTGCTGGTGGTTTGGAAAAACCGTGGAGAGAGGGTCAGTCAATCACTCTGTTTTCATTGGGTTTTTTTTGGGTCTTTATTTCAATTTCTGACTTACGAGGTTTTACTATACTAGAACAAATCAGGTAATCATTACATGTAACAGCCTCACAGGAGAGAGCCCACTCCTGAAAGCCGTCCCCTGACCTCCACAGGAGTGAGCTGTTGCAGGTGTGCCTGTGCTCACACTTTAGAAATAAATATGAAGGTTTAGAAAGGAAACGTAAAACATTCCAGCATCTTTCTAAGAAACACATAACTAGCTAGCCCATCAGGCACTCTAGGCATTCAGGATGGAGGAAGAAGTGCATGCGTTACCCAGCCATGTTGCTCATGCATTACTTGTAGTAGCCGAGCCTGAAATAGCCCAGAAACTCCGCAGCAGTCAAATGGTTAAACAAACTGTGGTCATTCAGCAGTCAGAGTAATATATAGATTTAGTTTAGTAACTTGGATGGGTCTTGAGGAATTTGTCCATTATGAAAAACCAGAAGGAGAAGGTTCCACACTAGAGAGCTCCATCCATACGAGGACTTTGAAACAGCCGAGTTCTGGAATGGAGAACAGTCTAGTTTGAACAGCTGTAACCAGGGATGTCTGTGGGAACGGAACAGATCCACGTTATATGCTGTCAGCGTTGACATCCTGGCTGTGTCACAGTTTTGAGGACTTTATTCTCCCGAAAAGAAGGTGAGGTCCACGGAATTTCTCTGACCCATTCTTTACAACTACAAGCAATTAACAACTACTCCAAAACAAAGAGGTTCAGAAATAAAGAGGTGAAATTTTTAAAAGGCATTTTTCTTTGTTGATCATGTTTTAAATAACAAAATTCAGCTCTGTTTTTATGTAGATACAAAGAACTTTATCCTAGTTGCTACAATAAAGAGCGGCCAACTGCTGGGTGTGGCAGCTCACAACCATGATCCTAGCCTGACACAATTTCAAGGTTAGCCTGAGCTACATAGTGAGTTCCAGATCAGCTTGAGCTACACACTGAGACTGTGTCAAGGAACAAAACAACAAAATAACTAAGCAATAAAAGACTTAGTAATGATCAGTGTTGTCGGTCTAGCCTGACAACTTAAGTTCAATCCTGGAAGGAGAGAACCAACGTCTGCAAATTGTCCTTTGACCTCCCTAGTTTTGCTGCAGCACACACCCACAAATATATGTGCTAAAAACTGTGGTCTAACTAACTAGTAGAAGTAAGAAATTGGAATATCAAAATATCAACAGATGATTTAATATCCGAAACAGCTACAGTTTTCCATTGCTGTCACTTTCTTTCAGAAATATTAAGAAATTAGGGCAGAAGAGGAAAAGAGGATGGAAAAGTTAAGTGTGTGTGTGTGGGGGGGTGTTGGTTGATTTAAGGGACTTGAGAAGACAGGGAAATAAAAACTCAGTACTGTAAAAGCAAATTAAGTCACCATACCGAAATGTAAATTTTAATTAAAAAAAAAAGCAGGACTCTTGAGAGCCTGTGATGTACTTGGAGGAGAAGGACTGCGAGGCATGCCCTAGTCCCATCCTACCCCCACTATGGGAGGGGAGCACTTCAGTCCGTAAAAAATGTTCATAATACCTGAACTTCTTTTATGAGCATTGTAAGTATTATGTCTGTTGTATTAAAGAGGCATTTCTGGAAGCATAAATGGAGCTTTAAATGAAAGCAATTCTGTGGTATGCAAATCTTCCTAGACTCTGCAGGGCAATATTGTGAACTAAATGCCAGTCCTGTTTGAAATGTCGTAAGACTCTGTTTTTCATACCTCCCAGTAAAATGCCACAAGAACATTTCCACACGGCATCCCGGTGAACAGCAGCAATGAAGCTCCACAGAGCCCCGTCCAACTTTCACACAGAGGGAAGCATTCTTCCAGTTCGTTAGCAAGTATGTGCAGAGGCAGAGGGAACCCCTGCGGGTAACAGGAACAAGTTTTGCTACCAGAGACCACTTCTCAAACCAGACCAGAGGGTCCAGATAAAGAGAATTAGAGAAAATGGGAATGCAGAAGTTGCCAGAGAAGTAAAAAAATAGAAAACCACTAACATGTTGTAGATTATAAGCTGCATCCCAAAATGATGCAGCACACACCCACAAATACATGTGCCAAAATGTACCAAAAATGAACCAAAATTATGTAGTAATTTAGGATTACATATTAATTAATGGATTTTCAGCCTAAAGGGCACTTTTCAAGCAGGATTTCGCTGTAGCTATCGAGACTGTCCTGGAACTGGCCTTGAACTCACAGAGATCCATCTGCCTCTGCCTCCTGAGTGCTGTGATTAAAAGGCGTGCGCCACCACCGCCAGGCTCTGAAAAGCACTTCTTAGTTGGCAAATCCATAAAAGGCCAGCAGCCATTTGTTTAATGAATCAATGAATGACAAGCAAGGGAGTATCGATGGAAATCATAAAATGAGCAAAGGAGTAAAATGGTCAGAAGTAACTGCTGGTAAGTGTAGAGACAAGAAATGAGAGGAGAGGGCTAGACAATACTTGCTTTAAAATTGCTGGCGCTGACTTACAGACATCATGCACATAAAGGATTCCTGGGCCAGCAGGATGGTTCAGCATGTAAAACATTTGCCGGGAAGCTGAAGACCTGAGCTGGATCCTTGGAACTCCCCAACAATGGAAGGAGAGAAAGAACTCCATGAGGTTGTTCTCCTGTCCCCACACACATGCGGTGGTCTGCATGTCCACGCACCCACAATAATAAGGAAAATAAAAGTATTCTTCAAAATTTAGCTATCAAATAAAAAAGGGACAACAGAGCCCCCAGTTCCTAACAGATATCATGGTAAATAAACACAGGAAAATAAACTCATTCTGATTAGTTATTAAGAAATTGCAAAGCAATCGGCAGTGAGCTAGCAGTAGCACCTGAACAGATAAATGACAAGACAGAACCAAACAGCAGCACCCAGCCATCTCACTCATGGGCACTCTGTCTACGGGAAATGAAAATCTGTTTTCATATTGAAAAACACTCTACACAAATGGACATACAGCTTCCCTTGTAAATGATAAAACTGAAAACACAGCAACTGGAAACACAGCAGGGAGGGATGAATGTCCAATGTAACATCCATACAATGAACCCATCCATGAGAAACAGACTGGGCGAGGCAAAGGCTGAGGAGAATCTCAAGGGTGTCACACCGAGTGAGAGTGAGTTAGTTCACCTTCTCAGTGAGAACTCACTACACACTTAGAGGCTAACAAAGGGAAAAGCTCTTCAATAATAGCGCATGCCCTGCTCTGGCTGGTGCCCAGAGAGGAGCCAGCTTCAAAGAGAAGATGGCATTAACTGAGGTACACCTTAGGCTTCCACATCCCACATATACTACCAGCCTTAAATCTCTCTTAGGTGCAGGCTTCAGGTTATACTTTGAACAATTTTTTTTTTTTTAAGGCAAAGTCATCCTTGGTTTATTTGTTGCTATTTTGGTAAGACTTGGTCTCAAAAAAGGTATAGTAACACCAATCATAAAGATTTCTAAAAGAATTCTAAAAGTATAAAGAAAAACAATTGTAGCCCATATATCAAAACACAGGCTATAAAGAGATAGGTAAAAAGTTTTCTGCTTTTTTTTCTTTATTCTGGGAGGGGTCAAAGGGTGAGGAGTGTACCTGGGAAGTAAGTGTGATTGTGGTATATCACGAGACATTCCCAAATCATCACTAAGACTATTACAGAGACAGGAGACTGTCACCCTGGCCACCTGGACAGATGGGAGACAGGAAGGATGCTCTCAGACTTGTTCCTTAAGTGCATACACCACGGCGGCTCCTTTTGACTTGTCAGCTACCCAGGCTCCTCTTGCCCACTTGGCAGAACAAGGCTTCTCCTGGTGAGAGTACAGGGTACTTCTCGGTAGACCAGGACTTAGTGGTGCTTGTGACCCTGCCACAGCCCCTCAATCTACCTCTTAGAGGCTGTCCTCTGATATGAGGACAGAGCTAATGGGCAACTCTAAGTCAGGGCTGTCAGCAACCCTGAATTTTAGTTACAGTACAGACTTTCTTCCCAGTCTTTAACATGGCTGCCTAGTGCACCAGTACTAGTTATCTCCTAGTACAGACTTTTCTTCCCAGTCTTTAACATGTCTGCCTAGTGCAACAGTACTAGTCATTTCCTAGTACAGACTTTCCTTCCCAGTCTTTAACATGGCTGCCTAGTGCACCAGTACTAGTCATCTCCTAGTACAGACTTTCTTCCCAGTCTTTAACATGGCTGCCTAGTGCACTAGTACTGGTTATCTCCTAGTCACACAGGAGGCCGCACCCCTTAGGTAAATTCTACGTTGTGTAACTTTGTATTTTCTAAGCAAGTTTCTTAGCCCTTATGGCATTACTTTCACTACTTCAAGCTTCCCCTGCATCAAGAGAAGCCAGACTTGAAGGGCTGCACACTGTTTCTGTTTTCATGACTTTTCTGTGAAGGTAAAAATGGGGTTAGTGCTGTATGGTAAACATTACCAGAGCAAAGAAGCTGAGGGTAGGGAAAGGAGCTGATTGGCCAAGGGCAGAAGGAAACCTTGGGTGTCAGAGCTGTCTACCATTACAGAGCAAAGCACTAAAAAGGGCGCTGTAACACAGCTGCTATGCCCTGTGCCCACCGAGTTCATGCTGAAGCTTGGTCAGAAGTAGTGGGTGCTGAAAGGTGGGGACTGGTGGGGTGCTAGTCAGGAGGACAGAGGTCTTGTGGGTAGGCTAATGCTTGTCTTGCAGGGATGGATTAGTCACCTCAGGACTTGGGTCTCCTTTCTCCCTCCACATGAGGCTATGATCCTTCTGCTTCCTAGAGAAATTAAATTAGAACAAGGTCCTTAACCAAAGCCAGAAAATATTGACACCTAGATATGCTCTTGAACTTTTCAGCTACATAAGGTTCCTTACAGGTCATTCATCATTCATTCAACAAATAACTGCTGATGAATTATCCAACCTCAAGTATCCAACAACAACAACAAAACAGACTGACTGTAACAGTATTGTGGTACTGTGATTTTTTTTAAAGGGCTGAAGAGAAATCTTGGTAAAGTGTTCATGAGAACCCAAATTCAATCCCCAGAACCCATGTAAAGGTGGACGGATGGAAGTGATTCTACGAAGTTATCCTCTGACCTCCACAAGGAAGGTTGGGACCATCAGGTTTTATGATTTCAGTTTTTCAAAGTAATAAAAATAAAAGAATGGCTTTAAATGAGGCCAGAGAAGAGGGAAATATATTTAGGGACTAAGATTTTTCATAAACTCTGGACAATAAAGCATCTTACTGAAATGATGAGGAGTCTGTTTTGTGGGGCTTTCTACCATGGCAAAGCTGCATATAAAGGAAGAAGGTCTGAAAGCCCTCACTGTGCAGGCAGTCATGGGTTACCATAGCAGCGGCACCCTCTGGGACTCTGAAATCTCATGATCTGGTTAATTTAACCTTGAACTGGTTCATCCCTGGTTCTGTGTTGAGAACGAGTACTGTTAGAGAGAGTTAAACAGCTTGAAAAATGCTTTCTTTCCTTGAATGTGTAACACCAGCGAGCAACAACCAGTCAAGAGCTTGTGCTATTCTAGTCAACCAGCCCAACTGTACCAACCAGTTCTCCGCACCCCCCTTTCGTTCCACTTATCCTTGCCTCTTCAGGTGGCTCTCCTCATCTTGGCTTGAAACCCTTCGTTCACACACTTTTGTTGACAGTGGCTTGTTCCCTTGCTTTACTAAACTAGTTGGACAATAGTAAGAAATGATCGCTAGGTCACAGTGCAATTTTCTGCCACTTTGAGTTGTTGCTCATTCAGCCTGAACACACGACTTTTGCACTCACCCCTACGTGGCAAAGCATACCTGCCTTTAAAGCAAATGCATCAGTCCTGCCAGGCAATACATTTTTAACCCCTTGATCTCTTACCACCTTGCACTACAGAATATAAAATGACCTAAAACTATGTCTTAAGTAGTGGCCAAACTTCAAAAGACACAGTTCTAAGTTTAATCTTGAGCCCACAACATCAGAGGTCTTGCTGTTTTAGTCATAAGTGCCATGTTTTCTTTTGTAAGGCAGGGTCTAATGATGTTGCCTGGCCTGGCACTTAATGTGTATGCTAAACTGGCCTCAAACTCACAGAGTTCTGGTGTTTCTTCCTTTTGAATGCTGGTACTAAAGAATAAGACAGAGCCACCAGTTACAAAATGGCACCATTTCACTGTTTTTAAGAGAGAATACAATAAACTTTCTGTTGTCTTTCTTGAGGAGGCTGATCTTGCTGCTGAGGTTGAGGCTCTTGGAGCAATGGCAGGAAGTAGCAATGGAATTGCTTATGGAAAACTCATGTCCTAGGACTCCGACCTAGTGCCACTGGATCCTTTACAACGATCTCCAGTGAACGGGCTCACTGCAGTTTCCCAAAAAGGAAAGAGCATGCCACAGTCCCCTTGCTGGTACACGGGAGTTCAGCAGCATCATAAAGAAGGTCTGGGAGGTCACTGTCCTCCAATCTGTATCCCAGGATGCTCTGCAGAACTTCTGTCAGTACAAAACAGTCTACACTCCTTAGTCTCTCACTGCCTTACAGACAGTACAATACACATCCTGTAAGCTCAGCCAATATGTGCAACTCTCCATGTTCACCTGACTGAGACAGATGCTGGCAACTGCTCTGGACACCACATGACTCTTCCCTTCCTATTTAAACTGCTTCTCAACCTCCAGACTCCAGGGTGAGTCCATGGTCTAACTGAATGACTTTCCTGTCCTATTTTCCTTTCCCTTCACTTACTATCAGGAGTCACTCAAACTTACAATTTGAATGAGGCCGTCTCCAGGTTTTTCTCTCACTGTGCTATGGGCTCTGTTCTAATGGGGTCCAGGAAATGTCTGGAGGTGTTTGAAGGGAAGGCTGTGTCAGCACCCCTTGGCTCTATCAGTCTTTCTGAATCCAGTAAAGCTAGGTCAGTCTGTCCTTCCTTCCTATCCGTCCCCCCCTCAACCTTATAATATACTCACATGCTTCTTTTCTGTCAGCAAATTTAAGGCTTAAAGGATTAGATAAGAATTTATGGCTGAGAAATAAGATTTCTTTTTTAAACTCAGGTCTGTCTTTTTGCTCTTACTTACTGATGGCAGAATCTTCCTCTCTTGTCCCATTCCCTACAGGTCACTTTCTTCCAGATTCTTTTTTTATATATATATTTTTATGGTTTATTTAACGTTATTTGATGTACATTGGTGTGAAGGTGTCAGATCCCCTGGAACTGGATCTCCAGACAGTTGTAAACTGCTATGTGGGTGCTGGGAATACCCGGGTCCTCTGGAAGAGCAGTCAGTGCTCTTAACCACTGAGCCATCTCTCCAGCCCCCTTTCCTCCAGATTCTTAAAGGAGAAATGAATTTGTCACATACTTCTGCGTTAGTCCCAGATGTCAACGCTAATGTCCCTGCTTTCTGCAGTACCACTGTTGTCAGTGTGAGCTCTGAATCTCTGACTCCCAGTTTGCAAACCCTGTTAACTGTCTTGGTCCAGCAACAGGTAATTCTCATCCTCCTGAGTGTAGAAAACCATTCTGTGTCCTTCCCTCAACAGCCACCATTCACACCAGTCCCTACGAAAGGCTCCAGGATAATAAGGGTGAAGCCGGGACCCATGAAAAACATCCACTCATCATTTTCCTTACATTCCTTCCTTTCTGGTGGTGTTCTCAAGCCTTCTCTTTCTGTGTTCCAAACACTTCTCCATTTCCTACTCTATTAGCCTTCTGCTAAAGAAAACTACTCTCCTATTTCTGTTACCGTTCTCTGAAAGGGGTAGCCAAGTCCATTGCTTTCCCGCCAGTCATTGCCCAGAGACTATACAACCTTTACAGTTAACAACCTGCCTCATACCCACCTCGGTGGACTCTAAACAAAAGTTCATACTTTTGTTGTTCCTTTCCCCTCTCTGCAAGGAATGTTTCTTCCCCTGGGTTATCTGGCAAGAACAGCAGCCCATCCCTAAAACAGTAATTTTCCTCCCAGTTATACAAACATCAGAAATTCTAGTCAAATACCTGCTGTGCTCTTCAAAGACACACGGTGAAAGATTTCCCCTTTTGGGAAATGCTATGATCACCATTCAAAAGAGCCTGAATTGTCTAACAAATAATTTATTAATTCCTTAAGAAAAGTGGCTTATTGATGTCTTTTTTTAAAAAACAGTTTTCTACATAGCCCCCAACAAGCCTAGAACATCTGATCCTCTCAGCGCAGCCTCCTTTCTGAGGTTGTAAGTGTGCAATTGTGCCTGGCTAGGGTACCTTCTTTTATTATATCCTATATTCAACCAACCAACCAATCTAAGATTAGTCCCTTTCCAGAGGGCTGCTGGAAAGCATATGACCAAGGGCAGGAGCAGAACAGCATGTTCAAAGTGCTATGTAACACTGGACGAAGTGCACCAAAGAAAATCCCAGGTGCCTCAGAAGTTCTGTTTAGCAGTAGCTCAGTTGTAGAAAACACAGTCCTAGAATCCAAGGTACTTTCAAAACCGAAGGGGCTTCTGAATGCTACCCATGAACTGAGAGACAAGGGTTAGGGGTTCTGTATGGTTAGAATACATTTTGAAACAAGGAAGAATTTTATCAAGCAGTCATTGGCTTGAATTGATACTCTGGTCTGAAGAAGGAAAAGTGCCTCCAGGCTGCGAGGCCTTGCCTGCTGTTCATGGAAATGCATAGCACATTTCCGTAGGCAGGCTAGGAAAGTTGGAGAGACTGCCTTCATCCTCATGGCTCTGTGTGCACGTGACGGGATGCATGTCTTTACATAGTTTAGCACAGTCAGAAGTGTTATCAGTTCCCGTCATTGCTCGACAGAGATGAGAAGATTTGGCCTAAAAGAGTTCATTTACTGGCTGTACAAAGAGTAGCAAAGGCTGGACTCTAGACAGCTGCATAACCAAGTCAAGTGTTTTCCACTATGCCAAGCTTCTACTATGTTCATGATATCTAATTTTAAACTAAATAAGAAACATTTACGTATATGAACACAGTAAAAGCATGCTTCGATTCCATGCATAGCCAGGGTGAAAAGGAGAACAAGTGGAGGGAGACAGAGATTTAACAAGTCAAGCCCAAGGAACAGAAGACACTATGGGTCAGAAAATGTCAGATGGAGAAACAGAATAAGGGAGAGAAAGGAAGAGACAGCCAGTCGTATCTGAAAGGAAGAATGAGTTAAGCTGGGGTCCTTTGAAACCCTTCTCCAGCACACCCTGATTTTACAACCCCAACAGTCTTGTCCGCACTTTTTATACCCATCTCATCTGTTCAGGGAGCCATGGGTTAGTTTTCCACAGATTCCTAGAACCCTGACCTTATGTCTGCTGAATCACTGTAGTTAATTTTCTTCTACCTGTTTATAATCAAAGATAACAGCAATTTGCTTTTAAAAATCTGCATTATCTTCTGTCCATAAAAAGCAACAAAAAACAAACACCTAATACTCCCAAGTATACTGGTAGAAAGAAAGAAATAGGAAAACAGGCTGGCTATCCTCTAAACAGTGTATATACAAACCTGCCACAAATATTCCCATTATCCACTACTAGGCAAGGTATACAATAAATAATAATATATAATAATAAAATGCTTATAACATACTGCTTTTATTTTATCTAATTGCTTGGTAAATTTGGTTAAACTGCTTTCAAAATGATGTCAAAACATACGACCATATTGGCATCTAATAAATTATTGGTTTGGTATAGTATTTTAATGAGAACAGGCTTGATAATACAGTCTTTGGATCGCAGATACAGCTTAGCAACTTCATGGCTCTAAGAAGATTACTTAAAATCTTGAGCTTTGGGTTCTTTATCTATACCACGGGTTAAACAGGGCTCAATGAGAAACAGGGCTCAATGAGAAAAGGTTCCTGTGCCTGATGACCTGAGTTTGACCTCCTGATCCCACAAGGTGACAGGAGAGAACCCAAAGAGTCGTCCTGACATGGATAGGACACACAACTAACTGCACACACACACACACACACACACACACACACACACACCAATAAATTAACACAATTTATTTGCCATAAAGGTCGTTCTAAGAATGAGTTGTGAGCTTGAAATTGTACCTTGTGTACAAGCAACTGTTCTCTCCTGTGAACAGTGGTCATTAACCCAGCTGCCGAAAACATCATTACAATTTGCTTTTTTGCTTGCTAATGAGTTTGACTGTAAAGGTTTTAGGAAAGCTGTTTCTACCATATGTGGACATTAACTGTCTTAAGTCAAGTGCGAACTTGTTTACTGCTGAGACCCAGGAGGGACATCAGTCATTGTAAGTCAAACACAGACGCTCACTAGTTACTTGAGAAGCAGGAGGGGCAGTCTCGGACAGAGCCTTCACCTCAAAGTCGATCAGCTGCAGGTCAGCTATCAGTGTCACCAGCAGTCCGCTGCTGTAGAGCTCTTGTGCCAGCTGGGCCACTGCCTCTGTAGGGGGTTCCTTGTCATTTGTACCACACAGAATCTCCTTCATTGCTTGCAGAGACTTCGACACTTCTTCTGAAGCCTAGAGATCAGAAAGCATGTTAATAGTTAGAAAGAATACAAATTTTAGGTTGTAAGGGAGCACACAACACACACACAGCAAACAACTTCCATCATCAACAACAACAACAACAACAACAACACACACACACACACACACACACACACACATACACACACTTCTTGGGCCTTGTCTATTTTATAACCAAAGATCATTTTCTGACTATAAACAATAGCAGCAACATTAGTAGGTATTGCTTTCTTTAATCTTGAAGAAAAGTTACTATAATTTATGTGAAAAGATTCCTTATATTTTCTCTTAGTAATATAACTAAAGACTCAAACAATATTATTCATAGTCTAATTTGAGACAAGCTAAAAAGAAAGTGTATTCTTGAAAAGTATGTCGAGTGTTTTGAGGAATTACCAAATGTTACAAATTTTTTGCTACAATTTCTCAACGGATCCCTACTCTTTTGGTCTTCCAACAGTCCAGGCATAAAATCCCAAGTTGTTATATACAACTCATAAGCTTTTGACATGCTTATTCCTCCTACACAATCGTATTTTTTCTACTTGTAAAGCTTATATCAGTTTACCACAGTTCAAGAACAATAAGCAGAACTAGAGGCAGAAGGCAGCTAGTGTCAAGTCTGGGAGTGGGATGTGAGGAATGACTACTAATGGGTGTGGGCTTCTTTCGGGAATGATGGAAATGTTCCTGAATTAAATAGCGGTGATGGTTGCACAATCTTGTGAGTTGTAAAAATCCAAAGTTGAGAAATTATATGGCATGAGAATTCTACCTCAAAAGCCCTCATTAAACTAGTACAGTTGACAAAAGAAAGACTAGTTAACAATTTGTGTTTCTATTTTTAAAAAAGTATATTTTGGTTGATTTTATATTGCAAGTATCACATCACCAAAAATGAGAAGAAAATGAATGGAATAAGACAGGATTACAAAAAACAACTTCTGTCAGCATGGCACTACTTTTTAAAAGGCATTTCTCAAATTCTTTAGCTTATTACAGGCTTAAGAATACCTATAAGAAAAGCTTTCTGCTATCATGAGGTCGAGTCAGGAGACCATATTTTCAGCACCCTGTCACCTTGTGCACCTTTTTACCTTTATACACTTCATGAGATTACAATAATTTGAATTTTAAATGTTCCCCAAAGGCTCAAGTGTTCAGGGGAGGTCTCTCCTAGTCACCGAGAATATGCATTTGAATGGGATTGTGGGATGGGCCATATGATCTTCTTTTGTTCCTTTCCCATCCCAGCTACAAGCTCTGTCATGGGTTCTCTACACGATGATGGGCTGTCCCTACAAGAGGCCCCAGAACAATGTGGCCGATTGATCATAGACTGAAGTTTCCAAAACTCGGAGAACAAATAAACTTTGCCTTTGTATAAGCAAGTAACCTCAGGCACAATGGCTGTTTCACCTTTCTCTACTTTCCTTACCTTCGTGTTGCTGTAACCCCTCTAATTTGGAAATTTAAGGAAGACCTGCACCCACACACTCTACTCCTTTCACTCAGCTTTCCATTGGGGGAACTCATCTCTGCGGCTGCATGGAGGCAGTCATTCATCAAGTGCCCCATCTCTACTCCTCCACTCACGGGTGGGTATGCTGCAACATCTTTCTTGGTCCTACAGTTTGTGAATTTGGGGGCTGTTCTCATTAAGAAGCCGTGATCTACAATACATTCGCATGTGTTTGTCCTGGTGTGCTGTTGTGGAATATTATTTTAACTAGGCAAAGATATGTTACATGTGTTTATGCTGCGGAACATTACTTTAACTGTATAAGGTGTGTTACTTTTGTTTCTGCTGCATTTGTTTAACTATGTAAAGATGTGTTGCATTTGTTTCACCTTGCCTGCCTAAGACACCTGATTGGTCTGATAAAGAGCTGAAAGGCCAACAGCTAGGCAGAGAAAAGATAAGTGGGGCTGGCGGGCAGAGAGAATAAACAGGAGGAGAAATCCTGGCTCGAGAGGAGAATGAGGGAGAAAAAGAGGAGAGAACAAGAGAGATGCCTGGGGCCAGAAGCCAGGCAGTTGCCAGCAAAGCGGACATGAGAAGCAGTGAAAGTAAGATATACAGAAGGGAGAAGTAAAAAGCTCCAAGGCGAAAGGTAGATAAGGAGAAACAGGTTAATCTAAGTTAAAGGACCCAGCCAGACATGAGCCTAAGCTGGGGCGAGCATTCAAAACTATTAATAAGTTTCTGTGTCATGATTAGGGTGGTGGCTGGTGGCTGAAAAGAAAAAGATTGGTATAGTGGGCATATTCACAAACATGCCCACAGAATGTGTCCACGTACCATTAGTGGGCCTGTAGGATCTTCACAATGCATATTTCCTACTCATCAGATATTACTGAACATGTCTCCAAAGTTCAGACACATGTGTTTTGTCACATGTGTAGCGAGCAGAAGTGGTCCTGCTCTTAATCTTCGTCAGCATTGCTGCGAACGTGAATGTGTTCTGGGCTTAACTGGCCTTCTCCCGGTTAATAATGAAAACTTGGAGGTTTTTAATTTTTCTTTTTAATGTTTGCCATTTAAATACTTTATGAAGGTTATTTTTAGTTTGTATTTAAACCAAAATTTGGCTGTCTCAAAAACTATCAGAATTAGAACAAGATATTTCTCCAATTTCTTAGAAAGGTTAAGGGTTTATCACATACTGAGATAGAAGCACACTATGACCCTAAGATCTCTTATTTTATAACAGGTCATCTTGAATCTAGTCATTGCAGAGAGAACCAACCATGTGGGATTTAAAATTCCTTCAAAGAATGAACAAAGGCCTCTCTATGAGAAAGCCCTTGGTCAGACCTCAGAACAATGTGGAGAACTGCGCAGTTCTCTCTTCCCATCACCATAACACAGTACGAGACAGCTCTATGTCTGCAGAGACTTGGGCTGGGTCAGAGGGACACTGAAGAAAGGTTCAGTACAACAGACCCAACATTTACTAGCTGCATAAAAACCCAAAACAACCTACGACTCTTAATTCTTCATTAAACTTTTACATGGGCGTGGCCTTGAAACACACATTTTAATAATGGTTTTGTTTTAAATCATACCTTGTCTGTCTTTTTGTCTTGCTTTTCCAAAATGGCCAGGTTGTCTTTCAGGATTTTCACAATTTCTGCTGGATTTTTGTGTGATTTACTAAACAAAGGCATTTTTTTCATGTTTAAAGATCTCTTCTTCCAATATGGAATGCTAAAGAAACAAAGAAACAAAAACAAGCCAAGTTAAAACACGGTAACTTTCAGCTCCTAGCCTGCCCACTTCTCCAGACTGGCCAGTCCCATCCACTCTTGATTGGATACCTTTCCCATGGCACACACTTGGCTACTGATTTTACTCTCTGGGCATTGTTCGACCTGTGTCTAGTTCGCCCACTCACACTTAAAATGAGTCAACTGTGACTCAGAACCATTTGCTACATAAACACAAGCTCAGGGCTAGCGTGTGGCTCAGTTGCCCAGCATGTGCAAGGGCCCTCCACTCTACCGTCAGGACTGGGAAAACAATACTTGAGTTCCTACCTAGTCTTGATGAATGGACTAGATTCAGAATATTCTTGACTATCATTTTTCTATTTTAAAACGAAAAGGCTCTTAAAGTAAAGAAGGAAAGGTTAAATAATGATAATGGTAACATTTTTAAACCTAAAATGATGGAAAGGATATAAATGTGCGTAAATATTATTATATTTTTGTAGGTACTTTATAGCAATATGAAGAAAATAAAATGTTACCCCATAAAACCTAACAGCAGAGAGGGTAGTGGAAAAGTCAGCCACACACACAAAAAAACCCAAGAAATAGAATCACAACAGCAAAAACGAAGAAGAATTCTTTAAACTCCATCACTTAAAGGACTTTTCTAGTCAAGATTAATGATCAGATATAAACGTAAATTTGTCTTGTGGCTTTTAAAAGAAATAAAATTCCTCTTTCAAAGCACATTCCAACAGAATGGCCTTTCAAAAACAACAGCAACGTGCAAAAAATGCAAAAAAACTTTGGACTGAGCAGCCCCATGCATTCTCATAGAACCATGGGAAAATAAACATGGTTCTGGGAAGGAAAGTGTACAGCCTCACAATTAAATCTCTAGCTAATACAGTGTCTGCACACACAGGTTATGTATGTCTACACATATAATGCTGAAAAGAATAAATGGAATCAAGCCCACAAACAGCTCAACAAAATTAATGCTAAAAATCCGATATGGTTCTTGAAAGGAAGCCTTCATATAGTTGGCAGGACAAGTGGGAGGCTGTGAATTTACAATTATAATTCATTCATCTGAGAAGAACAATAAAAAAGAATTTAAAAAGTTCAAAAGGAAACCACGTCAAATATCTCCAAGAAAAGAATAGGAATAGTGACAGAAGCAGAAAGAACAGAAACAATCCTGTAGTTACTTCATCCCTGTCTGGTAGCATCTGTCTGCCTTGGGCCACACCCCCACCCATGGGAGGGAGGGATGACCACCTGAGCAGTGCCAGGATATGCTCCACACCATGCTCCACAATTAGGTCTCAATGAACTGTGACACAAGCCAATCAAATACAAAGACGAAAGATAACAAGCGTTAGTGAGAATATGGACAAAAGGGAGATGTAAACTGGTATAGCTAGGACAAGAAATGGTGTGGAGGGCCTCAAAAAGTTACTGGTAGAACCACCCACTAGTTGGTCAATATTTTTCCTCCAGGAGACATAGCCAAAGGGATAAAAGTCAATGCGTGAATGGGGTATCTGCATCCCGTGAACACCGAGCACCACTCCTACAGCTAACACACATCACACATCATAACACACAAAATGTCTATGAATGGATTGATAAAGACAGATATCACAGAATGCTATTTGATCTTAAAAACGGGGGAAGTCAGGCCAACGAGATGGCTCAGTGGGTAAAGCACTTGCTATACAAGTCTGACAACCCGAGTTCAATCCCTAGAACCAATGTAAAGGCAGAAGGTGAAAACCAATTCTCTGACATCCACATAACCCACTGTGGCGCACGCACACACACAAACAATACTGAAGGGGAGAGGGCTATGTCACGTGTGACAACACAGACCATTACTGTATTAAGTCAAGCACAGAGAGACAGGTATTCTAAAACAAGTGAATTCATAGAAATTGAGAGTACCATGATGGTTGCCAGATGGGCAACTGAGAAGGGAGGGAATGAGCAGTTGCTGATTGAGAACTTCAGATAGAAGGGATTGATTTTCAGATCTAATACTACAGGGTGACTAAGAGCAGTAATAATGTGGTCTATATTTGAAAATAAAATTCTTCACTAGCACTTTCCTCATTGATGCTTTAAGCTAAATGAAATAATATATTCTAATCTAAAGAAATTGCTATTTTACTATGATATTTTATTTAATATAACAAATTATAAAGTTCTAATGCTCTAAATAAAATGGTTAGATAAATAATTTAAAATTTTTTCCATCACTTTTAATTATATGTATGCATGTGGGTCTGTATGTAGGTATGTGCATATGAGAAGTACTTGTAGAAACCAGAGGCAATAAGACCCCGGGAAGCTGGAGTTACAGACATTTGTTAGCCAACCATCATGGAAGCTGGGAACAGAACTCCAGTCCTCTGAAAGAGAAGTACATGTTTTAACTGCTGGGCCATCAGGCCCCTAAATATACTATTTTTAAAGGAGTAGAAAGCTTCCTATCCATTTCTTAGAAAGAGGTGAGACAGAGCAAGCTCTTAGGCTGCTTGTGGAGCATCCTATTGTATAACTATGTCCCAGTGACCTCATCTGTCCTCCAGATTCTTACTGCTCTTAACTACTAACAATGGCAAGAATTACCATATCACATATTCCTTTGCCTGCCTGCTTACACATATGTACCGGGTTTCTCCAGAGCACCAGTTTCTATGCTTGACTGGTAAGTCTAAATAATATCAAAATACCAATGATTCCTAAAATTCATGGTTTGATATAGTTCCAATCACAGGTTACAAAAACACCCCTAGCTGAAATTATGAACAAATAGCAGATAAGCAAGCACAACAGATTTGGTTTTTTTTAAATATATTTTTGCAAATGTAAATGGAAACTAGGGCCGTGAGTATACTAAGCTTGTTTCCTATCACTGCATCTTTCTCACAGGCAAAAACAAAATTTAAAAAGATCAGCAGGGAGGAAATGAAATGAAAAGTGTAATGAATTACTGTAAGCAACAGTGACATCAAAAACCACACAGATTAATGGAGAAATACCCGAAATAAATACAGATACATTTCTAAAATTTTAGAAGCAATGAAATAAATCTCAAAGAAGGGGAGTACAGCTTAGCAACAGAGTGCTTGCTTAGCCATGAGGCTCAGGGTTCTATTATTCCCAGAACAGCAAAACAAACAACCCAAGCATTTATTATAAATAGACTACAAACACAAAAATTAAATTTCTATACAAAATTAAAACTTCAGGCAAACAAGAAAATTCTGTGCTAGGAATTCAAAAGAGAACTGGTTAGCATCCCTCTAACGGAAGACTTTAGCCAGGTTGAAGACTATGGTGCAAGCTGAGGAAGGTCATGAGTTCAAGGCTAGACTGAGCTTCACAGTAAGACCCTGCATATTAACCAGCTAAAACTGAAAATCTCTTTGAGAATAAAAAAAATCCATCAGAGAAATAATATATAGACAATAGAAAAACACAGAAATACAAATACATAGTAAACATTTAACCACTTTCTTTAATTTAAAACTGAAAACTCAAAGTGAAAACTATTTTCCCCACTACACAATAAAGTGAGTTTTGGTTTTGTTGTTTTATTTTGTTTGAGACAGTGTCTTACTTAGTCCAGGCTGGTCTTATAATGACTACATAGTTGAGGCCTTGAACTTCTGATTCTTTTGTCTCTATCCCCTAAGTCCTGGAATTACAGGGGTGCAGCACTATACCCAGCTAAATAATGCAGCCTTTTGTTATTATGCTGACAAAACTCTAACTGAATAATGGTGCAATGCAACTGACTCTTTCATTACTAACTGCTGAGAGTTAAAGCTGCATAATAATTTGGCCTTATGGTTCTAGAATATTAGATACAACCTCTGGCTTAGGAGTTAAACGCATTTCTGACAACCTAAGATAATCAAAATATGAATCTTATTATCCCACCTTAATATTCAAATTTGTGTAGAGCAGGTTTATTGCAATATTACTGTAACAGTGAAAAACCCAAAAAGAGAAAAAAAGAAAACAGTGCTATAACCACTCTGTACACCAATAGCGAATGTTGCGAGCTTTTCCAACTTGGGAAAAAAAAAGTCTTTTAAATACTAACACCTCCCAAAATGGGGTGTGTCCCTTGGTTGATAGTGCTTCACACCAACTAACAAGGTCCCACCCATCCCCCTTTAGTGACAGATAAATTAGTCATGTTCGTTACCACCAAGAGCTTCTGAAATTTGATGAAACATGGCTTATAACTATGAAGATGTCTCTAAACAATGTGAAATAGAATGGAAATTAAATGTTAGAAACACTGTCATGTTCATGTTACAGGGCACAACTGCAACTATGTGACGCAAACAGAAATACAAACCCATAGAGCCTATGCACAAGAAGAATACTTTAAAAAGTGAATAGTTTGACTCCATTTGCAAAGGGCTTATTGCAAGCATGAGGAAACACATTCAGTCTCTAGAAACGACCTAAAAGCTGGGTGAGGTGGTGTGTGCCTGAAACTCGAACATTGGGAAGTAGAGATAGGCTACTTGCTGGTCAGTCAGACTAGTCAAAACTAGTCTAAGGTCCAAGTGAGAGAACTGTTTCAACAAGATTGAGAGCCGCCCTGAGGTATACCTCAAGCTGTCCTTTAGTTTCCAAACATATGTGTGCATGAGGATCTGCCCCCCGCCACCCCCCCCACGGAGCTAATAGTAGCAAACTCTGGACAACACAGTCAAACTATTTAATAAAAGGCAAATGCATTCATCATGAAAACACCTCTCACACAGTACTGAAAACTACTAAACAGCCCCTTTGTTTTAAAGTCTGCACTGGAATTCTGATCCTCCCCATCTTTTCAAGTCATTAGTCATTTAAGATTTCCTAGGCTATGAAGTTTCATCAAGAGTGGTACTTGGCGCAGGTTCTAGAGAGAAAGCCAAAAAGATCATTTAGCTCTGTGCCCAGCGAACACAGGCGGGGAGGTTGTGCAGAAGACTTTGGCAGCCCTCCTAACTTGTGTGTAAGAGCCACTAAGGATGGCCCAGGGTCAGTCATTTGAGCAACTTAAATGGAGAGGTGTGCTTGGAAAGGGGTGTGTGAGACACTGCATGTCCCTGTTGGTATCTTACGTCAAACATTTCAAAGGGATTTATAAGTATTTGGCTGGGGTGGGTAGTGAATATTTCTAGACCTTTTTTTTTTTTCTAACTTCCAATTGTGCTGTTCAATAACAATTCTCAATTCAAAGGTTTCACCAGGATTTTGAAGGGAGTGGTAAGTCTATCTCTGAAGAAATCTCAGGCTTTGAACAAGCACAAAAGCATCTGTATGGCCTCTACTGCCAAACTCGTTACTTTAAAAATCTCAACTCAGGTTTTTTTTTGTTTTTTTTTTTGTTTTTTAAACCTAAGTTTATTTTTCAACCGACAGAGAACAAGCTGAGACCATTTCCAAGGTTCCCACAGTTCTTAAGTTAAAGCATGTGTGCGCGTGTGTACTTGTGTGCATACATGTGCGTGGGAACTGAGTGTGGGTGTCTCTGTATGCTAGGCAAGCGCTCTACTACTGAGCCACATAGACAGCCCCAGACAAATCCAAGTTACTACTTTTGTTGCTTTTGCAGTGCTAGCAATGACGTCCTGGCTTCACAATTGAGTTCCACTGAGCTACACCCCAGTCTTCCAAATGCACCTTTCTTAAACACTCTCAATCTCCACAATCACCACATTAAAAAACATTCAGGAAGTTCCAAGGGTTGGCATTCTTTTAACTGTATTCTAAGAGGACCACAAACAGAAATAAATGCAATAAAAATGCATCAGTAGCAAATGACTAGGCACATAAAGATGTATTATTAAACTCAATGGCAGGGAGTTATATCTTGAGTAAACAGTGTTGATTAAATTGTTCTTTTAAAATGGGTAATTTGATTAGATATGAATTTTAAAACTGAAAAGTATACCTAAAAGTTCTATATTTGCTGTGTCCAAAGATAACCCTACCAAATAAAAATTGAGAAATACTGTCACAGATAAATTACAAAATGCATGACTATAGTTAGATAGGCCACAGCACCATGTATTATATATGGCAAAGTACCTTTCAAACTTATTTCAACTTTTAAATATGCATACTAATATTATTAGAAACCACACTGAATTTAAATATGCATACCAATGTTAGAAACCACACTGAATTTTGTACTTTGACAGACAAGTGAAAATCAGCAGACTACCAGTAAAGTATAAAAAATGATTTCACAGGTAACTCTTACTCTAGAGCAGTGGCTCTCAACCATCCTAATGCTGCGACCCTTTAATACATACAGTTCGTCATATTGTGGTGATCCTCAATCATAAAATTATTTTCATTGCCACTTCATAACTGTAAATTTGGCTACTGTTGTAAATTGTAATGTAAATATCTGTGCTCTGATGGTCTTAGGTGACCCCTATTAAAGCACTGTTTGACTCCCCAGGGGCTTGTAACCCCCAGGTTGAGAACCACTGCTCTAGAGGTTCAAATTGATTTGAATGCCTCCTTTCTCTGGGCTCTTAATAGCTAGGATTACAGGTGTGCACCACCAGGCCTGACTTCACTTAGTTTTTACGTTTATTTTGTTAACAGTGTCTGTGGGGGAGAAATATTTTCTAAAAATGAATAATTTACATAGAAATAGAATACTTGTGGAAAATATCTTATGAATTCTCATTCATCTAGACACCTCAGGTGACTTCTATGAGAATAAAAACTCTTTTGTAAGAGAGACTCATGTCTTTTAGTAATTATGCTTTATTTCCAGTGCACCATGTTACATAAATTTAAAACAGAAATAATATATGAGCTTAATTAAGAAGACATAAAACTACTCACATTGAGTTTAGGGACATACCACTCCTCCAGAAAGGGCCAGGAACTTTATTAGTTCCACAGTAATATTTCCGCTGACAGCTTCGGCCGTTTACAGGAGCAAAAGTGTTCTACATTTAAAAACTATGAATGACTTTTAATGAGGGATATTTTACATTAGAGTTTCACAATCGCGATTTGTAGTTAGATCAGCATTCTCCCAAACCAATAGCCATAATGACAGCATTCAAGCTCACTGAAATCCCCAAATGGCTTCCTTTACAACAGAATAATCAAGGGCTGCTGAGATGGCTCAGGATAAAATTGCTGCTGAACCTGGTGACCTGAGTTCAATGTCTGAAACCCACGTGGTGCCACAGAAGAACCAATAACCTCAATTTATTCTCTGACCTCCATAATCACGCCATGGCACATGAGCAAGTGTGTGTGCATAACACACACACACACACACACACACACACTTAGCAAATATAAAAAAAAATACTTAAGAGACTGATTCTCCAGCATTTTTCAGTCTTCTGCAAGCATACATAGTGAACACAACTCTTAATTGTGGTTAGATCCCATTCTTGACATTAGTCTGATTTCTAGGGATACTGTGAAAATAATTATTTCCTAGCATCAGTAAGCTCTGCCCTTGTTACTGCCAGTCTATAAAAATATTACCAAAGGGTATAGACATAAGGTGACTCAGCTGAAGCTACTTACTCAAAATACACCCACAATAGGTTTAGTTTTTCTGGCTGATATACTAATATAATTCTTTGTCTTTCCAAAGTTGGAAGAAATTTGTTGAGTCTCTGCTGGAAACTTAAATTACAAAGTTAGGAAGTTTGTTTTCTTACTTATAGACAGTAAATATTACTGTTTAAGCAATTCCTTTAATTACCAATGGATGAGTATGACTATAATATGCATGCCAATAAGGTCATAATAGATCTTTTTGCTTCTAGAGGAAAAAGGCTAGTTTCTCTAAGTTGTAATATAAATATGTGTATTTATGTATATATAACAGGGAAGTATCCAAATCTATTAATTTATTTAATAAGTACTAATTAAAGACCTATTATATGCCACTTAGGACAACTCAAAATCACTACTTTTAAATTATTCTGGAATGGAAGAAAGAAAGGGTGATTCCAGCTAAGTGTAGCCTACAACTATTTATTGGCTCACAAAACACATCGATGGTACTGCTAGCTTTCATATTTTAGGTATTTTGTGTATGAACACTTTTAAGAAAATTTCAGGTCCAATCTAACTGAACTGGATAGTTAAACTTGGATAGAGTTAATCTGAATTTTTCAAGTAGGCCACATTTCTTCATATTGTTCCTACTATATATATGAAATAGGTAATCCCTTTGAGTTGACACCTGACTTCTGACTTCAAAATGTTTCATGTAGTCAAGATACTTAACACATACCCTGGCTTCCTCTCATCACCAAGTCCATTAACTCAGGACTGCCACCTAGATGTGCTACAGTCTTTGTCAGTTATGACCACTCTGTCCTATTTTGCTTGTTCATATCTCATAATTCAATCCATCCACTTCAGGCCATCTCTTTCTTATAATGGAAAATGTGTGCCTTTGGGCCCCTATACTTCTTTGGACACTTTGAGAAAGCTATTTCTCTCTCTCTCTCTCTCTCTCTCTCTCTCTCTCTCTCTCTCTCTCTCCTCCCTCTTGTGGGAAAAGTCTGTGTGTGTTGTTCACGTATGCATATGTATGTGTGAGTGGGTATGCATATAAGTATGCATACAAGCGGAGGCCAGAGGTTAATGTTAAGCGTCTTCCTCTATTTCTCTCCACCTTATTTTACTAAGACAGGGTATCTAATTGAACATGGAGCTCAGCAGCTCAGCAATTCAACAAGACTAGCTGGATAGCAAGCACTGGAATCCTGGATTCACCTCCCCAGTACTAATATTGCAGGAGTGTATTACCACACCTGGATTTGTAAATTTTTTAAAAAAGATTTATTTGTTAATTATGTATACAACGGTCTGCCCCATGGATCCCTGCAGACCAGAAGAGGGCACCAAATCTTATAGATGGTTGTGAGGTACTGTGTGGTTGCTAGGAATTGAACTCAGGACCTCTAGGAAGAAGAGTCAGTGTTCTTAACCTCTGAGCCATCTCTCTGGCCCCCTACACCTGGATTTTTAAGAGGGTGCTGGGGTGGCAAGCACCGGACCAACTAAGCATCTCACCAGTTTCTCCATTCCATTGATGTAGACCAAAGAAACAGGCCAGTCCTCAGGTGGTAATCTTATCAGGTGCCTACAATGTGCTACTCACACTGTACTGGACTCCAGAATTGCTACACAGAGAAGCAAAGGCTAGAACGTTTTATATACCAAAAGAAATCTCTGACAGCAATGTTAGATTGGGCACTAGAAAAATTGAAACCAACTTTGGAAATAACTAAGAATCCCATTTAAGCACCCTTCCAAACATACTGACTTCGTACCATACTTGCTGTTCTTTAAGCATTGATACGTAGCAGAAATAAGCACCTTGCCACAGTTGTTTCTCATTTGGTTTTGGCACTAGAACTGACTTTTTAGTCTCTTTAAAGGTGATAATGGTCTTTCTATAGCATGGATAAATTACATTCTCAGCCTAAAATAAAAAGCTAACAGCCACTTGATGAATGATTTCCCAGGGAAACAGGCTCTTACCCTCAGCAGTCTGCTCACGAATGAGCTCCTGAAATAAGGCGTTTGTAAACTGCGATGGCATACTCTTTCTCTCCGTGTTTACATTACTGTGTGCTTAAGAAATGGTGACATCACTAGGTAACACTAGCAAATTACTAAAGCAGTTTTCCCCAGAAGATTGTCAAGTTTAATGTAAATTCCATCCACCTAAGGATGGAGTATTGAGATTATATAAGGAAATAAAAATACTGACTTTAATCGTTTAAGAGTTTGTTCAGAAGTTTCCGCAGGCCAACTGAATTGCTTCTTATATGTTAGATCAACAAACTGGAGGGGAAAAAAGCCACAAAAGAAAACCTGTTCTACAGGCTTCTGTACACGTAGGACAGAGGAGCTACTGGGAAAAGCAAGCTGTTTTATGTCCAGGCTCCACGCCTGCCCAGAGTTTACTGGCTCTCTGCAGGAATCTTCATTTTCATTAATGTTTTCTGCCTTAAGAGACTCACTTGGATCAATAACCTAAGGCACATATTTCCTGAGGCTGCACAGGGTAGAATAGAAACTTTGCTCAAAATAGTTGTCTTTATGCAATGAATCAATTTAATAGTTAACAATATATACTTCCTTCTACAGGAGAATAATCACACACTTTATATGCATACCTTTTTATATAATACATATGTCTACACCTATATGCAGTTGTAGAGAATATACAATATCCTTTTAAAGATTATACAAATGAAGGCTCCATTGGAATGTAAATAAACACAGTTAAGAATTTACTTTCTTTTCTCTTTACACACATACTTCTAGTTATATTCTCTGCAAGCGAGCTACATGACCGACTATATGGGAACTTGGTTTCACTATAAGAAGAAAATGCCTAACTCGTTTAACTCAAAAATGAATATTTATTCATCTTACACCAATGATAAATTATATAGGTAAATTATCTCCCTTTTATTTTCCTCACAGAACTTTGGAAAAATCAGGTGTTACTTTGGGTTTTATAGTAGCATCTAACATTTAAATTATATGTACTTTCAATTAATGCTAGCAATACTTTAAGCTGAATTATGGTGGAAGGATGTAATTCATAGTAACTTATAATATCAAACACCATGACAATAGCTTTAAATTTCCTGACAATATATAGATAGAACCAAATTTTCAAACACTTGATAGAAAAACATGAAGAACAGAAACTGCCACTATTTTTGGAAACTGTAAATAAAAAACCATTTCCAAAATAAGATATTTGGAGGACACAGAAAAGTTGGTAAGGATTCAAGTGCCTTAGGCAACAGAGAAGTACTGTTTTGTAGTTGTTGTTTTTCCGGACCTCTCCTAGTAACAGCAGTTCATCGTGCAGAGAAACAAGCAACAGTCCAATTTAACATATAAGCATTGCTGTAGAACTCAATTATCTCTTATTAATTCACTTTCCTCATCCCAAACCAACACAGAAAACCTTGCGGTTACTCACCAAGGGCTATAGAAACTCCCCAGCGTGTCTAAGCAACAAAACATAGAGCCATGGTGAGGTGCTGAAGACAGCTCTTGTCTCGGGGTCAAAGCACTTCAGATGAAGTAGCTTTTCTCTTCCATTTAATAAAGGATGCCTCCTCCTACTCAAGTGTGGTGGAGAAAGACTGCACAATTCTGCCTGGACTTTCTGACTCTCTGAAGAGTAACAGTTACCACCGGAAAACGTTAGCAGAAAATGATCACTTGAACACTCACAGAGAGCCGCAGTAAATTTCCACTCTGCTTGCTCTCGGATTCCAAGCCTTGCTTGTCTCTTAATCTGTCATAGGCAGTTCTGTTTCTGGTCAAACCAGCTTGCTTATTCGCTCGCTCTCCCTCTCTAGCACGGGGCTTGAGACGCACACCACAGTCACAGCTCCTTTTCCCCTCCCTTCCGCCCCTGCTGTGTAACGTTACAAGACTGCCTGTAAAGCAATTAACAGAGGCAAAATTAATTATCGGGCAAAAAGAAAAGTCTGAAGATAAACAATAATTTGTCATCACTTTTTCCCTTTACGTCTTGAACCAATTCCTGTATGGGATTTTGTCAAATGATTAAGCTGGCTCGACCATCTTACTTAAAAATATAAATGTAGATTCCCAGCAACTGCTCACTGACAGTAACAATAAGAGACCTGACTGCTAATGTGTCGGCTCCTCAGGGAGGATGCTCTGTCACAATGAGAACGTGCAGTGAGGAGATATGCAGGCACTACCAATGTAACCAGAAAACAAGGGAGACTTCAGAGTGTTAATAACTGAATTTTAACAGTGTAATTTTTTTATAAAAATGCAATCAATCTTTTAGCACATTGTTTTCAGATGCAGAGTTAACACTTGCAGTTATAATGAAAAAAATTATAAGAACACAGAAAAATACAGACATCAGAAATCTAACTAGAGTCTCTTATGTTTTATTGCAAACTAGACGCAACTATTTCAACAGAAAGTTTTCTACCTAAGCATTTGTGGTCAAGCTCTGCTATACCTATTCAGTGAGTACTAGAAAGGCCACAGAGAACAGTTAAAAATTCTCACATCCATATTTGTATAGTAAAACACCTTCAAATTATGACTTGGAGACTAGGCTCTGAGGAAGGTAGAGTGGAAAGGTGACTCGGACGACATTTTCAGGATTCTTTGGAATTGAATTCCCAGCTCTGTACTGAAGCCAGTTACAGCTGCTTTGGAGTTCCAGCCTCCAATATGCAAAAGTCCTTGGTTTTCCTCCCGACAGAACTCCCACTTACGGACCTGACAACAGTAGTTATGGGACCTATCACTCAGACACTAATCCTCGACAGAACTAGTTTCTCTAAGAGTATGAGCTCAATTAAAGTGCAACTATCTCTAAATAGCTGTTTAAATGCCTGAAGAAAAATAAGCATATAAAATTTGGCTTTAAAATAGAGATTACTGGGCTAGTGGGACAGCGAGGAAGATAAAGGTGACCACCATTAAGCCTAGTTCAATCTTCAGGACCAAACAGCAGGAGGCAGGAACTGACAATGCAGGTTGTCCTCTGACCACACGTACAGAGTGGCGCATGCACAAATACACACAATAAATAAATGGAATATATATACTAAATGAAATTCATTTAAAGCAGTGAAGTTGGGGGTAGTAAATTCTGTTTTCCCAAGCTGGCAATCAAATCCAGAGGTTTCTGAGTGCTAGGTAAGCGCCTTATCATTGAGCCAAAGTCCCAGCTAACACATAGTTTTGAATTTTAAGTATACTATACATAATTATTTAGATATTTCTTACCATCTAAGAACAGGTATCAAATTTATCTAGAGATTAGCCAAAAATTATTCTTTCAATCACAATTGAAAATAAATCAATTTTATGTCCTAGTCTGTAAGTCTTCCTTCCTTTTTCTCACCTTTCAAAGCAAGGCCTCAATGTTTAAGTCAAATCTGGCCTTGAATTCCTATCAGCCTCCCAAGTGCTGGGTTAACAGACATGACCAGTTCTTGATGTCCAATGCAAATTATTCTAAATTGGTAAGGACCATTAAGTGCCTTGTACCCTGGATATATTCTCAAGAGTCCTACCACAATCAAAGAAATTCAGAATTTGTAAGGGTGGTTCTTAAAAAAACCTCAAGGTAAATGTTTTAAAGTGTCTTTAAAATCAGAAGACCTCATGGCTTCGAAACTCACTGTAGAAAGTAAGATCCATAGGGGATAAGCATGGGTGCAGAGCACTATCTGAGGGCAGAGCACTCGCCTACTCAGTCTATCCTGCATCTACAAAGGCCCAGGGCTCCACTCCAGGCCCCACTGCCCCTCTCATATGAATACACAGACTTAGTAAGAAGGTTATTAGAAGGAACTGGAGAGATGGCTCGGAGGTTAAAAGCATTGCCTGTTCTTCCAAAGGTCCTGAGTTCAATTCCCAGCAACGACATGGTGGCTCACAGCCATCTCATAATGGAGTCTGGTGCCCTCTTCTGGCCTGCAGGCATACACACGGACAGAATATTGCATAATAAATAAATAGATAGATAGATAGATAGAAGGTTATTAGGCCACAAAGACGTCGATTTTACTTTTTCTAAAAGACAAAATGGGATGGGCCTCTTTCTCTGACCACAGTAATAGAAACAGACGTTATAACCAGAAGTCGCTGGCCCCACTCAGGCCTGATTCACTGGTGGACACAGGTGGTGCCCACTCCCCTCACCACTTCTGAGTCTGTAGGGGTCATAATAAACCAGGAGCCCACCTGGTGGCTAGGCCTAGATATGGGAGAGAGGAAGAACAACAGCTCCACGCTATACCTTGTGGCTGGGGCGACAAGTCAGTCAAGTGCCATTGTGACCCAACTAAGAGTCCAGGCAATGGGCAGCTGAGCATCAATGTGGTGAAAGAGTACAGGCTGGGGATATGGAAGAGAGGGAGAGGCAGAATGGTTTGTGGGCTAGGAAGAGGCAGATCTGGAGAGGTGAGGGTGGTGAGGAATGAGCTGATATGAATGGCCAGAGGGGCATTCGAGTCCAGGGAGATATCAGGGCCTGGGCTGTGACTGGGCTTCATCTGTGGCCCTATTGGTATCTGAGGGTTGTGCTGCTGTGGGGGTCACACCAATCTGGGTGGCATGCACAGCCACTTGGGGCCAAGCTGGCCCAGGCTGTCAAGGACCACATCTGGGTCCACAGTCCTGCTGTGGCTGGGGTCTGTGTTTACATCCCTGGACCATGTTAGTGCTAGGGCCCAAATGGATTCTAGAGGTCTGGGCAGCAAGGAACCTGTATCCATGTTGGTGGCTGAGGGACGGTTGTGCTGCTGCCAGGGTCAAGCCAACTGGGTGACAAGGGCTGTCAACTGGGGCCATGTTTGCGTCCATGGCCCTGCTGCAGCCAGGGTCTGTGTGGATGTCTGTGGCTCCTGAGACAGTCGAAGACCATGCCCATGCTGGGGGTCTGGGACCACCCGGGACCATATTGGTGTCCGAAGGCCATGCTGATGCTGTGCTGCCATCTGGGACCATGGTGACATCCTGGCTGTGCCCATGGTCCTACCAAACCCAGGGTCTGTAATGTCTGTGGCTTGTATTGCCACCAAAAGCCACATAAATGCTCGGGATCTGGGCTGCAACCTATGGTCATGAGTGTATCCAAGGGCCATGCTGCCACCAGGGACCATGGTGTCGTCCAGTCAGAGGTCACTGCATAGGGCCATGTCAGGGTCTATGGCCCCGTGATAACTGGGGTCCTGGATGGTGTGCGTGGCTCCAGTTGCCACCAAGGGCTCTGTGGATGCCGGGGTCTGGCTAGCCATCTGTGACCACGCTGGTGCCCTGGGGCCATGCTGCCATGGGGATGTGCTGATTTGAATGGTCTGTGCTGCCACAGGGGCCACGGTGCTTGGGTGTCTGGGCCCAAGCTGCTGCTGGGTCTGTGGTGATGTCCATTGCCCGAATTAACATGGGGTCATTGGAACAATGCTGTGCAGAGCCAGCCCCACCCCTCACTGGCCCTGCCTCTTGCCTGATACTACAGCCGGTGAACTGGTCAAACCCCTCAGGGGACAGCTCACCCTCTCCCCACCACCCCAGAAAGATGGCACCAAACCTTCTCTGGGAAGCATACTAAAGCTAATCCTGCGGTCAGTGATGTAGGTGAGCCAACCCTGAGGGTGTGAGAACAAGAGAGCTGACCCTGCTTCCCCTCGCCTACCATGTGCTGACATGGGTGAGGAAAAGATGTTCTCCCCCTTTCACCCATTACCACTTATAGCAGAGGAGAGAGCTAGGTGGCACTAAGGTCACAAGAGTGGGAGAACTAGCCCCGACCCCCACTGGCTACACCTGCTTCGCCAACATCAGGGCCAGCTCTAGTGAGCTGCCCATATGGGAAGCAGAGGCCGCTTTCTCGTTCACTGTAGCCAGTGGGTAGTAAGGATGAGGGAATGCTGGTGAGCTGACCAAACCAGCTACTACCCAGGCCCAGAACCAGGGCTAGGTATTGGCCCACCCCAACATCCACATAGTCTATTAACTGTTGGAGCATGTGAAGGGGATGAACCTACAGATCCAAAACAACAGGATCCCCATGATACAGGACAACAATAGGATATCCAAGAGGAGCCCCAGTGGGAATTCATTATTGGTTCTGTAGCAGCAACCAGAGGCCTGGAGCTGACAGAGGCCTCATGGCAATGTGTTGTGGAATACAATGTGAGTTCAAGGCCAGCCTGGTTTACAAGAGCTAGTTCCAGGACAGGCTCCACAGAGAAACCCTGTCTAAAACCCACCCACAACCCCCAAAAAAGGAAAGAGAAGAAATACAAAAATAGAGAAAGGTAAAAGCTCAGAGGTAAAAGGTAGGCAAGGTAATTTAGGTTAAGAAAAGCTGGCTTTTGAAGATGCTACAAAATCCGTTATCAAAATAAAACATTAAGAGAAGAACCATTTCCAACAAACCAAAGAATAGTGCATTCTTAAACTATGGGAAACCCCAATCAGACTAAAGAATAAATATAGCATTTGGATCTCAAAAGAAGAAACAGAATAGGAAACACAAAGCATGCCTGAGGAAAAAAAAATGAACGAATGTCTAAAAAAACTGTAATTATATTTACTTATTCATGGTGCATGGGCAAACCCACTATTGCATGTGTATGAGGCAGAGGACAACCTGCAAGTCTCAGTTCTCTCCTGCCACCATGTGGTTTCCAGAAATCAAACTCAAGTCATAAGTCTTGTTGACAAAGCCTTTCTTTACCTACTGAGCAATCTTTTAGTGCTGTTTTCAAATTTTCATGAAACCATAAATACACAAATCCAAGTTCAAAAATTACCAAATGTAAGAAACAAGAAGAAACTAATTCCAATGAACACTATAATCCAATCACTTAAGAATATCACTAAAGTACTTGAAGAAAAAACAGTCACACTACATGCAAAGAAACATGTAATAGCAAGCATCAAACACATGGTACATGAAGAGCCATCAGAGTAATGACATCAAAGAACTGAAAGGAAATAGCTGTCAATTTCTTTCAGAAATGAAGATATGATCATTAGCCAGTCCAGAACCATAAGGAACGGTAAAGGAGAGTCTGGTGGTGGCGGCACACACTTTAATCCCCGTACTCGGAAGGCATACTGAGTTATACATACATAATGGATGGCCAAGGCTACACAAGAGACCCTGGACCCCAAACAAACAAACTGAGGTCCCTTCTGAAGGCATAAAAAATCATCGCAATTACACGAAACCTGCACAAAGCAATAAAAAACACTAGAAAGAATAAAACATATTTTTCCTTATTTTGAAAATACCTTTCAGGACCAGCAAGATAGCTCAGCAGGAAAAGGTGCTTGCTGTCAAACCTAATGACCTGAGTTGACTTCCAGGACCCATATGGTAAAAGAAGAGAATCAATTTCTGCAAGTTGTTTTTTTAACCTGGCACACACCTCTGCCCCTTGGCCAATACACATACACCAACTTAAGAGGGTTTTTTTTGGTGGGGGGTGCAAGCAGAGCTTTCCGGTAGTTACGGCACCAGTCCTGGAACTTGTTCTGTAGACCAGGCTGGCCTTGAACTCACAGAGATCTTCCGGCCTCTTTGCCTCCTAAGTGCTAGGATTTACAGGCTCAAGTCAGTTGGGAATGCGTAGTGAGTGAGACCCTGTCTCAAGAAAGAAAGAAAAAAAAAGTAGAAGAAAAGAAAGAAAGACCAGATTCAACTATATGCTGTCTACAAGAAACCCATTTATTTTACTTTCAGGCAAGACTATTACCTAGGATAATGACACTTACAAAAGAGTCAATCCATTAAGGTCACAAGCATTCTAAATATTTTGTGCCTATACATTAAGAAAAGAATGGGCGAACTAAAAGAGTAAAAATCTACAGCTATAGTCTAAAATATAAAGTCATTTCTCAATAATTCACAGGACAAGTGTTAGACTATCCGCAGGTATACAGAAGATGAAACAAAAGCAAACACACATTCTTTCTAAATGTATTTGGGCTGATTATCAAGACACATCATACTCCACAATACACAAAAAGCTTGAAGATACACTTGAACTTAAATAACAACTTAAGTCATAATAACTTTCAAGTAAGTAATAAAGTGTGTCTGAGAAACTCCCAAATATTTGAGAAGTAAACACCACACTATCAAAAAATCCATAAGTCTTCAAAAAAATGGAGAAAGATAAATTAGAAAGTACTATAACTAATGGAAAACAAAATTACCAAATACGACCATCTGTTGCCTGCTGGTGTAATTTAGAGACACGCTTCACATTTAAACATATAGAAAAAAGAACATGGGCTTCTAAAGACCTCACCTTTCATATGGGTAAGCTAGACAAGAATAATTCATATGAGCACATGTACCACATATGGGGCATCATACATACAAACATGCACGTGTGCAACAAAGAAACTAAACCAATGCAAGAACCAAAGAAACAATAAAGAACATATCAACTAAATGAAAAATAGAAATAAATGAAAAAAATAGATCCTTTGAAAAAAATTTGATAAAATTTACAAATATCTAGCAATGTGTCAAAGGAAAAAAAGACTAAAACATTAAGTTATAAAACAACAAAAAGAGACTATACACTTGATAATGTTTCAAGATGTTTTTAATTGTCATAGCTAGTATCTACAGAGAAAAGCCCAGGTGTAGTGGTAATCATCCTGTAATCAGAAAAATACATCCCCAACGAAGGATCATCCAGACAAAAATGTCCACAGTCACAAAAATGAGAAAGCCTGGATTAAAAGCTGACTCAGTTCAAGCTTAAAGAGCGTCACGGAGTTGCTTATTTCTCTGCATTCCTATCTCCTGAACTTTCTCCATTCACAGTTGTGCTCTCTCCACATGGTGATGGTTCTGATAGACCCTCGGTCATCAATATCTCAAAAGCCTCTTGATAACTGTGTCAGTCTTTGAATCAGGACCCTGGCCTTAACCATGGAACCACCTGGCTACTAGGTATAAACGAGTGGTATGAGATTGAGAATCCTAAAAGGTCAAAAAGGGATATATTGAGAGGCTTCTATTATATGGCCCTAGGGGCTGAGGAAAGAACAACTTAAATCTTCTGTTAGCTTCCTGTCAGACATTAAGCGGAACATATATATAAGATCATATATATGCACCATGATTTACCTGCAAGGAGCACACAGCTGGTCACACTCGCGTACTGCTATTCCAGTCCAATCTAGCTACTAAGCAACCATTCCTATCCCTTCCCAAATCTATACTTTCAAGAACAGTTCTGCCTAACATTAAGCAAGTTTTCCAGATGAGATTAACAGTGTGCTCACCCCAACCTGTTGGCTGGCTATACCTAGATTATAAAATTACTGCCCTCCCCACACATTCAATGACAGGAATTAGGTGGTGTGGCCTTGTTGAGGAAATGTGTCACCGAGGGTAGGCTTTGAGGTTTCAGAAGCCCATGCCAAACTCAGAGTCTCTCTCTAACTGCTGCCTGTGAATCCAGACGTAGGATTCTCAGCTACCATCTCTGCTCACATCCTGCCGTGCTCCCTGCCATGAGGACAATGAACCAAACCTCTGAGACTGTAAGTCAGCCACATTAGAAATGGTTTCCTTTATAGGAGCTGCTATGAACACGATATCTCTTCATAGCAATAGAACACTAAGACATATATGAACAAGCAAAGATGGAGAAACATCAACATACATAGCCCACCCTATAAGGGAGGAAATGTGTTTCTTTTGACAGGCACTGTTGGTGTTCCCGTCTGAGATCTTTCCTATCAAACAAGTAGGTAGGTGTGTGTGTGTCTATGTGTGTGTGTGTTTATGGAGACCTCTGAAACTGCCCCAAAGCACACAAGATACCTACATTATGCTCTAATTATTCTCAAATAAAGCAATTGTATGTAATACAGCAAGTTTATACTCAAAACAAGTTATATCAAAAACGACTGTTGTACTTTACCTTCATAAAATACATGTATGTTTTACACTATGAGATATATTAAAATTGTGGAGACCCATGGTCAGACGCTTCTAAAATGCGTAAACACAAACCTTTGGCTTTTAAAATGACATTTATCTCTCTTCTCCCCACTGTCTTTCTAAAATTTAATTTTCAGAAAGACTTTAATTTTCAATTAGGTGAATGTGCAGGTCTGTGAGGGGTATGGATACATGCGTGCAGGTGTTGTGAAAAATAGAGGAGGGTGACAGCCCCCCTGGAGCTGGTTGTGAGCTGCCTGACATGGTGCTAGGAACCACACTCTGGCTCTTAGGGGAGTAGTGTATGTTCTTCATTCGTGGGCCGCTCTAACACCTCCCACTGTCCTGCACACTCTCACTTTCCACTCGTGTTTCATTTCAATAATTTTCGAATCCTTAAGCAACAGAGCATAGATATAAACTATTATGGATTTACCTTTGGCTGATATAGAGCACAGGATTTATTCTGCAATAGCCTGACACAAGAAAAGAGCCACAGAGCAAAGAACCTGCCGCTGCCTTTTCTCCAGGCAGACTGCCGGGACATTTGTATGTGGAGATGCCTCTAGCTTTTCTTTCTTTTCATTTTCATTTTAGGAAGAGTCAACTGTGTGGCCCTAGATATTTAATTTGGCTTTCATAAAATCAGAATATGGAGAAACCTCTGAAGGATGAATGCTTTGGGACTATCCCAAAACTTAACTGTTCTGTTTTCTCCTGGCTCACTGCCCATCTGCTACGGCTATTTTTGGGAAGGAAGAAGCTGAATAACAAACAAATCATGGAATATCCCTTTCTAATTGGTGGTATTTGTACCTGAGAAGTGATTCTTTTCCTCTCTTTCCAGGATAACTGTCTTCCTGCTATAGTGGGACAAACAGACACAGGCACAGACTCTGAAGGAGCAATAGACCCAGATGGACAGCTTGTTCAGCCAGTGGAGTATGAGAAACTATGGGGCTGAGAAAACAGTAGCGAAGACACAGCGGCCACAAAAGGAACGAGCAGAAAGCATACTACACCATCACTGCTGTCGGGAAGAGACCTTCAAGAACAGGAAGTGTTCGCTTCTGACTGCGGAGAGCACTGACTCCAGTGTCCACTTTTAATTGCTTCAAGGCCACACACAGTATCAGAGGAAAGGGGGCCTTCAAAGAACCACTCACGAAAACAAAAGGGACTTCTTAAGAAGTCACGTTCTCTAAATTCCTGAAAAGACAAGCTCTCTCTAGCTCTCTCTACGTATTCCAGCTGCCTTGAACTCGTAGAGTTATTGACTGCTGCTTCAACCTCCTGAGGTTAGGAGGGTGTACCACCACGTCTGCAGTCTCTCTTCAGTGAGAAGGAAAGTGTGAGGACAGGCAGCGTCCAGGTAAGAGGAACGAAGTTAGGAAGCACATGTTGGCTTCTGTTCCCCCAACCTGAAAAGTAGAACCCAAATCATAGAATAGAATGCACTTAGGTAAACCTGTTCTTCTCAAAAATCAGAAACAAAACATATGAAAAAAAAGAATACAATTCATGTATGGCATATACTGAATTCAACAGTTACAATTCCGAACAATATCACAACACTAAGTGAAATACATGCTGTGGTTTTCCATTAAGTTCTCAATTTCAAAAATAACATACCAGCATTATAACCAACAGAATGGGCTCAGTACTATATCCACAGACCATAGTAACAATATTCATTATTCTTTTTTTGTTCCTGGATCCATTTTCTTCAGTTGTTAAGGTAAGAATGAAAAATACATTTTAATAAAAGAGTATATGGGCAGGTCAAAACTATAAAATACCCTTTAATAAATAAACAAAGAGGCTGTAGAAGAGATGGTTCAACGGTTAAGAGCATTCTCTGCTTTCCCAAAGAACCCAACTTTGAGTCTCAGCATGGATTACAACCCCCTGCAACTCCAGTTCTGGGGATCCAACTTTCTCTTCTGGTCTTGACCTCCAAGGGCACCTGTATGCATGCAAGCACATACCAATACCTACACATAATTAAAAACAAATCTTAAAAATAAATGGAGATAAAAAAGTAAGTCTCAAAAAAAAAAAAGTTAAGTCTCACCCTGTGGAGAATATACCTTTTCTTTTTATATTAGCATAACGCTAATTTTCTAAGTTCTTACAAACTTTCACTTTTCTAAAATTCCTACAATACTCTACAATACTGTATACTATACTACAAAATACCTACAATATTCCCTTTCTGTACAATCATATCAATACTGTAATAAATCTGATGCTCTAAAGCAAGACCAAAAATAGGATCTAATAAAAATACAGGGGAAAAAAAACCCTCACAAAACCAAAAACAACCGGAAAAAGAGGAGGCTGAATAAAAGGACAGAAAACCTTGAGTTAAAATTCAATTGAAAATGTCAAGGGAAACCAGTCTCAGAGTGTCTCCTTCAGCAAAGTTAAAAATTGGTAATAGGAATACTTTAGACAGCATGGAAACATGGGACACAGCCATAAATAAACACAGTATTTGAATAAAGCCTATCCAAAGTTCACACAACAGCAAACCCTCTACAAAACAATCATAGTGGACTCCATGGTCAGTATATGTGGCACTGAGCTCAGAGTAAGTAGGAGCTCACCCCGGAACGAGGACCGGAACTCATTTTCTGTCCTCCTGCCTTGACTTCCAAAGGATCACATTCAGGAAGTCCTACGCACAACTTCTTTTCAAAACTGTCAGTCACAGAAAATAGCTTTTCTAACTGCAGTCAGAACTACATCTTGTTCCACAACTCAAACACAAAATAAAGTTTTTCCTAGTTGATTAAAAAAAAGTCTTTTGCATTTTAAATTCCAAAATATACAGTCCTTAAGAACCACATGCTTTTAATTCCAGTATTCAGGAGGCAGAGGCAGGTGGATCTCTGTGAGTTCAAGGCCAGCTTGGTCTAAAGAGTGAGTTTCAAAGCTACAGAGAAGCCCTGTCTTGAAAAACAAAACACAAACAAAACAAAACAAAACAAAACAGAACTAGACTGTGTTTGTTTGACACCCTGTCCACCGTTTGCAAACGCCCTGCTCTCTTTTTCACTGCACTCCAATCACCCACAAGTACCAGCTGCCCGCTGCCCTGCAGACCTTTTACTTGGGCACACACATACATGCTTGTTTGAATTCATAATGAGATAAGTCTCTAAAACTGAACAGACTGCTTTATAACTTATTTTTATTTCTTTAGAGTAGATCTTGGATTTCTTCACACTAGATTTGCTAGATCTTCATTCCTTTAAAAAAGCAGCATGGTGTTCACTGTTGAATCCCAACTATTTCTTTAAGCCATTTAGGTTTGTTTTCCTAATTTATACTATACTCACTTATAACAGGAGCACAAATCAAGATTTATGTTCAAGTTATAAGAAATGATCATCTAAGAGAAATAGTCATTTTCTTACAACTGATGTAGACTCCTGAAAGTTGGTAACCATATAGGAAAAAACCCCAAACTACCCACTGTTTTCAATATAATCTTATCAAGAATTCTGAAAACTTACATCTAGAACTGCTTCTCAAATTAGCTATACACAAAGCCTTCTGCAATGCACTGCATAGCCAGTGTGATTTGAGAACTGAATCTCACTAATTCTCCATTATTGTTCCATCACGTTGAAGTCTTTTCCAGAGTTTTTGTAAGCTTACTATGGCACAGTGTTCTCTAAAGAATCCCAAAGAAGTCTGTGACAAAGGACAATTTAGAGAAGCGTATACCACTCTGAGGGAAAGGTGAAAGTTAGGAAAAGGAAATGAGCAGCAGAGCAATGCCCTACCGCATGTTGGCTTATGGATCAGTCCCCAGTATAGGACAGAAATTGGAAATACATTAATTTTGTTTCTTAATTTTTTTGTTTTTCTTTCCTTCTTCCTTCCCTCTCCCTTTTTATTAGTGCCAGGAATCGATTCTAGGGCTTCACACGTGCTGAGTAACTGCTCTATCACTGAGTTACATCTCCAGCCCTTCAAATTCAAATTATGTACACATATATACATGCAACTGCATATGTGCATGTACATGCAGTCATATGTATATTACATATACACACAATTTAATGCAGCTGAAATACTAACAGGAAATATAATAAGTTTTTAATGATACTGTTCTTTGATTGTTAAGATTATGGATTAGTTTTTTATGTTTTTCTATACTACCCAAATTCTCTGTCACAGCATAGAGAATTATAATAAGTCACATAAAAACAGAAAATACATAGATCCTGGATTATGTATAATTCTGTGTTTTCTTTAGATTTTTTGACTATTAATGAGCTAACTGCAGAGAGACATTTCATTGTGGGGGCTGCTAAGCTAAACCAAAAAAAGGTATCTTGACTTCAAAATTTGGGTCTAAGGATATGTTGAGGTTCTGTTTTTGTTTCCCCAGAAGATGAGAAGTTATGGATTTCTTCCAGGATAATATGGTTTGATCAAGTAAGAGACCCTGAGAGGTCTCCGTGGGAGTAATGGCCCAGGTGAGCCAACATCCAGAACAGGCAACTGACTGAGACAATGCATCCTCACAGACTACTACAGTCAAGATTTAAACATAATTCTAAATTTTCTCAGTATCCCCATAATATTACCAGTGCCCCCAACCAGCAGGAAGTAGTATAAAAAAACTACACCTAAATTCCCAAAATATTGCGTATGTTTGTTTTCATTATGGTCATTGTCCATCTCTTTCTAAAGAAAAAAGGGGGATATGATATAGAAATGATGAAAAAAGGCAGATTGTTGAATCTACTTTAATTAGAAAATAACTTAATCTCAAAATACATTATATTGGAATGGATTTTGGCTTACTGATATAAATTTAAGGTCAATTAAACTGTATGTATGTTATACTGTATGTATATTTCTACTCTTGTTTAAGGCATTATGTTTGTGCAGCTTATTTAAAATGTAATATAGAGTAAAGAAATACAAATTAATAGTCATCTATAATACTCAAACTTATAGTTGGTCATGTTAGTTTGATTTTCTAGATATGCAGAGATGTATTTCAGATGGATAGGTAATCTTCAAACACTTCAAAGACCTATAGAACATAGCTAAAATGTTTTAAGAACTTAGACTTTATTTGACAGTGAAAGAGAGCATCAGTTTCTTCAAGAGGATGATGGACATCAAAGAAGCTTCTTATGGAGTTTGCTTTCAATGTGGCAAGGTTAGTCATTTGGACAAGAAACTGTTCTTGCTTAGACTGCTTGATAGTGTGCTGTATAAACTAGACATGCAGGACCCACAAGAAAATAACTGCTGAACTTGCCAAAGAAAGATGGGACAGTCTTTCAGGGTTCCTGCTTCATGGAAGAGACTGCCAAACATTCTGCAGGATACAGAAAAAAATGACTAACAAACTGCCAATATAAGTGTGACAATTTCAAATTTCCTGCTTCACTGGAAAATCTGCCAGATACGCAAGGCATATAGGCTGAAGATGGATGTCCTGATCTTACAGAATTACTTTGGGTGACTGTCCAGGCAGCCAGTTATCTCTGTCATTTCTAGAGTTTTGAAAGCTGCTTACAATGTATTTCCTGTTTACTTAGGTAATATTTACAGCCTTCTGGGGCCTTTGATGGAGTTGAAGATGAGATAGTTATAATTATAGTTTTCCTAAGTTATGATAAACAACAAATTGCATATGAAACATTAGACTCACAATGAGAGAACAGATGATAGAGTATTTTCTTTAATTTTGTTTAATACAAATAGACTAAATATTGCAACTATAATTCTTCCTTAATAACCACTTTGTTTATGTAATATTACTATGTTAGAGTTAAAACCTTACTCTTAATTAGACAGAAAAGAGGAGATGATGTGGGATGCCCCTCTGTATATGGTAAATATGCTTTATCACCATTAGTTAATAAAAAAGCTGCTTTGGCCTATGGCAGGGCAGATTATAGCTAGGCGGGAAAGCCAAGCTGAATACAGGGAGAAAGAAGGCAGAGTAGTGGGAGATGCAAACAGCCACTGGAGAAGCAGATGTGAGATAAGAAGCCTCAAGCCTCATGGTAAAATATAAACTAATAGAAAAGTGTTAATTTAAATGGTAAGATCTAGTTAATAATAAGCCTGAGCTAATAGGCTAAACAGTATGTAATTAATATTAAGCCCCTGAGTTGTTATTTTAAAAGCAGCTGCAGGACGAGGTAGGACAAGAAACCTCCAGTTACAGTTAAGATTATGGATGACTTTTTTGTGTTTTTCTTTTATGTTTATATAACCAAACTCTCTATCATAGCATTCATAAATAAAAACTAATACATTTCAAAAACAAGAGATAAACATATAAATAGCCATTTAAGACAAAATATGAATTCTGCTGGGCACAGTGGCTCATGCTTGTAAATCTAGCCCTTAGCACAGTAAGACAGGAAGATTGTACCAAGTTCAAAGCCAGCCTGAGGTACACAGGTAGACTCTGTTTCAAAACATAGAAAAAAACATGGGCTCTTACAAAATAAGCCTTTTCCAATATTGTTTAGTTATTTTTTTACCAATAGGACAAAATATTTTACATAAAATCAATGCAAGGAGGGAAGGATTCATTTTGGTTTGTGGTTTCACCAGCAGGAAAGGTTGGTGACAGGACTGTGAAAGAGTGGGTCACATGTCTGCAGTCAGAGGTCAGAGAGAAATGGATGCTGGCACCCAGCTGCCTTCCTCATTTCCTTTTTCTTCAGTCCAGGACACCAAGTCATTTGTGGTCTTCCCTGCTCTGTTCAACTTCTCTGTCAATGACCACAGCCATGCAGGTAACTCTAAATACCATTGAGTTGATAATGAAGATTAACCATCATAGCCATGGTATCTTATGCATGCATTTTATTTAGTGAGCCTGAAGGTTTGTGTTTCTGTTACAACTCCATGCTCAGGAAGGGTCCTGTTGAAGCTAAGAGCTGATGTCAATGCCTCTAGGATAGAAGCTGTGTGAGGGCTGGTTCTGTCTGCTTTGTTTATTGCCCCATTCTCAACATCTAGAATAGTGCTTGACACATAGTGAGACAAACAAATATTTGTTCAAAATATTCTATTTAAAAAATTTGTTACATTTATTTTGTGTGTATATGAGTGTGTGTGTGTGTGTGTGTGTGTGTGTGTGTGTGTGTGTGTGCACGCCATGGCAGGCAGGTGAACAGGGACAGCTGGCAACTTGCCTCATAATAAAAGAGAATGTATGCTAAACCTTATATTCTAGGAGAGTCGTGCTTTTATCGCATTGTCTTGCTACTTACGGACGAGCAGAGGTATCTAACCTGGGTCACAGGAAGAGCAGAACATGTTATTCCTTCTAAAGAGGCTTCAGAACAAACACAGAGCAGCAGCCTGGTTCCAAGTGAGAAGAATTTGATCCCCTCCCTGAGCAAACCTCTTCCACCTGCACCATGTCCCATAATAAAAAAGTACACCTCACTCAAGCCCCAACAAAAACTAGCATGCATGTAATTAAAGCACAAGCCCCACAGAACACTTCATAAATTATAGCTGATACACTTTGATATTGTTGAAGTTATTTAATTGCATATTATTAAGACACAAATTATGACCTACCATGCTGAATCTACAAGGTAGGTCAATCAAGGACCCCTTTATCTTGGCTACAAGGGCAATATCAAACTTATGGAAAACATACTGATTCAGATCCAGATGTTCCTAAGAATATAAGGATGGTCACCATGATCTTTTCCAGGACTCAGTTAAGACAAAAACCACAGAAAGTTGACTGTGAAGTCAAGGTTCTCTAGAGCAGCAGAACTTATAGAATGAATCTCTCTCTCTCTCTCTCTCTCTCTCTCTCTCTCTCTCTCTCTCTCTCTCCACACACACACACACACACACACACACACACACACAATATGTAAACAATATATAAGCATAATTATATACAATGCATATAAAATATTATAATAAATATATATTATAAAGATATATGTGGGATTTATTAGAATGACTTACAGGATGTGGTCTAGCTAACCCAACAATGGCTGGCTATGAATGGAAAGTTCAAGAATCCAGAAGTTGCTCAGTCTATGAGGCTGGATATCTCAGCTGATCTGCAGCAAACACTGGAATCCCAAAGAAGTAGGCTCTAATGCCAGCGAAAGAAGGATTTGCAAGCAAGGAAAACAGAAAAGGCTTCCTCCTTCTACAGCCTATAGGATTCCAGTAGAAGGTGTGTCCAAGATTAAAGGTGTGTCTCCCTGCCTCAAGACCTGGATCAAAGGAGTGTGTCTTCCCACCTCAAAGGTCAGGACTAGAAGTGAATCCACCCACTTCAAACCAAGCCAAAAAAAAAAAAAATTCCTCAAAGGCATGCCCTCCATTTCTGGATTCTAGTTAATTCTAGGGGTAGTCAAACTGACAACCAAGAACAGCCATCACAGGCTGTAAGAACCAACCATTCCCAGAAGATGAATATAGCATATAAAATTTATAATGATTGTGATAGAAAGATACAGACAGACAAATTATCATCTTTGTTCAGAACATCCACAGCCAGGGATTTAGGGCCACAGACTTTATTCAAAAAGGAAGCCCAGTATACAATACATAAAAAAAAATAAGACACTGCAGAAACAGCTGTCCTAAACTCCAACAAAAAGGAACAACCTATTGCGGAGCTGGGCAGAGCTCCAGAAGACAGGAGAGTGGTGCCTTCACCAAGGCCTAAGGAGTCTCATGACTCTGAAGGCTGTGATCATCACCGCCCCACAGGGTACACAGGTACAACTGATGGTGGGGAATCCTCACTGACTTGCTGGCCAGCACTAGGACCATAAATCCCTAATCTTGCATGTTCTGAGCAAAGATGGTAGACTGCCTATCTCTAATCGCTCTTAATTTTGTTTTTGTTTTTTTCAAGACAGAGTTTTTCTGTATAGCCTTGGTTGTGCTGGAGGGACTTACTCTGTAGACCAGGCTGGCCTTGAACTCAGAGATCCACTTTACTGCCTCCTGAGTGCTGGGATTAAAGGTGTGGGTCACCACTGCCGAGCTGTGAGCTCATAATTTTGACAACAAATGTTAATGTGCTTTGCATACTCTCAAAAAGGACACTAGGTGTGCTTCATGCATATTTAATCCCAGCACTTGGGAGGCAAAACCAGCCAGATTTGTGTGAGTTCAAGCCCAGTCTGGTCTACATTTAGAGTTCCAGGCCAGTCAGACTACCCAATAAAATCCTGTTTCATTAAAAAAAACAAAACAAAACAAAAAAAACAAAAGCATAATAGCTCTCTAGGATGGTTTGTGTCTGTCCCAAGTTTGGAACTCCAAAATTTAAGGAAGCCATTTAAACTACCAGTAACAAGGGCACCATCAGGCAAGTTCTCTTTCAGATAATGGGATAAATTCTTCAATTTGTACTGATTTTTCAAAAACCAGAGTATGCCCTCTTACTGCTGGGCAATAGCAGCTGACAGTGTTTTTCTAAAGGAAGCAAAAAAAATTGTATTTATACAGTTAAACAATATCTATGAGCCACAATGTTTTACTCTGATTAGACCAAAAGGGTGGATACTGGCAGATCACTAGGAAGCTATGTAAATGATACATCCTTCTAATGCGACCCTTAAAACAATAGCAGCATTAAATGCTGTAAGAAAAATGCCCACTTATTTACACTACAGACCTCTAAAGAGAAACTTGAAAAGATGGAAACCATGGAATAATGTATTACAAATCTGAAATGATGTCAATGAACATTGTTGTAGCTAGCAAAATTACATTAAACATCAAGTGAGAGAAAAAGAAACATTTCAAGACACAAACTAAATCAATTCATCACCAGCAAGTTGGCACTGCAGAAGATATACAGAGAAATCCTGAACACAAAGGGTAAAAGGTCTCAGCCAGGAGAGCATAGCATGGACCTTCAGAGAGAAACAGATGAACAGCGGGGCACTGGCTGCTCTTGCAGAGACTCAGGTTCAGCATTGACATGGCAGGCGTTCTAACAGTCCATAACTTCGGTTTCAGGGAATCTAATGCCCCCTTCTGGCCTCTGTAGGCACCAGCTATATACTCGGTGCATGGACATACATGTAGGTCTGCCCTTGGGGTCCTGACAGGATCTGTCCTCAGCTGCAGCCACTAAGAGCACCTCCTGTGCTCATTCACTAGGCTTCCCTTTTAGGGGCCCTGCCCACCTCCCATCAGTCTCTCTCCTTTTCTGCTGCTCCTGTACCCAGGGGGCGTTTCCCACTCCCCTTCCCTCTTTTTTTTATGGCCCCTTTCCCTTAATAAAAATCCCTCCTTATGAACTCTGTTGTATAGTGTCTTTCTCTCACTTTTTCTAAATTACAATAAAGATACCAGCACAATAAAACAATTTAAATTTTTTAAAAGACATAGACATAAGTAAGAACTTTCTAGAAACAATAGGCAGAATTGACACGTGAGACTGAGATATGTATTAAAAAAAAATCACAAAGACACCCATAATTTTCTACACTTACTACTTTGAAAGAAACTGTGACCTTAAAGAAAAATAACAAGCTCAGATATTTGAAAACATTGAATTTTCTGTACAATTAATAAAGCAAAAAGACAGGATGAATTATAAGACTATATATCCCATTACCCCCAAATACTCCATATGAAAATACATGCATGTGTACAAGCTACACACGCATTTGTTATATACATATAAAGATGAATATAAAAATTCAATTATGTTGGATCAAGAGAATAATTTCTAAGTAGGAATACAACAAGTGAACCAAGACACAGAAAAATGTGTTGTAGGCACATTAGCTAAATGATTTGGTAAATTCCAAGGGCAGGCAAATTTACAACAGTCCCCCACTATATAAGGAGAGAATAATTTCCAAGACACCTAGTGGATATCTGGGTGGTTTAGATAACAGTGAACCCTGTCTATTTTGATTTTCTCCTCTATGTACATATCTGTGGTAAAGTTTACTTTATAGATTAAGTGATTAACAATAACATGACAAAATGGGTAACTATAATATTAGATTTTAAAGCTGCTGGCAGCATATCCTCTCCTGTACCCTTAGGCCATGCTTACTGAGTGCAAAGACTGTGATGAAGTGTGGACACCCTGAACAAAGGAATGACTCCTGCCCCAGACTGGACACAGAGTGACGGCAAGAGGTCTTATCACACTATACAACTTACACTTTTGAATGATTTATTTCAGGATTTCCTACCTGCTACATCTGAACCACAGGTGACCATGGATAAATAAAAGTGAAGAAAGCAAAACCACAGGGAAAGAGGACACAAAAGATGATACACCCTTCAGCTACAACTTTATGGAAAGTAACATGGCAATAACTCAAATAGTAGCGAACACATCCAACCCCTATTTACATAAAAACACAGAATTAAACGTAAGAGTGGAAGTATTATCTATGGAAGACTCTCAAAGCAATGCTATTTATTAAAACGCAGTCTTTGATTTATGTTTATTATTTTATGTGTATGGGTGCTTTGCCTGCACATATTTCTGTGCACCTCTATGCACTTAGTGCCGGAGGAGGCCAAAAGAGGGCTTCAAATACCCTGGAACTAGAGTTGCAATCCACCACGTGGATGCTAAGAATCAAATCCAGATCCTCTGGACAAGCAGCCAGTGCTTTTAACTGCAGAGCCATCTCTCCAGCCCCAGCAATGCTAACTTTAATTAAGAACATCTTGAAAATTTCAAAAGCCTATGTGGTAGTTTGAACAAAAATAGGGAGTGGCACTACTAGGAGGTATGGCTTTGTAGAAGCAGGTATGGCTTTGTTGGAAGAAAAGTGTTACGGTGGAGGCAGGCTTGGAGGTCTCAGATATGCTCAAGTCATGACTAGTGGTTCAGACCACTTCCTATTGCCTGCAAATCAAGATGTAGGAATCTCAGCTCCCTCTTCAGCATCATGTCTGCCTGCAGTCCACTATGCCATACCACGATGATAACAAACTAAACCTCTGAAAATGTAAGCATTCAAATTAAATGATTTAGCGTAATAAGAGTTACTGTAGTCTCTTCGCAGCAACAGAAACAGTAACACAGACTAAGAGTTAGTAAATTATAAAGTAATAAATTAGTTATAGTTATAAAGAGAAAAATGTAGACCACATCAGCAAATGTACAAAACATTATTTTTCTATCACCTTTGTCTTCAGTTAAAACAAATTACCATGCTAACCAGAATAACTCTTCAACGAACCCACAGAACACACATAAATGCTGGGTGAGCTTCCCACCTATAACTACAGCCTCACCAGGGAGGCAGGATCCATGCAGCAAGCTGGCTAGTTAGACTAGCTTATTCTTAAGCTCTGAGTTTGACTGAGACCTCAACAAAAAACACAGAAGATAAACTGAGGAAGAGTCTTGATACCAACCTCAAACCTCTATCCACTTGCTGCATGCACATGCACACTGCAGATATAAGTGAACCTGCAAATCTATACATGTACACTATGCCGATGTGAAAAGAATAAAAAGAGGGATGTAAAGGACTTTAAGGAATTCACCTAGCAATAGAACAGTGTATTAGTTCTTTATTGCTACATGATAAACTACCCCAAACTTAGTGGTTTTAAACAAGAAGTGTGTACCGTGTCACTCAGCTTTGGAGCTGTCAGGAATCTGAAAGGGGCTCTGGGAAGTCTTCTGCCTCAAAGCATCTTCTGAGGTTCCAGGGGACCACAGGTATCTGGGAAGTACCATCTTTAATTTGGAGACTTTCCACTAGGGCTTCCCAATCAGCCTAAAGGCCTGCCCTACTCCTCCCTCCCAGAGCTGCTTACAGAAGGGCATGAGACCTCTCCCACAGAAAGTGTTCTCTGTGGGAAAAGAAGAAGAACCTGTACCCCTCGTAACAATCTCAGGGTGATGCTATCATTTCTGTCACTCTATGCAACCAATATACCAACTCTGGTCCACTGTGTGTTGGTATGGAAAGTGTTAAAGGTAAGCATACCATCAAGACATTGAGGATTATGTTAAAAAGCTGGCTATTATACCTTCTGACTCCTGGTAATGTGATGTTTTATGCTGAATTCACTTGTCAATTTGCAAAAAGCCTAAAATATCATCAGTATCTCTACCTTTAACTTAGATCCAGGTATCAGGTTGTTCCTGGCCTGTGTTTCCACAAGCATTCCCTAGGATGGTTTCTGTCGTGCTATGACAACAGCATTTGGCAAACCAAATTTGGGCCAAATCTGGTCATAGTTCTTCATTCATTGTCTATAGTTGCTTTTATGCTATAAAGTTTGGTAACTGCAATGATAACCAAGTGGCTCACAACGTCAAAGTACTTATTGTTTGGCTTTTAACAAAAAATAATATCTTTATTTTTTATTTTATATTTTATTTTTATGTGTATGGGTGTTTTTATTGTGCCTGAGCTAAAGAAACTGGTTAATTAGCTTAAATTTGTTTTTGGTTAGATACAGATAACCCTATATATAATCCTATTCAAGAATGGGGGAGGGCCTGGGATACAGTTCAGTGGTAGAGCATGTATTTAGCAAGTTTGAGGCCCTAGGTTCAATTCTAAGTTTGAAAAAGGAGAAATGGAAAGTACATGAGGAGGTCACTGAAATTCAGCCATGTATAACTTCATTCATGGCTAAATTTTTATATTATACCTATAATTATATATTATATATGCATATTTATTATTTATTTATGTATAGGTGTCTGTCTAATGTGTGGTTGCCTGTAGAGGTCAGAAGAGAGCACCATAGTTCATGGACCTAGCAAAACAGGCGCCAGTTATGTGGGTGCTGGTTTCGAAACTTCAATCCTCTGGAGAACAAGGGCTCTAACTACAGAGCCATCTCTCCGGCCCCTATACATGCATTTTCAAGTATAAAATAATATAGTTCCCCATGACTTTTTCAATCAACCCTGGTATCCCTTATTTTTCCTCCTTCCTCTCAATCCTAACAAAGCTCCCTTTCCCATTTTTCTCTTCATAGTACCTTGGTGTAGGAGTTCCTTCTGTTTATGTGTTGCTTTCATTAGCTAATGAATAAAGAAACTGCTTTGGGCCTGATAAGGCAGAACTTAGGTAGGCGGAGAAGACAGAACTGAATGCTGGGAAGTAGGGCAGAGTGGCAGATGCCATGGATCTCCTGCCTGAGACAGACACTGGTTAGAATCTTGCTGGTAAACCAGTCACGTGGTGATACATAGATTAATAGAAATAGGTTAAATTAAGATGTACGAATTAGCCAATAAGAAACTAGAGTTAATAGGCCAGGCAGTAATTTAATGAATACAGTTTCTGTGTGGTTATTTTGGGTGTAAGCTAGCTGGGCGGCTGGGACAGAACAAGGGCCCACTCTCCATGCATCAGTACCTGTTTCTTACTATCTCTGTCTCTACAGCTCCTTCCTCTGCCCCTCCCACCCCCACCCCACTGTGGTTCCTTTTTATTTTCCTGGTTTCTGCGGCTATTCCAGGTCATACACTCATTATCTTAAAGATTTGGAGCTAGGATCCATGAGTAAGAAAATCATGTGGCAGTGTGCTGACCCTCAAGAGCCATAAATTAACAAAACCCCTGGATCTAGGCATTAGAAACTACTTCAAATTGCTGTCAGGGAAGTCAAGAGACTCCCGAAACAATATTTCCCTTGGTTACTACCCAGAACTTGAAGGAAAAACTCTAATACTGAAGATATCACACACTTGAGACACAGGACTTCAAGGAATTGAGCCACAACTGATCCAGGTTCCTCTTCTCTGAGGTCTGGCTCTCACAGTTCCAGAGGGTGTTATGCAAGCTGGCAAGAGAGAGAAGCCATCAGCAGCTCTACTCAGCTGTAAAGCCCATGAACCACAGCAATGCTTAGAACAGTAAGCTATCCACAACGGTGCAATAGTGGCACTTTTATCTTGGGGGTAACAAGCAGCTGTCTAATTGGATTTAGAGCCTACTCAGCAGAAGGGAATTTATGTCTGATACTGCAAAGCTAGCCAAAGATCTATGGCTGGAGCGGTCATAGACCTTAGAGATGAATCTTCAACTGCCATGTTCCTAAATCAATATATAATTTCTAACTTTACACCCATAAATAATGTAACTCTCACTCTCACATCCTGTCTAAGAACAGCTCTATTGGGAACTATTTCTGGTGGAGGCAGAATGGAGTCTTAGCAAGCTTACAGTTGCGGCCTGCTTAGGTTGTGAGTTAGGGACCCACACACTTATTCTCTACATTCTGACCAGTTGTGGGTCTCTGTAATAGTCTACATCTACTGCAAAAAGATTGTACAACTTTTTAAATACTGCACAAAATTCTCAAAAGCTAACAAAAAACACAAAAAAGAAACGAGATTGAAGTAGGCAGACAACTGAAGTAGGTGACTGCTCGTTTGTTTCCCAGCTGCCCAGACCTGAATAAACACACAGAAACTATATTAATTCCAATATAGCTTGGTCAATGACTCTAGCATATTCCTAGCTAGCTCTTATATCTTAATTTAATCCATTTCTATCAATCTGTGTATCGCCATGAGGTTGTGACCTACCAGTAAGGTCTGTAAGGTTCCGGCGTGTCCTTCTCCTTCAGCAGCTACATGGCAACTCTTTGACTTCACCTATCTCTCTCTCTCTCTCTCTCTCTCTCTCTCTCTCTCTCTCTCTCTCATCTATCTATCTATCTATCTATCTATCTATCTATCTATCTATCTATCTATCTATCTATCTGTTCTTGCCTGGCTATATTCTTCCCTGCTATATAGGTGGAAGCAGGTTTATTCATTAACCAATGGCAATAAAACATATTCCCATATAGAGGGGAATCCCACATTAGGTAACGGCTATAAGCTCCTTGTTAAGACTCTACCAGAAATAGTTCCTCATAGATAAACTCACCATCTTCATGACTCAACTCTTTGAGTCATTCTTTTCCATGAATGTTAGCACATGTTGAACTGCCTTACTGGCTCTTCCCACTTATATAAGCCTGTGAGGAGAGGTATCTTTGCATTTTGTACTCTGTGCAGCACTTAAGTTCAAGGTGGCATGAATCTTCAAAACATGGTTTTCTTAAAACTTTATAGGTCTCTTAGGAGTCTCAGGTTTTTTTTTTCAGCATTAATCTTGGCATTCTGATGAAACAGTAGAGATGAGGATCATCCCCCGAGATTCTGAGAAGTCCTATTATTTACTAAATGAATTCGCCAGTAGCGCTATTAGCCATTAAGGCAGTAGGGCTCGAAAGAAACGCAAGGGAATCTGAAAATACATCTGACTGGAAAGTCCTCCGGGGCAGCACCTTTCTTATCAACACAGGATTTTACGACAGGACTCTCAGCATATCCTCAGAACTTATTTTCATGACAGCACCTTGGACTGGAACCAGCTTCTCCCTACCACACCTCTGTTGGATATGGAACCCAGAAACAGGCATGCTGGGAAAGCACTCTACTACTAAGCAAAATTTCCAACCATGAAAACAGCTACTTCTTAAATTTTATGTCATTTACTGAGCCATATTCTTCATGTTTACTGATCCCTTTGCTTGTTTTTGAGTCTGATTCTAACGATTGTAGTCCTGGCTATCCTAGTACTCACTAGATGGGACAGGGTGATCTTGAACTTGCAGCAATTTTTTGCCTCCTCCTTCTGAGTGCTGGGTTACAGGCATTCACCACCCTACCCAGTAGACTTTTCTTTACATACTTCTCTAACCATTTACTGTAAGGAGCAAGAATAAATTAGGCAACACCTTTAACTCTATGGGTGGTAATTTGCTCATCCACATCACCCAGTTCATAACATACCTTTTCTAGTTTGTTCATAACTATGGTGACAGTGCTATAATGATCCTCTTTCCTCGCTTTTAATTAGATTCCCCTGAGTTTCTTCTGAGTCCTAATTGGCGACCTCATCAAAGGGCATGAATCTACAGTTTCCTTAAAACCGGGACTTCATGCTTTCATTCAAGTGGATCTGCAAAACCCACTAACTACACATCAGTTACTCAAAGTTATATCTACTTCAAAAGCTATTTGTTCTGAGGCAGGAGAGATGGTTCAGTGGTTAAGAACACTGACTGCTCTTCCAGAGGACACATTTCAATTTGTAGCACCCACATGGCAGCTCATAAACCTCTGCAATTCCAGTTTTTGGGAAACTTAAGCCCTCTTCTGGTCCCTGCAAGCATTACATGCATGTGGTGCACAGATATACACATAAACAAAACATGCATATACATAAAATAAAATAAACTCTTTTGTTCTGACAGCATCTGTCTTGATCTGCTTAAGCTGCTAAGATGGAACACAGATATTTCCACCATGGTTCTGAGGGCTGGAAAGTGTAGGATCAAGGCCATAGCAGATTCACTGAGTGGTAAAGCTTTAACAAATAAAGCTTGCCTGAAGATCAGAGCGCAGAGCCAGTCATTAGTTAGCCACAGTGGTCAGGCAGTGGTGGCACACACCTTTAATCCCGGCACTCTGCACAGGCAGGCAGGTCTCTGTGAGTTCAAGGCCACCCTGGGCTACACAAAATTGATCCAGTCTAAAAGAGAATCAGAGCCTGGTAGTGGTGGCTCACACCTTTAACCCGAGTACTTGTGAGTAACATCCCAGCAATAGGCAGGTGGAGATAGGAAGGGATACGGCTGGGCAGAGTGAGGAATATAAGGCAGGAGAAGAAAGGAGCTCACAGCATTCAATCTGAGGTTTTGTAGAAACAGCATTCAGTCTGAGGACTTGTAGAAACAGAATATCCCCTTTGATCTAAGGAGTTCGTAGAGGTAAGAACTAGTGGCTGGCTGCTCTGCTTCTCTGATCTTTCAGCTTTCACCCCAATATCTGATTCCAGGTTTTTATTATTAAGACCAATTAGAATTTGTGCTACATAAAAATACTTATGTACTGGATATTTCTAACAGCTGAAATCTTAAAGATGCTAGTTTTTTGTTGTTTCTGCTGAGTCCTGATCATAGTACCTTGATTTTCGCTCTTACATTCTGTGATTTTCTTCTAACATTCTGTGTAAGAGTCTTAACTATAATTATCTTATGGGCGCAAATGTCAATCCACAGAGAATTTGTGATTGTTTCTACCTCGTATCTAAGAGATTACAGAACTATATCCAGTTTTGATTAAACATCTCCATTTGTAGAGTTTTAGAACTGTGAAAATATTACAAATTGAAGCTCTAAAGTTCAAGAAAGTAAAAGCTCATGGCCAGGGCTTATTAGCAGAGTTCTTACCTACACGTAGGCCTGAAGCCTCAGCAGATGGCCTCTGAGCATCCTTCCTACTTTACTGCAGGAAACAAGCTGTTTTTCTCTAGGACCCAGCCATCACGTACAGAAGATTTATGCCAACAGAAAAGTGCTGAAGTGTTCTGGTGTTACAGTAAAGGGAAAATGTCCTGAAAGGGCCATGTGGAGGAAAGGAAGTAACTGTGAGTGAAGAAAAGGCAACAGACAAGTGAGTCACGCCAAAACTGGATGGAGGAAGAGACAGTCAAAGACAAAGTTTAACTAACTCTTGTATGAACTGTCAGTGCTGATCCCCTACCCAACTACTCCAATAGGTAGCTGAATTTAAAAAAATTCCGTATCATCAAGGAAGCCAAAGGGAATACGAAGGGCCAGTTTGGGGAGGGAAACTCAGATCTCTGTAATCTCCACCAGCACCTGAACCCAACATCAGGAAGACAACTCCTTTCAGGCCATCCCTTGGGATAGTCTTTGCTGGTGAGAGAACACTTTCTGTTGGCACTCTGAGGATATCCTCAAAGTATCCAGTGACTCCAGCACCCAATTTACCTTATAAAACACATGGATTTTGGTTCTACCTCCAAAAGTTTTTATTTTTACATGCCCATCCATTTATTTTAAAGAGCATTTGCTTGTTTGGTAGAGGGGGGAGGTCCAACTCTTGACTGCACACTACAGCAAATGGAATTCTATTATTTCTAAAATGGTTTTGTAAAATTTCCGTTTGGAATAGTATATTCATTCTTGCTAAATTCTTAATGTTCAATATAGTTAGCAAATAGTCAGGAGAAATGATAATCCAGATCTTGGGCTTTTATTATCTCACCTCAGAAAACTTGTGTCTTCTGCAAATGTCTTCCAAGGCTTGCAGCTTCCAGTCACTGGTCAGCACAGTTCTGACAACCAGAAAACGCTCAGAGTTAATTCTGTAAACCATATAGAAAACATTATAGCAAACCTAATACTGTTTCCCATACTTTTCAGTTATAGATAATTACAAATTACATTCTCTAGCATAATCAAATACAGAGAAATCAAAACAAAACAAAAAAGTTCCTACTTAACTATTCCAATAGGTAGCTAAAGTTAAAAAGTGCTTTATCATCAAGGAAGCGAGTTCCCATGAAGGGTCAGCATGGGGAGGGGAACTCTGGGACCAGCACCTGAACAATAACACATTTCAGCTGATCTCTTGTCTTCTACAAAAGATGTGGAGAACGTTGGCTGATGTAAGACTATTTTCCTCTTATCACAGACTGGTAAACTTTAGCTCTATTATTTCACAGCAAAAAACAAACAAAAAAAGGAAAAAAAACAAAACAAAACCCTCACAACTTTGATTCGTCACAAAGAACATCTGGGCTTTAAAACGGTTTGCTCTTTTATTTTTCAACGTTAACATTTGTGTGTGTGCGTGCGTGCTTGTGTTCAGGGTGTGTATATGAAGTTCAGAGGACAATTATGAAGTTGGTTCTCTCCATGTTTTTGTGGATTCCAGTGATCAAGCTCAGGTTGTCAGGCGCATGTGTGATAAACACTATACATGATGAGTCTACATGACAACCAAGTCTTGTTCTTTTCAACTTCGCCATACTTTTAATCCAAACCGTTTTACTCAGCCATTTGGGACATTGTAATATTTATCTCTACGTCAATAACAGTTGTGTATGCATCACTGTGCTGGCTAGTTTTAGGTCAACTTGACATACAGGGTCAGTGGAAAGGAGAAAACCTCAGTTGAGAAAATGCCTCCATAAGACCTAGCTAGAGGACATTTTCTAAATTAGTGACTGCAGGGGGAAGGCCGAGCCCACTGTGAGTGAGGGCCATCCCTGGGCTGGTGGTCCTGGTTCTATAAGAAAGCAGACTGAACAAGCCATGAGAGCAAGCCAGTAAGCAGTACTCATCCATGGCCTCTGTATCAGGTCCTGCCTCGAGATTCCTGCCTTGCTTGAGGTGCTGTTCTAACTTCTTTCAATGATGAATAAACCAAATAAGCCAAATAAACCTTCTCTTTCCCATGTTGTGTTGGTCATGGTGTTTTATTACAGCAATAGTAACCCTCGCTAAGAAAATCCCCCATCAGAAATTAGGAAAACTTACACTTCTCTCCTTTAGTACACTACTCTTGCATGAAGAACATAGAAACCACCAATCTGGAGTCCGCATCTTCATTTTCCAAGCAGGTTTAAACTGACTCTTAGCTCCTAGTGTTCTTTCTTCTTCAAAGTGGATGTTTATCCTGCAATAATGTATAATAATAAATAGAAGTAATTTAGGCCTGAGAGTCTCATGGATCTGTGTTTAATCTCAAATCTTCCACTTAATATTTGTATAAACTGAATCATATTACTTGAAAACTCTTTGGACCCATAAAAAGAATCCTAGGTGGCAATGTATAGATCACATGACACAACAAAATGAAAAAATAAATGCCAGCATAACATAAAACTGCAGTATAATTGGTCATGTCCTCTCTGCCCCCTAACCTTCTCCCCGGCCCTTCCCTCTGTCTCAACAGGTTCTTGATCTGTAACCCAGGATGGCCACAAGGTCTCCCTTCGCCTGCCACCACCTCGCCAGTGCTGGGGCTGCAAACGTGTGAGAAGACATCTGACTCGGGGGACGATTATGTTTAGTGCTCTTCTAAGTACTTTTGATTTAATTCAGTCTGTACAAAATGCCTTTCCAGTGTAAATTTTCTTAAGTCATAGACTTGATGAACTTGCTTTGAATGATTATCAATATTGAGCAACACAAAATACACCTAGTAAATGCATATACCTCTCTAAGAAAGTTCCTTTTGTTTTGTGTTGATGATCCCAAAGTGTAAAAAATCTTTTAGTTTTCAAGTTTTTTTCTTTCATTCTATCATTTTATTTAATGTTGTGGCTGAATGTGTAAATAGTAATGATTCTGAGGTCAAAATATAAGCAAGTTATCTTAAGAGAAAGCTCTCTTTAACGACTGGCATCTTCTCCAGTCTTTAGGGGATTCTATATATTGTTTCTTCAGAGAAAGCGGGTGGGCACCAGCGGCCTAGAAACTGTCCTTTTATTTACTGTTTGGCTGCACTACACTACAGAATATCCAGTCAATCTCCTATTAACAGGCACTTGAAATGTTTCTGATTTTTTAATTACGTGTGATGGTTAATATTAAATGTCAATTTGGTGAGATACTGAGTCAATTAAGAGACACGATTCAAGACAGTTCTGTGAGAGTTTCTAGAAAGGACTAGGTGAGGGAAAAAAAACTATCCTTCAGAATGAGTGCACCTTCCCATAATTGGCCCAAATATAGGGACCAGAGAAAATGGTGTTGTGGCCAGACTGCTTGTTTCTTGCTAGTGAGTATGTCTGCTGCTGCTGCTGTTGCTGCTGCTGTTGCTGCTAGTGCCACCATGTTTCAGAGCTCAGACTCCTGCTCCTTTGGCCTTCCAAAACTGAAATCCAGAGATCCTCCAAGAAACTTCAAAGTCTTGAGCACCAAATTAGGACAGAGGCATCCAATTCCATAGATCAAATACCTACTGGATTCTTAGCCTCTCCAGCATACAGATAGCCATTTTTGGACTACCCACCTGCTAACATGTAAGTCACTTGAATGAATCTTTTTAAAAAATGTATGTTCATTTTACTGGCTCTGTAGACCAGGGCACCCTGTCTAATACCAGCAGTGCTCAGTGACCAACCATACAAAACTGTGAGAGTGTATTTTCTTAGTGTTTCTAGAAGAGATTGCTAAAAGTTTAATGCCTGTGCTAAAGGATACATGCATGTGATTTCCCTGGATTCGGCAGGATTCCTTCCCAGATACTTTGTTAATGTATCCACATGTACAAGCAATGTACCCATGTGCCTACTTTTCCACCAGCTGGTCCTAGAGCTGCAGAAACAGGCTGCTCTTTCTGGCTTCTACGTGGTTGCTGGGATCTAAACCTAGGTCCTAACGCTTGCAGAGCAAGCACATTACCAGTGAAGCCATCTTCCTAGCCCTCCCTCAACAGTTCTGGCTCTTCATTCAGCACGGCTTTAATTTGAACTTCTTTGTGACTGAAGCAGGGACCTCTTTTATCCAGCTATCATATGACTTCTCTTCCTGTGAGGTCTCTTCAAATCTTCTGCCCATGATTTGCCTAGATTTTCAGAAACTGGTTTTAATTTACACTAGCTTCAAACATTTACCTCATTTTGTCATTTATCTTTGCTTGCATTTTTCACCATGTCAATACTTTTTTTCAACACATTGGGATTTATCCTGATTTCCCCGACAGTGAGTCATGGTTATAAAAACCCTGGCTTATACTTTCACACTTTAGCCAGGCTGTGCCCCAGCTATTTTGCTCAGTGTTGCTATGAGAAGTCAGCTGCTAGCCTCTTTTCTTGTTGGAAACTCAAGGGAAATTTTCTTCACTGTCTTGAAAGTTTCACTAATCTATAACTTGAAGCTGACCACTATGGGTCAATGCTCCTAACACAAAGGATCTCTTTTAAAATGGGGGAAGGGGCGGCACTGCCTACAACTGCATGGTTGGTCATGCTGGGTCACCACTGTACCAATGACACCTCTAGTCTGAAGGCCTTTTCAGTGTGAACACTTGAGTCTTCTCTATTTAAAGGATGCTTCCAAGGACAGAAGTTTAAATATCAGCTGTACTATTTTTTTTCTTCTCAGAAACTTAAATCTTTCATCTTGTATCTTAATCAACTCATAGACATTCATGATGCGACTTTGGAGGAGAACACATACCTAAAATATAAGGCCCTGGGTTCAATCCTTAGCATAATACACATCTGTCTCTTTGCTGTGTGCGCACACACCTGTGTATCTTTCTAGTCCCATTTTCTTTTCTGATTTTTGGCTGTCTTCATGACTTGTTCAGTGTGCCTTAGCGTGATCATTTCCCCTTACGTACCTCAGAGTTTAGTTTCATTTTAAAAGATGTATTTTCTTAGTTCAAAAATTCATCTTCACACCCTTTGTTTTTCCTCTTTTGGGGTATGAGTAGGCTAGGTTGTTGGCAAGGGGGCCCCCAGGAACCTACCATATCTGCCTCCTTAGTGGGATTACAAGCCTGAGTTACCAAATCCAGATTTTTACTAGAGTTCTGGGGACTGAATTCCTATCTTGGTGCTTGCTTACAAGGCAAGCACTTTCCAATTGAGCTATCTCTGTAGCCCTAGAAGTTTCAACTATCTGATGACAGTTGGTTCATCAGGCAATCACCCCCAATCTTCTTTCCTGGTGGCTAGCTTACATGTGCTAGAAGGTGCCATGTAGGCTGCCCAGTCATCAAATCTTACCCACTTGTGGACCTGTGAGCTATAACATCTAGCCTGGAAGGTGTGTCCATTGGTGCGATAGAGGCACAAATGCTATAGAGTTAACCAACAACAAAGTCTGATACTTTAAAACTAGGCAAGAACCCATGGCGGGGGAGGTCATAAGCCCTACCACTATTATTTTGCTTAAGGAACATGGCATCAAACTGCCTTCTACATATTTATCTTTATACCCATAGACCAGTGCAACTCTCACCCATTATTGCTTCTTTACATAGTGGACAGAAGTTAGTGCAAAGACTGAAAAGTGGTCAAGTGCAAAGAATAAATGTCTATGCTCAGGTCTGAATAGGACCTCCGCACCACACCCCTTAGTGCCCTCCCTCACGACTCAGGGAACACTCAGGAAGGGTTGGCAGTCTGGTGCTGTCTTCGGGACATGGTGATGCCACTGTTCTCGAACTCAGAGCAGCTGTGGCTGTGGGCACAAGTTCCAGCCGATGAGCAATCCGGCATGGAAAGGGGAGAGGTGCATGAGGACAGTAGACAGAAGCTGGGAAAGAAAGAGGAGGTCTTCCTCAGGGGTACGGCCCAGGGCAATCTGCCCATACGCCAGGGGATGGCAACCTATACCCATAGGTGTACGGGCAGTAGTTAAAGGACTTGGTGGGGAACAGACCTACGATGTTGGAAGGGGATGGAGTCTGGGATGAGTTGGAGAAGGTAGTGGGAATGGATATGATCTAACCACGTTACATTGTATTTGTAATGAATTAGCAGAGAATAAAATAATTTAAATTGATTGATGACTGCGTCTATAAACTTCATGCAATTCCTTCCAGAAAAGACCTCATCAATCAGAATAACTTGAATCCATCTTCCTAAGACATGCTACTTATCTCATATTCAGCTCAGGCACGTCTAGAGTTTTTATTTCCTCTAAAATAGATTTCCCGACATTTTTTCCAAGTCACTTTTTTTTTTTTTTTTGGTCCATAACTGAAAAAAGGTCCAGTTTTAAAATCCAACCATTTTACGACTACATCTCAGTGTTAAGTGTTCTGGGCTGAGTTCCATATTTTGGGGTGCCTTTCAACATAGCCAGCCTTTAGTGTTAAACGCTCAGGAACTGTGGCTCTGACAGTTATTGTAGTCCAATGCTCTGCTTTACAGGTTTCATTATGAAAACATGAGCACAAGGTTTACCATTTAAACCACTTTTAACCTTTCAATCTACTGGCACTGAGTATACAATGTTATACAGCCACCACTGAACTTCACTTTACATGAGAGAAACCCTTTATTTGGCCGCCTGTCCTGTCTTTTCTTTTAAGAATGTAGTCCCTGACTTGCTTGGAACTCAGAGGATCCACCTGCCTCTGCCTCCCAGGCTCTGGAGTTAAAGGTCTGCACTATCCTTGCCGGCTTCTGCCCTCTTTTGAGTTCGTATTTCCTTTTCTCTTACTGTGCCATCTGTGGTGCATATTTATCATCTTCTAATTTGGCACTAAAAATGCCTTCTTTTCTCAAGATTTCCCTGAGTTCTATAAGCCCTCATTTGTTATTCTCGTATGGTGTAGCTATGTTCCTTCTGAGATCCCTTTCTTTCTGGTTTACATGTTTCTTTGGAAGATTTCATTTAAACGAGGCACAGTGGCTCACACCTGCACCTCTAGCATTATGGACACAGAAGGATCAAGTTCAGCCAGCCTCGGCTACAAAACATACAAATTAAAGAACAAAAGATTTCACCATCACTACAATTTCTTTAAGCTGAAATACTAAAAATTACCATTTTTATCTCCTTTGAGGCCACATTTCTACAGTATCTCTTCATAACATAATCTAATGTCTGAACTTTTATTTTTCCTTATAATTTGTTATATATTTACATATTTTCCGGATTAAAAGAGGGCTCTTGTGTTAGTTTTACGCATGAGTTGGAGCTTTTGAAACCGTATTGCCCAAATGACCCGAGTTGTTTCCAGTTTTGGCGGTGGTGACAAACAAAATTGCTATAAATACCTACAGAGAAACAAATACAGGTTTTCATCTCTTCATCAGAGAACATCATTAAGAGAAATGCAGGTTAAGCCTGATGTAAGATACCAGTCTCTCTCCTGTAACAGCAGAAATGTAAACAAGAACCAAGAACTGTCAGTGCCAAATGCCGGCTGAGCTTTCTATGTGCAGATGTGCTTCCCCAGGAGCTGACGGCTGTAGCAGCAGCGGCAGACGCACTCACCCAGCCCAAGGGTGTGCTGTACATTAGAACAGCGGTCTAGTCCTTGCTGTGCAATGCCCTTTTCATCCTCACAAGCTGTTTCTCCAGATACCCACTTTTCATTAGAAATAAAACAGCTACCCCCAAAAACCCTTTCAAAAAGTCGCGACTCAACCCACCATGATGATCATGCCACAATGTACAATGTGCAGACCATTCTGGTAGCTCCATTTTCTTTTTCTTTTCTTTTTTTTTTTTTTTTTAACAAGGATAAAGCTATAGGAGAGCATAAAACTTGAATTTAATTTCTTCAAGACTCTCCTAGAAAAGGTCAAGACAGACTTCCTGGTTGATGCTTCCTGAAAAAATGATGCAAACCCACTCGAACCAGTTACTAAGGACTTTTATTTTCTTATATCCCGGAGGTATTTATCTAGAAATTTTAAAGAATAATTTCACTGATTCCATATGTCCTTCATTTTGACAAGTTCTTGTTTTCTTTTAAAGAAGTTGTTTTTCCTCGTCCTTGTGTGTTCTTTTCTATCTGATTTTGTCACTGTTACTTACTTGCAAGAAAAAAACAAGACTATGAGAAGACAGACTTTCTGCACCAGTGGATCCTACGTTTTGACACTGCAGAACAATGCTGTCAACCATAAACTCAGTTAAGTCTGCCACAAGATACTGCACCATCAAGTTACAAACAATAGCTTGCCTGGGCCTCAATTTGGACACCTAACTGGAATGCCTGAGAAAGTCTTTATCATGCCTCTCCACCGAAGCTTTCAGACATACTATAAATGAGCAGATATTTATCACACAGAATATTCACTACTTTTAGTAAGAGGTATTTCCTCTCAAGGAATCCCAGCTAGCTTCACTAACTTAACTTTCTTAACTGAAGGAACCCTGTCTACGCTCTCCAGAGCTGGGCCTGGCACAATAGCCCAAAGATATATAAGCTCTCCTGCTTCGCTTGTTTTAGTTGTTTTCGTTTTAAACAAAGCAAAAACCTGACTAATTCTGTCTGATTTGTTAGGTTAGGCCCTAATCCCAGCATGTGTCAGGCAGAGACACTCTCAAGTCCCAACCTAGTCTGGCCTACAG